>NC_090266.1:428229048-428592798 GCF_040414725.1 Anabrus simplex | reverse complement strand
CGCTCGAATATTTTCGGCATGTCACTAAAGGTCCTAAAGGTTACAACAATTCTGCGACGAGGTAATCTGATGAAACGAGTCTCTCGTACACGAGCTGCCTGAAATGTCCTTAGGGGAATAAATAGCTACCTTTAAGCTATGATAATATTACATAGTAATCGACGTAATCATGCTCAAGGAAAAAGCTTTTTAAACATTTCGTAGCGCCAATAGCAGACCAGCGGACATACATTTCTAACTAAAATAAGTTTGCCTTCATTTCCTTCAGCTCCCAAATCAATTTGCACGGATAGTTTTTCAGACACTGTACATAACAGTCCTTGAAAAACGGGCACAGTCAATTAAACTTTTGTTGCAAAAATGTTTCAGGTTTAGGATTGGCTTCAAATTTTGCCAGTATGGAAAACAATGTATTTCGTGCTGTCTGGAGAAAGTTACCAGGTGGAGACAAATACATTCCGCTCTTCACTCTGGTATGTTGGAGGACTACGACCAGCTGCGTTGTGTAGTTGGTTATTTACTTGCTTTCTGCGGTCATGGTAGAAGGATCGAACCATGGGACATTCGTTGGTATTCAATAGTACCTAAATAAGAGAAATCTGTGTCGTTAAATGTTCTAGCTCAGAGGTGCTCAGCTGAGCGCCCCTTGAGAATAGCCCAGTGCGGTCGGGCTGGCGTGACGTAAATGCGGGCAGCTTACGTATCAAGCATACGTCACAGTGAAGCGAGAGAGCGAGCATACTTTACAGGGAAGGGAGGAAGCATTGACATTCACTTGTGATTATGAAGCTCTTCTCAACTACTCAGTGACACGATGATTGCTGTGCAGTATTTAAAACAAAGCGCTATAATGGTAAAACAACATGACCTTTTCAAGATATTCCAGATTGATTTATACTGAGCTCGATATAAAGTCAGTTTTATTTTCTTATATTTCTACATTCAAATAAAACTGGCACTTTATATTTTTTTTGTTAAAAGCTATAAACGTACAGGTTTTAAGCGTACAAGCTACGATTTACAATTCCTTGGATGGACTTGGCAGTATTTCTGTTTAAAAAAGTAATGTTCCTGTTATTCGTTAAGCAAAAAGTAATATAATTACAGAATTCAACAAGTTTACTGCTTGATTTTGCACAGTGTTGTAGTGTTGTGTGACTTTCTCTGTTCACTGAATTTCTGCAAATAGTATTTAAAATTTAACAGGCGTCCATTTAAAATAGCTAGCCTCTAAATGGCGAGAGGGAGTTTCATCACGAGTGAGGATATGGATACTTACTATCCAAGATTAAGTACAACAACAATGTAAATATGTCTACTAGATAGCTATACGGTATGCCTTCAAATAAATAACTTAACTGATGTTATTCGCGGTAAGCATGATTCGATTGGTGGTAAGTTCATCAGATAATTTAACCCCAAACAAGGCACCTCTTAAAATTTAATAGTGAAAATTGTAATTCAGTACGTACATTATGAAAATATTTGAGGTTGTAATCCTAACTCTTTCTTGTATTCGGTGAAAAGGCGTAAACTACAATGAACGCAAATAACTTATTTCTTACAACGTAAATAAAAAATGACGTGGATTTCTGCCTCCTTTCTTTCATTATTTTCTGCCTCAATTTCAAACTCGGGTATCGCCGCAGTGATCGAGGGTGACTGGGAGAACTTCGCCCAACAGCGTCACTGGCTGAACAGCATACAGAACGCTGTGCTCATCGCCTGCCAGCCCACCCACTTACAGTGCCGGATGCCCGCGGGACGGAATGCCCAGCGTAAGCACCTCTGTTCTAACATATTAAACAATCATTTTCCTAGGCGAAATTTATGTACTTAACTGTTTCTTAGCATCGATTAACCTTACATACCGTATAACAAAAACGTTTAAAGACCGTACGTGTTTAGTATGTGTTTAGCCGGGCTCTTTGCCGAATGGCCCGCTCCACGGGCTTTGGTTCTCGGAGGGTCCCGGTTTCGATTTCGGAACGGGTCGATGAGTGTAGCCACGTCACAGAGTGCGGGGATCACATGGGAGTAGTGGACAAAATTCAAAATTAAGTTATCTTCACGTGTTTATTGTATGTGAAGACGCTCACTGGCCAATTAGACCTAAACAAACTTGTTTGCCGTCGTTGAACTTTACAACTATATATCTATATATATAAAATAGCTTGTCCTGACTGACTGACTGACTGACTGACTGATTCATCATCGCCGAGCCAAAACTACTGGACATAAAGAAATGAAATTTTGGGCATAGATTCATATTAAGATGTAGGTGCTCGCTAAGAAAGGATTTTTGGATATTCCTTCGCCAAGGGGGTGAAAAGGGGGTTGGAATTTTAAAATGAGTGTATCTATATCTCAAAACTTTGAAAGTTTACAGATGTAAAAATTGGTATTTAGAATCTCCTTTAAAAATAAGGAAATACGTATTTTTTGTTTTCAGAAAATCCCAATAGGAGGGGTGAAAAACGGTAAAAAAGGGGGTTGAATGCCTTTAATCAGAATACCGGTACTTATATCTCAGAAACTGAAGATATTACAGACCTGAAAATTGGTACTTTTGATCTCTTTTAAAAATAAAGAAACACGTATTTTTTATTTTTGGAAAATCCAATTAATGGGAGGGTGGAATGGGGGGTGAATTTTAAAATTAGTGTATCTATATCTCAAAACTTTGAAAGTTTACAGATGTAAAAATTGGTATTTAGAATCTTCATTGAAAATAAAGAAACACGTATTTTTTTTGTTTTCCGAAAATCGCAATAGGCAGGGTGAAAAGGGCTGCAAAATTGTTTGAGTGAATTTAATGAGGATACTTATATCTCAGAAAATGAAGATATTACAGACCTAAAAATTGGTGTCTGGGAGCTCCTTTAAAAATAAAGAAACGTGTATATTTTTGTTTTCGGAAAATCCAATTAATGGGGGTGAAAAGGGGGGTGAATTTTTAAAATGAGTGTATCTATATCTCAAAACTTTTAAAGTTTATAGATGTAAAAATTGGTCTTTAGCATATCCTTTAAAAATAAGGAAACACGTATTATTTTGTTTTCGGAAAATCCCAATAGGAAGGGTGGAAAAGGGTGAAAAAGGGGTTGAATGCCTTAAATGAGGCTACTTATATTTCAGAACATGAAGATATTACAGACCTGAAAATTGGCGTTTGAGATCTCCTTTAAAAATAAAGAAACACGTATTTTTTGGTTTTTGGAATATCCAATTAATAGGGGGTGAAAAGGGGGTGAATTTTTAAAATGAGTATATCTATATATCAAAACTTCTAAAGTTTATAGATGTAATAATTTGTACTTAGAATCTCCTTTAAAAATAAAGAAACATGTATTTTTTGTTTTCGGAAATGCCACTTGGGTGGAGGGGGTAGTTAATAATGACTGAAAATGGTGTTGAATTCTTTTAATTAGGCTACTGATATCTCAAAAATGAAGATGTTACAGACGTGAAATGTGATATTTGGAATCTGCTTTAAAAGTAAAGAAACACGTATTTTCGGAAAATCCAATAAGGGGGGGGGGTTAAAGAATAGAAAAATTAATTGACTTATTTTTATGAGAATATATAAGCTAATAAAAACTAAAATTGTTACAGACACGAAAATTTGTATTTGGATCTCCTTTTAAAACAAAGGAAAACGCGTTTTTGGGGGGAAACCATCTTGGGGTGTGTTGGGGGGGGGGGGGGAGTGAAGAGGAATTGAATTCCTTTCGTGAGGACACATAAATCTAAAACTGAAGAAGTTAGAGTCGTGATATTTGGTATTTAGAAAACCCTTTACTATTAAAGAAACAAGTATTTTTTGCCGGAAAATTCACTTAGGGGGGAGGGGGAGGAGTTTGAAAGGAAGTGAAAAAAGTGAATTATTTGTATGGGTATACTTATATCTCAAAACTGAAGGTAATAGACGTGACCACATTGGTGTTTGGAATCTCCTTTAAACATAAAGAAGCACGCCATCTTTTCATTCTTTTTTTGGGGGGGGGGGTAAATACACTTAACGGCGGTGGGGTGTAAAAGGAGGGGAGACCAATTGATTTTACTGTTCGCAATGTACTTACAAGGAGCCTCCGTTGCTCAGGCAGCAGCGCGCCGGCCTCTCACAGCTGGGTTCCGTGGTTTAAATCCCGGTCACTCCATGTGACATTCGTGCTGGACAAAAAGCAGGCGGGACAGGTTTTTCTCCGAATACTCCGGTTTTCCCTGTCATCATTCACTCCAGCAACACTGTCCAATATCAGTTCATTTCATTTGTCATTTATTAATCATTGCCCCACAGAAGTGCGACAGGCTTCGGCAGCCGGAACAATTCCTATTGTCGCCGCTAGACGGGGGCTTTATTCATTCCATTCCTGACCCTGTCGAATGACTGGAAACAGGCTATAGATTTTCGATGAACTTATTCTGATCATAAACCGATCATTTCTAACCTTTCCTGGGTTCATTTTCAAGAACCATCTTTTCCTTCGGAGAACGTTCTTAGATTACAGTAGATTCTGCTGGCATATAAATAAAAATTTAAACTAATTTGAAATAAACGATAAGAAAGAGATTGACCGTCCGTTCACCTCTATAATAAGGTCAATAATGCACGGAAGTATGTCATTCGTATCGCCAGAAATCCCGCACATTTGCCTACGCGCGACGATGGTGCTGGTCACATTGTCAACAATGACAATGGCAGGGGATGTAAGTTACCGCCAAGTAGCGGTCTTGCATCTTGCTGTGGGGTCCAGAACATCTATAATAATAATAATAATAATAATAATAATAATAATAATAATAATAATAATAATAATAATAATAATAATAATAATAATAATAATAATAATAATAATAATAATAATAATAATAATAATAATAATAATAATAATAATGTTGTGGACCGTCGTCAAATGTGCGGACCGCGCTGGAAACGGGTCCTGGACTGCTAATGACTAAGAATGCAGTCCGGCCGCGGGTTCAGTACCGCCAAGGCATCCAGGACGACACCACGCCGGATCTCCTGAACGATTTGATCCATATTTAAAATGCTTATAGGAAAAGATGGCAAAGATTTAGGGACCCAACTGACCGGGTAGAATATCTGGACCTAGCCCGGGAAGTACGAAACCGATTGCTGGAAAGAAAGATTGAAAAATGGGAGGAAACTTGCCGTAATCTATTAGAAAACGAGTCAGATCTCGAATTTTGGTGGATTCTCGCAGAAAACGAGTCAGATCGCGAATTTCGGCATTCAACAATAAGCATTCAATTACAAATTTCGGTATAACACCGTAGCGAAGCACGGGTATATTGCTAGTATATCTATATATATAAAGTAACTTGTCCTGACTGACTGACTGACTGATTCATCATCGCCTAGCCAAAACTACTAGACATAATGAAATGAAATTTTGGGGATACATTCATATTAAGATGTAGGTGCTCGCTAAGAGAGGATTTTTGGATATTCCGTTGCTAAGGGGGTGAAAAGGGGGGGTGAAATTTTAAAATGAGTGCACCTATATCTCAAAACTTTAAAAGTTTACAAATGTAAAAATTGGTATTTAGAATCTTCTTTGAAAATAAGGAAACACGTATTTTTTTGTTTTCAGAAAATCCCAATAGGAGCGGTGAAAAGGGGTGAAAAAGGGGTTGAATGCCTTTAATCAGGATACCGGTACTTATATCTCAGAAACTGAAGAAATTACAGACCTGAAAATTGGTACTTTTGATCTCTTTTAAAAATAAAGGAACACGTATTTTTTTGTTTTTGCAAAAGCCAATTAATGGGAGGGTGAAAAGGGGGTGAATTTTTAAAATGAGTGAATCTATATCTCCAAACTTTTAAAGTTTGCAAATGTAAAAACTCGTATTTAGAATCTTCATTAAAAATAAAGAAACACGAATTTTTTTGTTTTTGGAAAATCGCAATAGGAGGAGTGAAAAGGGGTGGAAAAAGGGTTGAATGCCTTTAATGAGGCTACTTATATCTCAGAAACTGAAGATATTACAGACCTGAAAATCGGTGTTTGGGATCTCCTTTAAAAATAAGGAAACACGTATTTTTTTGTTTCTGGAAAATCCAATTAAGGGAGGGGGGAAAAGGGGGTAATATTTTAAAATGAGTGTATCTATATCTCAAAACTTTTAAAGGTTATAGATGTGAAAATTGGTATTTAGAATCTCCTTTAAAAATAAAGAAACACCTATATTTTGTTTTCGGAAAATCCTAATAGGAAGTGTGGAAAAGGTTGAAGAAGTGGTCGAATGCCTTTCATGAGTCAACATATATTTCAGAACCTGAAGATATTACAGACCTGAAAATTGGTGTTTGGGATCTCCTTTAAAAAAGAAACACGTATTTTTTTGTTTTTGGAAAATCTAATTAATTGGGGGGGTGAAAAGGGGGTGATTTTTAAAAATTTGTGTATCTATATCTCAAAACATTTAAAGTTTATAGATGTAAAAATTGGTATTTAGAATCTCCTCTAAAAATAAAGGAACACGTATTTTTTTTGTTTCCTGTAAATCCCAATAGGAGGGGTGTAAAAGGGTGAAAAATGGGTTGAATGCCTTTAATGAGGATACATATATGTCAGAAACGAAAGATATTACAGAACTGAAAATTTGTATATGGGATCTCCTTTAAAAATAAAGAAACACGTATTTTTTTAGTTTTTGGAAAATCCAATTAATGGCGGTTAAACAGGAGTGACAAATTGGGGTGGATTTTTTGAAAGACTATATCTACAGAATATGTTGGAAACGTAAAATGTTACAGACGTAAAAAGTGGGTGTTTGGAATCTCCTGTAAATGTAAAGAAACATAGGTGATTTGTTTTAGGAAACTCCACTTAAGGGGAACTCAAAAGGGGTGAAATTTTAAAATGAGAATTTTTACAGTATATCTAAAAAAACTTAACATGTTACAGAAGTGAAAAATGGTATTTTTTATCTCTATTAAACATAAAGAAACGTGTATTTTTAGTTTTCGGAAATATCACTTTGGCGGAGGGGGGGGGGGGCGGTAAAAGTGACTGAAAATGGTGTTGAATTCTTTTAATTAGGCTACTGATATATCAAAAATGAAGATGTTACAGACGTGAAATTTGATATTTTCAATCTGTTTTAAAGGTAATGAAACACGTATTCTCTTAAAATCCAATGAAGCGGGGGGGGGGGGGGGGATGAAAGAATTGAAAAATTAATTGGCTTAATTGTATGAGAATACATACATCTAATAAAAACTAAAGTTGCTACAGACGTGAAAATTCGTATTTGGATCTCCTTTAAAAACAAGGAAAAACGCGTTTTGGGCGGGAAACCATCTTGGAGGGCGGGAGTGTGAAGGAGTTGAATTCCTTTCGTGAGGACACATAAATCAAAAACTGAAGAAGTTAGAGTCGTGATAATTGGTATTTAGAAAATCCTTTTCTATTAAAGAAACAAGTATTTTTTGCGGGAAAATTCACTTGGGGGTGGGAGTATTCTGAAATGAAGTGAATAAAGTAAATTATTTTTATGGGGATACTTATATCTCAAAACTGAAGGTAATAGACGTGAACATTGGTGTTTGGAATCTCCCTTAAACATAAAGAAACAAGCATTCTTTTAATTTTTTTGGTGGGGGCGGGTGGCGGTAAATAAACTTAACGGCGGTGGGGTGTAGAAGGAGGTGAGACCAATTGATTTTACTGTTATTAATGTACTTATAAGGATCCTCCGTTGCTCAGGCGGCAGCGCACCGGCCTCTCACAGCTGGGTTCCGTGGATCAAATCCCGGTCACTCCATGTGACATTCGTGCTGGACCAAACGGAGGCGGGACAGGTTTTTCTCCGGATACTCCGGTTTTCCCTGTCATCAGCCATTCCAGCAAGACATAATAATAATAATAATAATAATAGTAATAATAATAATAATAATAATAATAATAATAATAATAATAATAATAATCCGGATCGTCGTCAAATGTGCGGACCGTGCTGGAAACGGCTCCTGGACGGGTAATGACTAAGAATGCAGTCCGACCGCGGGTTCAGTGCCGCCAAGGCATCCAATATGACACCACGCCGGATCTCCTGAAGGATTTTATCCATATTAAAAATGATTATAGGAAAGGATGGCAAAGATTTACGGACCCAACTGACCGGGAGGAATACCTGAGCCTAGCCCGGGATGTACGAAATCGATTGCTGGAAAGGAAGATTGAAAAATGTGAGGAAACGTGCCGTAAAATAATAGAAAACGAGTCAGATCGGGAATTTTGGTGGATTCTCGCAGAAAACGAGTCAGATCGCGAATTTCGGCGGATTATATATATAAAACAATAAGCATTCAATTATAAACTTCAGTATAATACCGTAGCGAAGCACGGGTATCTTGCTAGTATATATATATAATAACTTGTCCTGACTGACTGACTGACTGACTGACTGATTCATCATCGCCGAGCCAAAACTACTGGACATAAAGAGATGAAATTTTGGGGATATATTCATATTAAGACGTAGGTGCTCGCTAAGAGAGGATTTTTGGATATTCCTTCGCTAAGGGGGTGAAAACGGGGGTGAAATTTTAAAATGAGTTGCTCTATATCTCAAAACTTTAAAAGTTTACAGATGTAAAAATTGGTATTTAGAATCTTCTTTAAAAATAAGGAAACACGTATTTTTTTGTTTTCAGAAAATCCCAATAGGAGGGGTGAAAAAGGGTGAAAATGGGGAAAAATGGGTTGAATGCCTTTAATCAGGATACCGGTACCTATATCTCAGAAACTGAAGATATTACAGACCTGAAAATTGGTACTTTTGATCTCTTTTAAAAATAAAGAAACACGTAATTTTTTGTTTTTGGAAAATCCAATTAATGGGAGGGTGAAAAGGGGGTGAATTTTTAAAATGAGTGAATCTATATCTCCAAACTTTTAAAGTTTGCAGATGTAAAAATTGGTATTTAGAACCTTCATTAAAAATAAAGGAACACGTATTTTTTTGTTTTCGGAAAATCGCAATAGGAGGAGTGAAAAGGGGCTAAAAAGTGGTTGAATGCCTTTAATGAGGCTACTTATATATCAGAAACTGAAGATATTACAGACCTGAAAATTGGTGTTTGGAATCTCCGTTAAAAATAAAGAAACACGTATTTTTGTTTCTGGAAAATCCAATTTAGGGGGGGGGGTGAAAATGGAGTAAGATTTTAAAATGAGTGTATCTATCTCATAATTTTTAAAGGTTATATATGTGAAAATTGGTATTTAGAATCTCCTTTCAAAATAAATAAACACACGTCTTTTTTCGTTTTTGGAAAATCCAAATATTGGGGGGTAAAAAGGGGGGAGGGTAAATTTTTTAAAATGAGTGTGTATACATCTTAAAACTTTAAAATTTACAGATGTAAAAATTGGTAGTTAGAATATCCTCTAAAAATAAAGGAAAACGTATTTTTTGTTTCCTGTAAATCCCAATAGGAGGGGTGTAAAAGGGTGAAAAATGGGTTGAATGCCTTTAATGAGGATACATATATCTCAGAAACGAAAGATATTACAGAACTGAAAATTTGTATATGGGATCTCCTTTAAAAATAAAGAAACACGTATTTTTTAGTTTTGGAAAATCCAATTAATGGCGGTTAAACAGGAGTGACAAATTGGGTGAATTTTTAAAAGACTATATCTACAAAATATCTTGGAAACGTAAAATGTTACAGACGTAAAAAGTGGGTGTTTGTAATCTCCTGTAAATCTAAAGAAACATAGGTGATTTGTGTTTGGAAACTCCACTTAAGGGGAACTCAAAAGGGGTGAAATTTTAAAATGAGAATTTTTACAGTTTATCTCAAAAATCTTAACATGTTACAGAAGTGAAAAATGGTATTTTTTTATCTCTATTAATCATAAAGAAACGTGTATTTTTAGCTTTCGGAAATACCACTTGGGTGGAGGGGGGGGGGTAAAAGTGACTGAAAATGGTGTTGAATTCTTTTAATTAGGCTACTGATATCTCAAAAATGAAGATGTTACAGACGTGAAATTTGATATTTGCAATCTGCTTTAAAAATAAAGAAACACGTATTCTCGGAAAATCCAATGAAGGGGGGGGGGGGGGGTGAAAGAATTGAAAAATTAATTGAATTGATTGAATGAGAATACATACATCTAATAAAAACTAAAGTTGTTACAGACGTGAAAATTCGTATTTGGATCTCCTTTAAAAACAAAGAAAAACGCGATTTGGGGGGAAACCATCTTGGAGGGCGGGAGTGTAAAGGAGTTGAATTCCTTTCATGAGGACACATAAATCAAAAACTGGAGAAGTTAGAGTCGTGATAATTGGTATTTAGAAGATCCTTTACTATTAAAGAAACAAGTATTTTTTGCGGGAAAATTCACTTGGGGGGGGCGGGAGTAGTGTGAAATGAAGTGAAAAAAGTAAATTATTTTTATGGGGATACTTATATCTCAAAAGTGAAGGTAATAGACGTGAACATTGGTGTTTGAAATCTTCTTTAAACATAAGAAACAAGCCTTTTTTTAAATTTTTTTTTGGGGGGGGGGGGTGCCGGTAAATAAACTTAACGGCGGTGGGGTGTAGAAAGAGGTGAGACCAATTGATTTTACTGTTCTTAATGTACTTATAAGGATCCTCGGCAGCGCGCCGGCCTCTCACAGCTGGGTTCCGTGGTTCAAATCCCGTTCACTCCATGTGACATTCGTGCTGGACAAAACGGAGGCGGGACAGGTTTTTCTCCGGATACTCCGGTTTTCCTGTCGTCATCCATTCCAGCAACACATAATAATAATAATAATAATAATAATAATAATAATAATAATAATAATAATAATAATAATAATAATAATAATAATAATAATAATAATAATAATAATAATAATAATAATAATAATAATGTTCCGGACCGTCGTCAAATGTGCGGACCGCGCTGGAAACGGCTCCTGGACCTGTAATGACTAAGAATGCAGTCCGGCCGCGGGTTCAGTGCCTTCTAGGCACCCAATATGACACCACGCCGAATCTCCTGAAGGATTTTATCCATATTAAAAATGATTATAGGAAAAGATGGCAAAGATTTACGGACCCAACTGACCGGGAGGAATACCTGAGCCTAGCCCGGGAAGTACGAAATCGATTGCTGGAAAAGAAGATTGAAAAATGGGAGGAAACATGCCGTAATCTAATGGAAAACGAGTCAGATCGGGAATTTTGGTGGGTTCTCGCAGAAAACGAGTCAGACCGCGAATTTCGGCGGATGATATATCTAAAACAATAAGCATTCAATTATAAATTTCAGTATAATACCGTAGCGAAGCACGGGTATCCTGCTAATATATATATAGAAAATACAATATCTTCCGAGAGTCGCGTATCAAACTTTACAAAGCACTTGGAAACATAAGTAATAACACTGAAAATATGGTGAAAATTAATTAATTATATGACCTCAACATGTCTAGATTTTTTTTGCTAGGGGCTTTACGTCACACCAACACAGATAGGTCTTATGGCGACGATGGGATAGGAAAGGCCTAGGAGTTGGAAGGAAGCGGCCGTGGCCTTAATTAATGTACAGCCCCAGCATTTGCCTGGTGTGAAAATGGGAAACCACGGAAAACCATCTTCAGGGCTGCCGATAGTGGGATTCGAACCTACTATCTCCCGGATGCAAGCTCACAGCAGCGCGCCTCTACGTGCACGGCCGACTCGCCCGGTGTGTCTAGATTTTCCTCCTATCAGTCAACACCATAACAGTCTACGAAATCATAGGTGTCCATAGAGGTATGCAGCTGGCCAGCATCATTTTAAAAATAAATGTTCAGATCTGTATCCATCGTCCTTTTCTTTTGCGAATTTCTTTGTCAGTGAGGATACAGTAGGGTCCGACACAATGAGCATGTGTGTCATCTGCTCTAAACCCGTATTGGATCGAAAAGTTTTCCGTGTTTGCTTTAACCTAGTGTGGCGGAAGACTTGTTTGGTTTATCAACAATGAGGCCCATTTTATATTTAAACGCTGTTTGATTCCCTTTTGTTCTTTTCTAAAAAGTACATTTTTTCTCGTACCCTAACCTACCAGGATTTGAAGGGTAGACGATACGCAATATGTAATAAACATTCCAATGTTCTTATGGCATGAAGGGGAGATGAAAAGAGAGCTTATCACAAGGTTTAGTAGAATTCATTTCCGTTGGTTTCGAACCAAAAATGCTTGCTTGCTTGATGGTGATTGTTGTTTTAAGGGGCCTAACATCGAAGGTCATCGGCCCGAACCAAAAATGAAACTATTCGGTTGCGTTGGTTCCGCTTAGAATGTCACACACGATGCCATTTACCATAGTTAAACGCGAATCAAAGGTGACCTCTAATGTACAATCACAAAGGACCAAGGTACAGATTCTCTCTACGAATCTTCATGACATATTCTTCTTGTAAAACCAACTCCGGCGACTCTTTCGAGGACATGAATCTAATAGGTCTACAGTAAGATTTTGATCCTGGACGATCGTTGCACCACGTAACTGCTCCCGATATTACATCAAATAATTGAATAGTGACGAAGGCAATCAAAAACAGGTATTCATCCGCATATTCCACAACCGAGTCCAGCTCCATGGCTAAATGGTTAGCGTGCTGGCCTTTGGTCACAGGAGTCCCGGGTTCGATTCCCGGTGGGGTCAGGAATTTTAACCATAATTGGTTAATTTCGCTGACTCAGGGGCTGGGTGTGTTTGTCGTCTTCATCATCATTTCATCCCCATCATGACGCGCAGGTTGCCTACGGGAGTCAAATCAAAAGACCTGCATCTGGCGAGCCGAACTTGTCTTCGGACACTCCCGGCACTAAAAGCCATAGGCCTACGCCATTTCATTTTCACAACCGAATAATCGAATTTCTGTTTGTAAATTCTGTGACCTCCACTGCCGTCAAATCCCTATTTACAGATCAATTTGGCTGTTACATTCCGTTCTACATTCAACGATTTGGAAATGATTTTGACAGTTTTATACAAAAGTTCTTGTAGGTCTACCTGTAGGCCTACAGATGTTTCGGTGAATGAAATATATTGGGGCAAAAGTTCTTTCTTTGCTTGCCTTACACTTTATAGGCTAGGGAAACAGTCTGCACGAATGCTGTTGACGACCGACCTCAAAGTGGTGTATTGCTCTTTGGAAAGTTCGAGATCTACAAATAAAGACAAGGTTTGCATAATGGATAGGCATTTAGACTCTTCCGTATTTCTTGATGTGTTTTATTTCGCTAAATGAGGTTCTACACACCTTTTATTTGTTTTTAGTGAACAGTCCCGAATAGTTTATGGGGCTTACCGCGAGCAGAGCAGGCTCCATCGGTCTTCAGTTTACTTTGGCAGTGAGCTGTTATCGATATGGTTACATAATCCGGGAGCGTTCACGGACGATCGAGCCGCTCTGCAGGTTTGGCTAGAAATACCGACCGAACCCTATGAGAAATCCGCCATCAAAGTCACGTGCAGTAATTCACTAAATTTTCATAAACTGTTGAACATATATTCTGTGAATTTTTCAAGTTTATAAGCACTACAAATAGCCTTCAGAATTTCCGCCCTCTTTCGACTAGCATCGATCGTTGACATCCACCATTCAAAATGTACTGGTTCATTTCTCTGCAAAATACGTCATAAATGTCAAACTTGCGGGCAAATGCACACAAAGTATTGATAAACTTCAAGAGAAATATTCGAGAAAGATATTATTACGGAGATGTTTAGACATGTTTTGGCTTTTTTAACATATCCCGGATATATCAGAGAAAACATGTTTACCAAACGTTCGTCGTGAAAGAAAGCACATACCTGTACAGAAACTGTCCACTAGTAACAAGAAGCCTCAGTATTCACTGCGATCTCGAACACCGACGCTCGTCGCCATAAGACCTATCTGTGTCAGACCGACGTAAAGCAACTAGAAAAAAAAACACCGACGCACATGCTGGACGAGGTTGACTGGCAAATGGAGAGGTAACGACTCGGGTTGGTCGAGTAGTGTCGCATGAAGCGCTCACTCTGTTGACTGTGAGAATTTCATCTGTTTGCGACGTGGATTTCCTATCTTAGCAATCAATTGTAATTTATTCCGTGCTTCTCACACTTAAGATACAATTGTTAATCTTTCTTTGTCTATTGGTCGGCGCACTGTGCGTCAGGTTAATTTTTTCATAATTTGCTGTACGTCGCTCTGACACAGATAGGTCTTATGGCGACGATGGAATAGGAAAGGCCTAGGAATTGGAAGGAATTGGCCGTGGCCTTAATGCATTTGCCTGGTGTGAAAATCGGACACTACGAAAAGCCATCTTTAGGGCTGCCGACAGTGGGGTTCGAACCCACTATCTCCCGGATGTAAGCTCCCAGACGCGCGCCCCTAACCGGACGGCCAACTCGCCCGGTTCGAATTCACTCTCTCCGGAATGCAAGGTGATATACAGTACGTGATCCAAACCCCGAAGCCACCTGCTCGGTGTCGGGTTAATTCATCTGGATCGGAGACTTGGTACTTGTCTTCGCGTACAAATACACTCGACATACAAACTCTCTTCACATATCTCCTCACATACAAACACTAAACCATGCCATGCTACACAATAAGCTACCATGATATTTGGCAGAAATAATTATGTAATAGTATACATATCCATCGATATAGTTCTGGCATCAGATAGTGCATCCGGTTCTGAAACAGGACCAAATCCATAGTGTGACAGAGTTCGTGCCTGTGACCCCACGTGGGGGGCAGGAAAGGTGAAGCTGAATAATAATAATAAGAATAAGAATAAGAATAAGAATAAGAATAAGAATAAGAATATGTGATAGTATGTTAAGCTCTTGTTAGTAAATGTAGCAATGTCCATGGCTTTTGGGCAGACGTTGACTCGAACCATACTACCTTTCGTCCTATCCACGTTCGTTCTTTTTAACAAGTTGCTTTACGTCGCACCGACATAGATAGGTCTTATAGCGACGATGGGACAGGAAGGGGCTAGGACTGCGAAGGAAGCGGCTGTGGCCTTAATTAAGGTAGGTACAGCCCCAGCATTTGCCTGGTGTGAAAATGGGAAACCAAGGAAAACCATCTTCAGGGCTGCCGACAGTGGGATTCGAACCCACTATCTCCCATATACTGGATACTGGCCGCACTTAAGCGACTGCAGCTATCGAGCTCGGTATCCACATTCGTAGTGGAAGGGTTAGCATTATTAGCTATAGTCCTCCCAGGTCTGGGTTCTATTCCAGGTACAGTGAGAGGTTTAAGGATGACAGGAGGAATGATGTGTGGTACAAGTATCTCACCTTCATTAGGGGTGTGCCTGAAAAGAGCTGCACCATGTCTTGGAATACGAAGACACAAGTTTATATTCTTATCATTCTGCTTTAGAATGGTTTTGCGGGATATCCTAATTCATATTGAAGAAAATGCTCGAATGGCACCTTTATCGTAGGTAGGGGCATCTTATTTTCAATTTTCCGACCCACCCACATTGCTTACTATCCCCATAATGTTCCTTTACTTCATGTGGGTAAAGACGTCCAGGTAACACTCTGAACATCTTCCCCAGTATTATCCCAAGATCATGGATTAAAGATGTAGAAAAAGCAAGAAAGGAAAATCTTAAGAAATACTTTTGAACCAGTCTGTACAGGGGGAATCTGGATGATAATGAAATCTCATGACCCGTACTAATAGTTAGAGAACATCCCCGACATATATAGGAAAAGATGTTTGAAATTTTATGGACATATTTTCAGAGATTGACCAAAAGAATTCTGAACCATGAAAGTGCACTCACACATTCCTGAGGTGTAGAAAGGTCATATTTCAAAAATCAAATAATTCCTTATGACTACAGGGATTTCGCAACTGTTTAAAACTCTGACATATTTATTGTTAAAATTTTACACTTGATACTAGGCAACTTGTGCCAAGAGATAACAAAAATAAAAAATAACAAAAATAATTCGAATTTGCCAATGAAATGTATTTTATGAAAACGTTTGTTAATACACTCCAGGGAAACTGTCTATCTTTATATATTTTAACTTAAGCTTCGTTCATATTTCTTACTGCCTAGCTCATTGATTGGGTAGTTACCTGTTCTGTAATGGCGAGATAATAGTAATTCCCTGCAGATACTGCCTCAAAGATCCGGGCTTCAAAATTTAGCAACGTGAAATTCACACGAGCACTGTTTCTTATAACGTGACAAATAACTACCAAGGTAAAGTTCCGCAGTTACGTTATTGCTGTAGCAAGAAAGTAAAAGTAAAAAGATCAATTGGCTGCTCGAAATTGGAAAATATCTTCCGGAAATAAGCATCACAGATGACATTGTGTTTGACAGATCTAAGTTCAGGAAATTAGTCGACAATTTTGACGTCCGTAAGGTAGTATTATTGTACTATGCCACTGACTTCTACTACTCACTGGAGCCATGACCGCTATAAATATCATCCAGGCACAACCACCAACAAAGCCAGGTCAGAAGATCGAAAGAAAAGCCACAGTAAGAGATTTAGGGAGAGGAAAAAGGCAAAGATATCAGCTAAATAAGTTCAATCGGGCTCCTTAGTTGGGCATAACAAAGAAAGAAGAAGAAGAAGATGAAGAAAAGGAACCAGAGTTACAGCCTGGACGTTTGAAGTATAAACTACCGGCTCGCACGTAGCACGTAAATGGCATGTGCTCTACACCAGTAGGGACGATGTCACGTTGATTATTTAAGGTCCCTAGAATTTGCTTCTCTTTTGATTATTTCCACTGGTTCCTGCCATAGTTCAAATGTTGCCTTTAAGAGCTTTCTTCCACATTTCACTTCTAGCATGCTCCCTGGGCCTCTACATTTTAGTGTCCCAGCTGCGCTTTTCACTGCAAGCACGTGCAGAAGACGCTTAGCACAGGGAAGCATTACTTCCGCTCTTCATGCAAAATATATTTCGTTAGTTAAGCGCAAGTTCAAGGAGACCCAAGATAGTTTTTTTCGCTACAGTATTGTTTTGCCGGCTAGCATTTTGTGATAGAACGACGCGACTTTACCCACTTATCCTCATGTAGTAAAATAACACTACCCTGCAAATGAATGCATCTGCCGTTACCGTAAGGCAGTATTATAGTACTATGCCCATGACTACTACTACTCCTTGGAGCTGTGACCTCGATGTTTGTCCGCTTAAAAATAATTTTCGTCTTCAGCAATAGCTCTACAATCAGAGCAGTTGCACTGATGACCACTCTGTTATCATTCCATTCATCTTAAAGAAGTCATTGTAGGTATAACTTAGCTTCTCGATGCTACAGCAATAACGTAACTGCATAACTTTATCTTGGTAGTCATTTGTCACGTTATAAGTAACAGTGCTGGTGAAATTTCATGTTGTTAACTTTTGAAGCCCGGATCTTTGAGGCAGTATCTTCTTCTTCTCCGTCTTCTTAATCTGGGTTGGTTTTTCCCTCGGACTCAGCGAGGGATCCCACCTCTACCGCCTCAAGGGCAGTGTCCTGGAGCTTCAGACCCTGAGTCGGGGATAAAACTGGGAAGAATCGCTGGTACCTCGCCCAGGTGGCCTCACCTGCTATGCTGAACAGGGGCCTTGTGGGGGGGATGGGAAGATTGGACGGGATAGACAAGGAAGAGGGAAGGAAGCGGCGGTGGCCTTAAGTTAGGTACCATCCCGTCATTTGCCTGGAGGAGAAGTGGGAAACCACGGAAAACCACTTCCAGGATGGCTGAGGTGGTAATCGAATCCACCTCTACTCATTTGACCTCCCGAGGCTGAGTGGACCCCGTTCCAGCCGTCGTACCACTTTTCAAATTTCGTGGCAGAGCCGGGAATCGAACCCGAGCCTCCGGGGGGTGGCAGCTAATCACACTAACCACTACACCACAGAGGCGGACTGAGGCAGTATCAGCAGGGATTAATCTTACCTCGCCATTACACAACACGTAACTACCCAAGCAATGAGCTAGGCAGTACAAATCTGAACTAAACTTAATTTAAAATGTATAAAGATAGAGAGTTTCTCTGGCGTGTATTAACAAACGTTTTCATAAAATACATTTCATTTGCAAATTCGAATTATTTTTACCTCTTGACACAAGTTACCTACTATTAAGTGTAAAATTTTAACCAGAAATAAGTCAGAGTTTTAAACAGTTGCGAAATCCCTGTAGTCATAAGGAATTACTTGATTTTTGAAATATGACCTTACCGAGCTCGATAGATGCAATCGCTTAAGTGCTGCCAGTATCCAGTAATCGGGAGATAGTGGGTTCGAGCCCCACTGTCGGCAGCCCTGAAGATGGTTTTCCGTGGTTTCCCATTTTCACACCAGGCAAATGCCGGGGCTGTACCTTAATTAAGGCCACGGCCGCTCCCTTCCAATTCCTAGGCCTTTCCTACCTCATCGTCGCCGTAAGACATATCTGTGTCGGTGCGACGTAAAGCAAATAGCAAAAAAAAAAAAAAAAAAAGATGAAATATGACCTTTCTACACCTGAAGAATGTGTAAGTGCACATTCATGGCATATACCTATGCTCTCTAGAAATGATTTACATTTGCATTTCAATATTTAGATGTCGTTTTAACCGATTGTTTTTCAGAATTCACCTTTTGCGGTAAAAATGTATGTTGGAAAAGGGAAAATAGATTTTCAACCCAAACAAACAACTCTACCACTGGTGATTAGCAGTGTCGAACAATGAGAACCATTGAATTTAAGTACATGCGAATGTGTTTTCATGCTCAGCCCTGCTAAAACTGAGTACAACATACACAGCAATTATTCCGATCATTCAGTCCAACTTCACTATTTAAGAAAGTGAGATATAGGTTCAGCTTAACTAATCTGATTGCGATAGGCACTTCAGAGTACTTCACCTCCTTGTAGAAAACACCTTCGCTCACGTAACAAGCAATGTATGCGCCCTTATGATATGTTCCCTGAAATTTTTGGCAGTAAAGTTTACTGAGCCGAATTCAAACAAATCATTACATTTATAATATGTAGAGGAATTTTATGCGAAGGTTGTAGATTAACTACGTTAACAGGCTATGTCAGCAAGCTGTACCGAGCTCGATAGCTGCAGTCGCTTAAGTGCGGCCAGTATCCAGTATTCGGGAGATAGTAGGTTCGAACCCCACTGTCGGCAGCCCTGAAAATGGTTTTCCGTGGTTTCCCATTTTCACACCAGGCAAATGCTGGGTCTGTACCTTAATTAAGGCCACGGCCGCTTCTTTCCCACTCCTAGACCTTTCCTGTCCCATCCTTGCCATAAGACTTATCTGTGTCGGTGCGACATAAAGCAACTAGCAACAAGCTGTGTCAACAAGATTTCCTATAGAGGTTAAAAAGCTTGTATCTTTTTCTGTTAAAGCATCACCTGCTCAGAGACTGCCATGGAAAATAAGCACAGAACCTACAGTAGTAAGAAATGCGAACAAAAATGTTAATAAAAGGAGAGTGGTAGGTTAAGGACTTGAAGTGCTTGAAATCCCAATGGCAGGGAAAATGTTCGACCTAAGTGGACTGCATCTCAATAACGTTCAATTAGCCATATTCGATATTAATTTCCTCCTAATCCATGACAGGTAATGCTCTGAGATTTCTACAATCGCTTTAGCGATGTTGTTAGATTACATTTAGCCTTTCAAATCTAAATTTGATTTATCTCATTGAAATATGGGAATTTCTTAATATGCAGATAAATTTTAGAGAATAAATTAAGGTAACCCTTTTTTACTTTCCCAGTTTTCAATATTTTACTAAGTTTACATGTTCAATTCATATGCTGACGTATTATTAAACTGCTTTAAAACTTAAGAAAACTGTGTGTTATGGTTCCAGAGATGAAGTATGACATGTTTTTTTAAAGATATCAGTTTTCATAAAAATAAATTTTAGTTGCAAGTTGTTATAATTGATAGTACAGTGAAGGAATACGGTATATTGTAGCTTCATAATAAAACAATAGACCAGCAAACCGACAACCATTGGCATTTGGTAATGTAGCCAACTTATTCTCTACCGAGCTCGATATCTGCAGTCGCTTAAGTGCGGCCAGTATCCAGTATTCTGGAGATAGCGGGTTCGAACCCCACCGTCGGCAGTCCTGAAGATGGTTTTCCGTAATTTCCCATTTTCACACCAGGCAAATGATGGGGCTGTACCTTAATTATGGCGACGGCCGCTTCCTTCAAAATCCTAGCCCTTTCCTGTCCCATCGTCACCGTAAGACCTACCTGTGTCGGTGCGACGTAAAGCCAATAGCAAAAAACTTATTCTCTAACGATTGCTACAACCCAATGCCTTCTAAGATCAATTTATTTTTGAAGTGTGGCGAAGAGATATACCTTTAAAATTAGAATTAAATAGTTCTAAGTAGATTTTTACAATAAATTATACAGCATTGTAATCAGAAACTACTTCAGAATCAGCTACTTCAGAAAATGCCATACTTTTCACATTTTTTGGAATATTTGCCTTAAATGGTATCCTGAAGGAGTGGTAAGCAGCAGTGAAAGAAGAGAAACGTCTAGAGCAGCCAACCGTGGACATCTTCTGCCTGCTGTTGAATAGTGGGTGACTGACCATAAGTACATTCATGTAAAATGAACACTCATTGCTTTCCTAGGCTTCATATTATCCACGCCGACACAAAAATTAAATATGCGTGATATGTCACTGAAAATATTGGCATCGGTAATGCATTAATGGTTAGTTTAGAGCCCTGCTACCATATCATTCAACACAGCCTACATCATCAAACATCAGATAACCGGTGGAGGAATTCATTCGATACTATTAACCAATCCCTACAAATTAATGATACGTTACAGAACGGCGTCCGCCTCTGTGGTGTAGTGGTTAGCGTGATTAGCTGCCACCCCCGGAGGCCCGGGTTCGATTCCCGGCTCTGCCACGAAATTTGAAAAGTGGTATGAGGGCTGGAACGGTGTCCACTCAGCCTCGGGAGGTCAACTGAGTAGAGGTGGGTTCGATTCCCACCTCAGCCATCCTGGAAGTGGTTTTCCATGGTTTCCCACTTCTCCTCCAGGCGAATGCCGGGATGGTACCTAACATAAGGCCACGGCCGCTTCCTTCCCTCTTCCTTGCCTATCCCTTCCAATCTTCCCATCCCTCCACAAGGCCCCTGTTCAGCACAGCAGGTGAGGCCGCCTGGGCGAGGTACTGGCCATACTCCCCAGTTGTATCCCCGACCAATAGTCTGAAGCTCCAGGACACTGCCCTTGAGGCGGTAGAGGTGGGATCCCTCGCTGTGTCCGAGGGAAAAGCCGACCCTGGAGGGTAAACAGATGATGATGATGATGATACAGAACGGCTCTCATTTTCCAATGGTTTTTGATCATTATTTTGGATGGAAGTTAATTTTACAAACGTTAACAGTGAATAATATTAACATTAATTGTTTACAGTTTATTCCTTTCGCACGTAAACTCCGGCTCAGGAACACCTCTGCGGAGGTTCGGATCTGCCTTCGGGCAGTATAACCCTTACTTTACCTATTCCTTTCTATAAAACATATTTCCAGTTGCTTGGAATAAAAGTCCAGTACACATGTCACTCAGTTTACACCACACATTTACCGGGCGAGTTGGCCGTGCGGTTAGGAGCGCGCGGCTGTGAGCTTGCATCCGGGAGATGGTGGGTTCGAAACCCACTGTAGGCACCTCTGAAGATGGTTTTTCGTGGTTTCCCTTCTTCACACCAGGCAAATGCTGGGACTGTACCTTAATTAAGGTCACGGCCGTTCCTCCCAACTCCTAGGCCTTTCCTATCCCATCATCGCCATAAGACCTATCTGTGTCGGTGCGACGTAAATCCACTAGTAAAAAATACACCACACATTTTTTCAGAGATAACTGTGAATATTCAGTGAATATTGGCTAAATACTCTTTTCATTACAATACCCGTGTGTTTCATTCAGCGAGGCACGAGGAGGCTAGCAGATCATATATTATCTGATGGAAGTCATCCATATTATAGTTAGTCGCACAGCCGAATAAATAAATATCGGGCATAAAACGATTTGTTTAAAATTATTTGAACCAGTAAATAATTTATAATGTTTAAGAAACAATGACAACCTGATGACTGATGAATGTAGTTGAACGAGACATAACCATTTTGAATCAGCTGAACATTTCCTGGATTATTCTTCAAACCGTTATCGCCAGAATATCCAAATAATTAATAGTATCATCATCCACACATTCTATACGTCAACTTACAAGATAGACAGAAAGATGAGAGTTGCCTGTTGGCCGAGCACGTGAAGGCAAGTCCACATTTCTTGTCCGCGGTCTCGAACGTTGAGGTGGTGTAATAGTCTCTACCAAGAAAAAAACCCAGTGATTTTCAATCTCCGCCTATGTGGTGTAGTGGTTAGTGTGATTGGCTGCCACCCCCGGAGGCCCGGGTTCAATTCCAGGCTCTGCCACGAAATTTGAAAAGTGGTACAAGGGCTGGAACGAGGTCCACTCAGCCTCGGGAGGTCAAATGAGTAGAGGTGGGTTCGATTCCCACCTCAGCCATCCTCGAAGTGGTTTTCCGTGCTTTCCCACTTCTCCTCCAGGCAAATGCCGGGATGGTACCTAACTTAAGGCCACGGCCGCTTCCTTCCCTCTTCCTTGTCTATCCCTTCCAATCTTCCCATCCCCCACACGAACGAATTATGATTACAAATTATATTTATAATAATAATAATAATAATAATAATAATAATAATAATAATAATAATAATAATAATAATAATATAATTATATAATTATTATAATTAATTAATCATATAATTATAATTATATAATACATTATTATTATATAATTATTATAATTAATTAATCATATAATTATAATTATATAATACATTATTATTATTATTATTATTATTATTATTATTATTATTATTATTATTATTATTATTATTCTACGTAGTAAATGGTAGTTTAATATCTTATAGTCTTCAGAAGTATCACAGGTAAGTGCGGACACCGATCTGTGACACTGAAGCACTCCGAGTCGCGATTCGATCCCACAGGAGTCGAGAGCCTAACTTACTACGTCATTCAGCTAAATGAGTTGACATTGTCAGTTTTTGCGCTGTTGCATTGTACCTGTTCCTTTAGGTGTCTTGCAACATTTACGGCTATCAGTTCATCAGATGATTGTATTAGGTTCAATCGTAGCTCAGATCTCATTTCGAAATCAAATCTGGACACTTCACATGGAATTTGTGCAGTATATATTTTATGTGATATCTTGAATTACTCCTGCCATGTTTATTACAGTAATGCTTCATAACCATTTAATGTCTTCGCTTTGACTTCGCTAGTTGTACGTTTTTGCGCCTCCATGGTAGCTGGGAGCTCATACCATGACCCAATGCTTGGCAGGGAATAGGAAATGTAGTTGAATTGTTGTTATAAATGATGAGATAGCTCTTCAGGTTCGTCAGAGGAAACCTGCATGCAATTTTTTTTACAATTTGTTTTACGTCGCACCGACACAGGTAGGAAAGGTCTAGGAGGGGGAAAGAAGCCGCCGTGGCCTTATTTAAGCTACAGCTCCTGCATTTGCCTGGTGTGAAAATGAGAAATCACGAAAAATAGTCTTCAAGGCTACCAACAGCGGGGCTCGAACCCACTATCTCCCGGATGCAAGCTCATTGCTGCGTGCCCCTAACCACACGGCCAACTCACCCGATAACATTTTCTTAGTCAGGTGCTTGAACAGACGGGTCCACCAGCCCCTTATAATTTAGTCTTATTTAATCCGCAGTTTGTAGACAACCTAAATTATCTGTTCCTATACGGGACTAGTACAGGTGGGCAAAATAAAATTGGCCCGGAAAATAATTACAAAAGGACTAACGAGGAATTGGCCTTGCCTAATGAACATCACTGATGATGGTGGAAATCATCACCTTTGACATCGATGCAACGATGTGCTAGATTTTTTTTTTACAAGTTGCTTTACGTCGCACCGACACAGATAGGTCTTAGGGCGACGATGGGACAGGGAAGGGTTAGGAGTGGAAGGGAGCAGCCATGGCCTTAAATAAAGTACAGCCCCAGCATTTGCCTGGTGTGAAAATGGGAAACCACGGAGAACCATCTTCAGGGCTGCCGACGGTGGGGCTCGAAACCACTATCTCCCGAATACTGGATACTGGCCGCACTTAAGCGACTTCAGCTATGGAGCTTGGTGTGCTCGATTTATCAAACTATGAGACACGCGTAGCAGCTCTGCCTGAGGGATAGCAGCAATAGCGTTTTCAGTGTTCTGGTGTAGCTCTTCTAGTGTATGAGGATTATTGGAGCACAGTCCGGCTCCATGGCTAAATGGTTAGCGTGCTGGCCTTTGGTCACACGTGTCCCGGGTTCGATTCCAGGCAGGGTCGGGAATGTTAACCATAATTGGTTTATTTCGCTGGCACGGGGGATGGGTGTATGTGTCGTCTTCATAATCATTTCATTCTCATCACGATTCGCAGGTCGCCTACGGGAGTCAAATCAAAAGACGTGCATCTGGCGAGCCGAACTTATCCTCGGACAATCGCGGCACTAAAAGCCACACGCTATTTCATTTTCTTTGGAGTACATCTGACACTTCAATTTGCCCCAATGTAAAACTCGCAGAGAGAGAGAGAGAGCGATCGAAGCGGCCATTTGATTGATTTATAATGATACAGTTGCAGGTCCTTTTTGATAAATGTTTCGACCAGACCATCTCTTAATTCCCACTTGCACAGAAAAACGGCGTTGAGATTTCTTCGGACTTCACTCGAGCAATGTTCTCTGATGTTCGAACTCTTTTCGGAGAATTACGGTTGTTATTCACTACAGAGCCCGTTTCGCACCATTTTGCCGCTAAGATTTGCATTGCTGACTTTGCTGGATGTTTTGAAAAAAAAACAACAGTAAAAACGTCTGCTCCTACCACTCACTCTCACGTAATGACACAGCGACGTAGACGGGAGAGAGCATGTGGTGATGCACTCGCACAGAAATGTGACACCAATCGATTGGTGCATCGAAATCTCGGTTTCCAGCATTTTCTGTGATGGGCAGTTCTCTTGTTCATGAACAACGGTCAATTCCGTGTCAGTCCTAGAAATCGTTTTCGGCCCAGTTTTATTTCTTCCACCCGGTATAATGATACGTTTGGGTTTGAGCTCGACATACAGATGGAAGTGTTATTGCCAATGGTATTCCAACGAATTCGTGAAAGAGATGCGAAGAAAACCTATGTTACAACAGGAGGCGTAAATTAGACCTATGAGCAGATTCTGTATACCCGTTGTACGAAACTTCAACGGCAAAACATTAAGAATAGATTCCTCATTTAGATACGTGGAAGAAAATGGGATAACAACATAGGTCCGAAAGTGCTAATTACAGATTTACCCGACCTTCAGTAATGTAAGTGCTATCTGACACTCCCAAAACAACTAGTTAAAACATTGCCTGTAAGTACAGCACGACACAAGTCAAATGAACTGATAGAAAGATGCGTATCTGGCGCAGGCTCTGATCGTGCACACTTTTTTTTTGTTATTTATTTTACGTCGCACCGACACAGATAGATGTTATGGCGACGATGGGATAGGCAAGGCCTAGGAATGGGAAGGAAGCGGCCGTAAGGTACAGCCTCAGATGTTAGTTCTGGTACACAATTCCAACCTTTTCCATAGCGTATTTTCAGAAACGTTTTCATATCTACCACTTCTGCGGGTTTGGGCGTAATCCCATTTGCCTGGTGTGAAAATGGGAAACCACGGAAAACCATCTTCAGGGCTTCCGACGGTGGAGTTCGAGCCCACTATCTCCCGGATGCAAGCTCACATCTGCGCGCCCCTAACCGCACGGCCAACTCGCCCGGTCGTGCACACTTCGTTGCCTCACTTCAGGTCATATTTGCTACCGTTGCACGTGGCAATCTTCCGAATTCCTGGCATATTTAGATGTTTAAATGCAGTATTCTTTGCAATATTGCGTGGTCGAAAAATTGAGTTAAGTTCCTGCAGATTGACGAAATCTCCCCCTATGTGAAGTTCAGGTGCTCGGACGTTCCACCAGTTCACCAGTTACGACACTCACAAATCAACTAGTTAAAACATTGTCTGTAAGTACAGACTAGTGTATATCGTAAATCTTCCGTTCATATGCTCTGTAGTACGATGGTCATCGTTGTCAGCTGTCTTTGTGCGGTCAGAATTGTCACTTGCACCCACCTTGCACATTCCTTTCTCTGTCAGCAGAGTACGCACTTCCGAAATCGGTGAACTAAGCTGGTTATCCATTTCCTTCAGCTGAGCTGGAGTACTTGACCAATTTCCGTCACCTAATATGAGGCGTTTATCTCTTGTGTAGGCCTTTAGTCCAGAGTTTCCAGCTTTTTATAAATGAAATCGCATGATTCGATGGTCCTTGAGTTCATGTCTCTTCACACCCAATTCCCTTTTTAAATTCGTAACAATGAGTACGGCTTTATTTGTCATTAGGTTTGAAATCAACCTAACTTTACTTGGACTCTTCCCTTTTACTCTCCACAGTCTGTACACGTTTCCCTGCAGTTTATCTGTGTACTGTAGGTCTGTTTATAACGTCTAATACTGTACTCACAAAAGTAATTTAAAATTAATTCTCATTCTGCACTAAATCAAAATGCTTGTTTCTCCTTCCTGGTTGATCATTTTCTGTTGCCACTTGACGCGCCACAACTATTCCTTTAAACCGTTCACTTTAGCCTTTAGTAATCCTACCTCACCAGAATTCTCCACAGATGTTTCTGTTATGTTTATTAGTTATTCTTTTAAAAAACTCTTTTATATCCTTCCTTTCATTCTTTTTGTTCACGTAATGGCTCTCATGCTCGATCAGCCTGATATGCCTCTATGACTAGTTCCTTGATCTGTTCTAGTTCTTCCCAGCCAATTGATACCACTGGTACAGGGTTTATTTCAACACCTCCTATCACAAGTAGTACTACCACTGCTGCTGTGCCTTTGAGATGCATGCAGCCCAGTTTGTTGCAGGTGATTTTCCCGCTTGTCGTACTCACATACTTCACTCGTGTGTGGCGTCGACCTATGACCGTCCTATAATGTTGCATAGCAATCCCCATATTCCTCACTCAGCACTCACTATACAACCTCTCGCTTCACTTGCTCGATTACAACTGTCGTAAATGAACAGCCTTATGCAGTTTGGAATGAAGCAAATGGCATACAAGTACCAAATAAAATTTCTGATTCATGGCGCATTGAGTACTTTAAGACGAGGATGATTGCAAATGGTGTCTCAATATCCTGATGGAGATCTCTTCAGTGCCATGGAGCAGCGCGAGCTGCATGTATGAAATCTTTGCTGATTCCGACTCTGCTGCAGAAGTCGACAAAGAAAGACGTAATCATGTCTTTGGATCCGACCATTACACCCATGGATTCAAGATTTTTAGATGATATTTATTAATATAATAAGGAATACACCAGTCGTATCTATCATTTCCCTCTTTGCGGATTTCTACATACTTTATTACAGCAGTCTAGAATCTGATACTGTAGTGAGTCCATTGATGCAGGATTGTTTTAATATGCATAACAATTCTGTGAGGTTCATTACATATAAAGCCATGGCAGTTGATACCGTGGCCACTTATCCCTCTGCAAAATATTACTAATTTTCAGCCTAGTGTTTCTTGGTTCAGGAAATTCATTAAACATATTTTCTTCATGCCTGGATATCGAGAACGGAATACAGGAACATTTCAAATCCACATGGAACATAGCTTCGATTCTGAACTTTCCGAAGACTGTCAAGGGGGTAAGTAATCCAAGCATTTTCAAATTCGGACCTTGTGAACAACGTTTCCACTTTCATCACTGCTTGATCAACAACCTTCATCGTGCATTATAAATTGGTATGTAGATTTTGCATGTTGTAAATTATATCGCACAGCCAGAGAAACAAAATAATTAAAACAATGTACGTTCAAGATAAAACTATTAAAGAGGCCCAATATCGTGATTGGGTAGTCTGCTGAGAGTGATACGTGACTTTTGCTACAGTTCAGCACATAGACACTACACAGGTAATGGGAAGATAGGTCTCTTGCAGTTGCTGTATGCATGAGTTTCCAATCGATAGTCATCAGTAGCGTGTATGCTACGGGTACGTTCGCCGCGAGGCAAGCCTGTTGCCGACACGTTGTCAAAACAAACTCTCGCTGCAAGGCCACCGTTATTGATTTTTGCTTGCCTTAAATAGTATTAGCTTATTGTCCCTCCTGCAACCGGATCGAACTCCATTCCATTCTATAAATGACGTAGGAAAACACGAATCTAATTGCTGTGGAAGAATGCTTTATATTAACCTATATTTTGACCATTATTGTGCAGTTGTCATTCACGTTGCCAATCATTTCAGCGCAACGTCTGATTACGTTCATTAAAAATATGTTAATTGTAGGTCAAAACACGTCATAGAGATTCAGCAAGGGAACTACTCCGTTACTGATAATAGACATTAATGCTCATGAACTCTATTGTGATTTCCCACTCACATGTAACATTGTGTTAATAATATTAGGAATAATAGTTATAATAATGCCATAGTTCATATTTATTATACACTGTTACGAATTTCAGCGTTCAGTCTGCAAGCTTCTATGAATTTACTAACCGCCACAATAATCGTCTATTTGTAACTATGCAGTTCTGTGGTCTCGTTAAGTTCTATAAGCCTACATTTTAACTTTAAATCATTAGAAACTGAGTCTAACAATCATACTCTTGGTCTCTCTCTACTTCTCATACTCTCCAAAACCGAGTCCATTTATCTCCTAGGTAGCATTTCCTTACCCGTTCTCCTCACATGACCCCATCACCGAAGACTGTTTATGTGTACAGCCTAGTCCACCGATTTCATCCCTAACTTATCTCCTCATTCCGAGTACCCTCATTTCATTGTTTCCATCTGATTGTACCAGCAATCATTTTCGCTAATTTCATGTCTGTTATTTCCAAATTATGAATAAGATATTCTGAGTACACCCAGGTTTCACGCCCGTAAAGCAAGGTTGGTCTGAAATCAGACCGGTGTAAAGATAGTTTCGTCTGGGAGCTAACTTCCTTCTTACAGAATACTGTTGATCGTAACTGTGAACTCACTGCATTAGTTTTTTTGCACCTTGGTTCAAAATACTTGAAATTATCTACCTGTTCCTGTTTTGGATTCCCAATCTGACATTCAGTTCTCTTAGGTTTCCTATGTACTGACATCACTTTAGGCATGGGAAGGCTAATTTTCATATAGCACACATCGCTCCTATTTTCCAGTTCCAAATGATTAGACTGCAG
Source organism: Anabrus simplex (assembly GCF_040414725.1). Taxonomy (NCBI): domain Eukaryota; kingdom Metazoa; phylum Arthropoda; class Insecta; order Orthoptera; family Tettigoniidae; genus Anabrus; species Anabrus simplex. The sequence goes on along the minus strand of NC_090266.1, from coordinate 428,563,371 downwards.
GATTTCAGTACAATGTGCCATTCAGACCAAGTCGTCGCCATAAGCAAAAATGCTTTCTACATTTTCATCTAACCGTATCCCTTCCTTCCACTTAATACCTTTAAGTAAGTGATTCATGTTAACTATGAACAACAAAGGTAACACCTGTGAGTACCTTGAACAAAGAACACAGTCTACCATCCATTCTCACTGCAGCCCATTTGTCAACACAAATGCCTTTGATTGGTTCTAATAATCTATTCTTAATCCCATAGTTCCCCAGTGCGGCGAACAGAATTTCCCTCGGTACTTTGTCATATGCCTTCCCTAGATGTACGGAACTTGAACATAACTGTCTATTCCACTCGTAGTATTTTTCACTTACACAGCGCATACTGAAAGTATGATCTTGACAGCCCCTCTGTGGTCTGAAAACACACTGGTTTTCATCTTGCTTACTCTCAACCACTGATCTCACACTCCCTTCCAAAATGCCAGGGAACCCCTTGCCCGGTATAATGATGATCCATGAAGTACCTCCGTAGTTGATGCAATTCTTGCTTATAGATACTTGCAACATCAACTATTGCCCAATCAGAAGGTATCTTACTAATATACCGTGATAATCATCATCATCATCATCATCATCATCATCTGTTTACCCTCCAGGTTCGGTTTTTCCCTCGGACTCAGTGAGGGATCCTACCTCTACCGCCTCAAGGTCAGTATCCTGGAGCTTCAGACTCTTGGTCGGGGATACAACTGAGGAGAATGACCAGTACCTCGCCCAGGCGGCCGCACCTGCTATGCTGAACAGGGGCCTTGCGGGGGATGGTCAAGATTGGAAGGGATAGACAAGGAAGAGGGAAGGAAGCGGCCGTGGCCGTAAGTTAGGTACCATCCCGGAATTTTGCCTGGAGGAGAAGTGGGAAACCACGGAAAACCACTTCCAGGATGGCTGAGGTGGGAATCGAACCCACCTCTACTCAGTTGACCTCCCGAGGCTGAGTGGACCCCGTTCCAGCCCTCGTACCACTTTTCAAATTTCGTGGCAGAGCCGGGAATCGAACCCGGACCTCTGGGGGTGGCAGCTAATCACGCTAACCACTACACCACAGAGGCGGACCCGTGATAATCTAAATATATAAAGCCATTTCGTTCCTGCATTCCCACTCTATTTCAGATCTAACTCCGTCCGTTCCTGCTGGTTTATGTCAACGGAATTTATTTACCATCCTGTACACTTCATCATGCGTAATTTTACCAACAGCATCCCCATTCTCCCCATGAGTTAGGTTGTTAGCGACGTCGCCAGATGTATTTCGTTTTACGCAGAGAAAATTTTCAAAATATTCCTTCCACCAGTCCAGAGATGCCCTGGGATATATTTTGAGTTCACCTGATTTAGCCAAAGTACTATCCATTTCATTCTTCCCTCCCTTTTGAAGATTCTAAGTTACTGCCCAGAAAGGTTTCCCTGCAGTTTGACGTAGACTCCCCAGATAAATAACGAAGTATTTCCACGACTCCTTATTGGACTCAACAGTTATTTCTCTCGTTCTGTTTCTTCTATCTACGTACAATCCCCAGTCTGCTTCAGTCCTTGTTTGAGGCGATTTCTGATACGCCTCCATTTTAAGTTTACAATTTGCTGTCACTTCATCATTCCACCAAGATGTCATCTTTTTCCAATCTTCATACACACCTGGTCCAAGTCATTCCCTTGTTGTTTCTACTACAGCGTCCCTGTATACCAGCCATTCTCTTTCTATATCCTGAACCTGCTGTCTCTTGTTTGGAACTTTTCCCTAATCATATCCATGTGCTTCTGTCTGATCTCCTCGTCCTGGAGGTTTTGTACACTCATTCGTCCGCAGACCGATTTCATCTTCTCTGTCGTGTGGCTAGAGATATTTAATTCTCTACGGAATAGATAGTGGTCTCTGCAACCAAAAAATCCGGACTTTCTTAACAGATTCCCTGATTTGAAAGTCGGTTGTGTTATAGTCCATTATGGGCCGGGCTGAGTGGCTCAGACGGTTAAGGCGCTGGCCTTCTGACCCCAACTTGGCAGGTTCGATCCTGGCTCAGTCCGGTGGTATTTGAAGGTGCTCAAATACGTCAGCCTCGTGTCGGTAGATTTACTGGCACGTAAATGAACTCCTGCGGGACTAAATTCCGGTACCTCGGCGTCTCCGAAAACCGTAAAAGAGTAGTTAGTGGGACGTAAAACAAATAACATTATTATTTATTATTAGTTCATTATGGGTCTGGTGTCCCTCACCTTCTATGTGTAGCGGTGAATAGCCTTATGCTTGAAGAATGTATTCAAAACTGCTAATCCCATACTAGCGCAAAAGTCCAGTAGACGTTTCCCATTCTCGTTACCTTCCAAATCTTCCCCATATTTACCCATCATCTTCCCTGTATCCTTTATTTCTACATCCAACTCTTGCATTGAAATCGCCCATTAGCACTATCCTATCCTATGCCTGACTACAATGTCACTCAATTCTTCATAAACCTTGTCAACTTCCTTCTCCTCTGAACCCTTATATGGTGAATACACTGAGTTAGTTCTCGTCCTAATTCCACAATCTGACAAATCTACCCTCATACTTCGCTCATTTACGTGCCGAGCAGAATCTATGTTACGTGGACAGTCCTTCTCCACACTCTGCCCTTCCCTTTTTGACGCCCGTTAAGTACTCTTTATAAGCTCCTATCCTTTAATCGTTATCACCCCTTATCCGAATATCATTAACTTCCAACACACCCAAATGCCCTGAGATCTGTTATGAGTTCACCTGATTTACCCAAAGTACTATCCTTTTCCCCTCCGTTGCTCCCATAGGTAGGAGTCTTTGCTGAAAATAATCTGAGCTCGGTAGATTCTGTGAAGAAGGTTGCTACCCTACTTACACACAGTCGCAGAGAGGATCTCTAACGTGTTAGGGACCTCCCGGTGAATTGTATAGTCTTAGCAGCCTGAGCACAAGCAGGGTCATAACTCAAAATATGTCCGAGATGCCCACTCCCAATCCATAACACCTGGTATACACATCTCAGGACCACATACTAGGCCTCTGAGCCGTTGCCCATAGTTCACGAACTAGGATGGACTGCAGTAACGTACACCAGTAATAATTAATTATTCACTGCCTCACAAAAAATTTGAAGCACCCGGAAGAAATGGTCGAATGCCAATGTAACCTCATGCACGTACACACCATCGGCGGGTACTCGTGTGAGGCAGCGTTATCAGCACCTGAGTTTGAAAGGGGGCTACATTGTGGGTTTCCTTTTGGTCAGCTGGTCGAATCGTGCAATATCCAGATTTGTGGGGCATTAGGAGGTGACAGTGGACAGATACCGAAGTGCATGGGAGCGTTGGGGTAGGCATACTCGTCGTCGATGTTCCGATCCACCAACATTGACCACCACTAGGAAGTATCCCCGTATTGGGCACCAAGCACATCGTAACCCCTTCACATCTGTGCCTGCCATCCGAGAACGAGTAATGGACTCCCTGAAATATTCATTGCTATCCCGCACCATTAGCCGGAGACTAGCTGCAACTGGACTAGGGAATTACCGTCCCGTGGGAAGGCTGCCGTTAACAACACAGCACAAACGGCTGCTTTTGGACCAGTACCGTGACCGGGAAGCATGGACTGCTGTTGAATGGCGTCGCCATATGTTCAATGATGAATCGCTGTTCTGCACAACCCGGATGACCATCGTCTGTGAGCATGGCGGCGACCTGGGGATAGGTCCCATTCTTTCAATGTTTTGGAGAGGCACAGCAGTGGTGTGGCGAGCCATCGGGTTTAACTTCAGGTCACGGCTGGTAGTGATGGAGGGAACTTTGACGGCAAAACGGTACGTCACGGACATACTGCGTCCTCATGTGTTACTTCTCATGCGACAGTATCGTAGTGCCATTTTTCAACGGGACAATGCTCATCTCCATATGGCACGTGTCTTTATGAACTGGCTACGTCATGTTGAGTTACTCGCGTGGCCAGCAAGATCGCCGAATAAGTCCACGATAGAACATATGTGGGACCAGCTAGGACGTCAACCACATCTCAGTGCCAGTATCCTGGTTGTCAACTACCAGTTACAACAATTTTGGGCCACCTTACACCATGTGAGGATACAACGGCTTTTATGACACACATCCTAACCGAATTAGTGCACGCATCCAGACCAGAGAGAGTGCGACGTCATACTGATTAGTGGGCTCGTACTGCCAAGTTCTGTGTACGTTTGTGATCACTGAAATACAATCACATACCATCTCAACACGCGAAGTTTTATTTTGTTCCCTCTCCCTTTGTGTGTGCTTCAATTTGTTTTCATTATTTCATTATTATAATTAAAATTAAAGGTTTTGCACTTCAGAAACTACAATATTTTGCAATTTTTAGGGGGGTGGGGAAGGTACCAGAATTGTCCCGCATGTAGTAGTTTTACTTTCAGGTAGATCTGCTGATACGAGGCTGATTTATTTCAACAACATCAAATTCTGCAGGACTGAGCCTGTATCAAATCCGCTCAGAAGGTCAGAGCTCTACCGCCTGAGCCACTTAACCTGGTGTTATTATTGTTATTGTTATTACTATACGAGTCTGTAACTATAACTATGGGTATATTTGCAAAAGATGGATAGTAAATATCTTCTAAGTTAGAAATAATATAATTTTGGATGACACTACAGTTAACACAAGATACAAATTAACATTTTATCGAAAGGTAGAGACTAATGGAAAGTAATTATATGAAAATAGCAGGTGGAATTCTACAAACATATGATAATGCTACTTCAAGTTACCACTGCTGTTTCCACCTATCGCAGAACATGCATGCAATAATCTGTAGTGCATTAAGCAGTACAGTAACTTACGTCTAGATTAATTTAGCACACTATACTATTCCATAGAAATCGCAGTCAAACAAAAAATCACACTATTTTACAATCTCTTCTTGAAGAAATCTTCATTTCCTGGATAAAATCAGTGCCCTTACATTATTGGTATATTTAAATGAAATTTGAATTCACTTACAACATATTTGTTTCCCTAATACTTTCAGTTCTTTCTCTGACATTTTCTTCATGTTCCTTTACTAAACGTGGTATTCTTGTTGATTTCATTTGTTGGGGTTAACGATAGAGACACCAAGAGCTGGGGAACGTGTGAGCGTAACCCTGCACATAAGACTCTGACATGAAGGAATGAAATGAAATGGCGTATGGCTTTTAGTGCCCTGATATGTCCGAAGACTTCGTTTCGCCAGGTGGAGGTCTTTTGATTTGACTCCAGTAGACGACCTGCGCGTCTTGATGCGGATGAAATAATGGTGAAGACACATACACCCAGTTCCGGAGCCAAGGGAATTAACCAATTATGGTTAAAATTCCCGACCCTGCCAGGAATAGAACCCGAGACCTCTGTGACCAAAGGCCACCACGCTTACCATTTAGCCATGGAGCCGGACTCATGAGTAATCTCTCTTGGATATGAAGAATCCCAAGCAATGTGTGCTCTTGATGAGTCTTGTTCAAAATATGTATGATATATTTTCTGTCATTATGGGACTACTGTTCAAATAATAATCTAGTGTTTGAGTGTGGTATATCTCTGAACTTAAAGCGTCTTCTAAACATATGGGATATATTACCTTTCCTTGCAGTTACAGCCCACCATACACAAATTATATGTAACGCAGAGTAACTTCGGTTACAGGTATGTCTTTTTCTGTTCCCCTATGTTTATTATACTGCGAATCAACATATCCATCTCCATTTACCCACCTAAGAAGAAGTCTTTTAACTGTAATGCTATGTGGAACTAGCTCCCCAGATAATTTCTCTATAAATCACATACGTTCGTCCCTATATGTGCTTTTTTCACGTTAGCGTCAATGTATAAAAATAATCTTGTCTAGTGTTAACATGTCAGTACATTACAGTAAAATTTACTTCACAGACCACACCAATAGACTGTAAAAACGCTGCAGTAAATGTAAGTAACTATTAAAAATGTAGTTATACTGATCCGTTGACAACAATTTTTTTTTTGCTGTTGGCTTTACGTCGCACCGACACAGATAGGTCTTCCGGCGACGATAGGGCAGAAAAGGGCTAGATTGGGAAGGAAGCGGCTGTGGCCTTAATTAAGGTACAGCCCCAGCATTTACCTGGTGTGAAAATGGGAAACCACGGAAAACCATCTTGAGGGCTGCCGACAGTGGGGTTCGAATCCACTATCTCCCGAATACTGGATACTGGCCGCACTTAAGCGACTGCAGCTATCAAGCTCGGTGACAACAAATTATGGAATGAGTTATCATAACACAAATGGAGATAATTATAATGCTTGTTCCCGTGACAGCTTTCGGCTGCTGTTTCTACGTGCAGCAACCAGTGCGGGAATTGTCTGTCATTATTACAGGTGACTGACATGACGTTAGCCTAGTGTGGGTTAAACTCACGAAGTTAACCCCCATGTAAATTAACAAAATAACGATTTCTCCTAAATTTATAATTTCAAGTCATTTAACCTATCTCAAGTCTTCAATAAAATAAACATTCTTAGTAATATGGAAGTACCTGTTAATCATTGTCGACTCCTGGTGACATAGTAAATATAGTGATTTGGCGAAGGAAATTATTCTAAAAAATAATAAAAGTATAATAAACCTTGCCACCTTCAGCATTAGATCAGTGAAGCAGCTCTGTAGCGCAGATTGTGCGCTTTTCTTATATCCTTCAGTTTGTGACGTCAAATCGCGCTGCAGTTGGTTGATGTTCTTAAATATGGGAGACCCGTACAGTTTGATTTATAGGGCAAGGTAACCTCTTTCAGGGCAGAAGCTCAACACTTAGGTACCTCTTATACTGTACAGCAATTGAAAGGACGATGAACATATGAAAATGAAAATCCACAGCCTGTTTCCAGTCATACGTCTGTTCAGGAAAAGGAATGACTGAAGCCGTCATCTAGCGGCGAGGAATGAAATTGTGCCGGCTGCCGAAGTCTGTCGCACTCCTCTGGGGCAATGATTAATGACTGACGCATGGAATGAAATGATATTGGAGAGTGTTGCTGGAATGAATGATGACAGGGAAAACCGAAGTACCCGGAGAAAAACCTGTCCGCCTCCACTTTTTCCATCACAAGTCTCACATGGAGTGACCGGGATTCGAACCACAGAACTCAGCTGTGACAGGCCGGCGCGCTGCCACCTGAGCCACGGAGGCTTTGACGATGAACACACGACATTATTAATAATAGTGGCAGAAATGGAGATTTCTAAAGAGAAGTACATCAACTTTAAATTCGGAAGCTCTGGCAACATACTTCTCTCAATTATTCGTAAAGCTGCGCTAACTGAGGTGAGATTAATCAGCATACAGAATTAGATTCAGGCCCGAATATGAAAAGGACGAGATCAGAATCATTATATTACTGCGGATTGTTATACTCCAGAGAAGAACATGTGTGATAGATGAATTTCGAGAATTCAGAACCAGATAGACGTACTGTATCTCAATTTTCCTATATTTTCAGGACGGGGAAGTGAAAAAATTAACTAGGCCTTCTTGTTTTCATGCAACAATGAAGGCATGTATTCAGGTCCGGTGTCGATTTCACCTTCTCTACCATAAAATAAGGTTGTAGAGGAACATTTCATGTTACATGGTTCTTATGTATTATTTAGATTTCGATATATTTCGAAGATATATCTGTCCAACCCTAATGAATATTTATCTGATGTGAGTAGATGGGAAATTATTATTTTAAGAGGAATTCATGTTTTTTTAAGAATATATCATTCATGTACACAATGTTATTGCGAATGTAAATTTGTTTATGCTTGATTTTAATGGAAGCGTTAAATAATAAATTTCTGATTGGGATAATCACAGTAAATTTCTTGCAAGTCTTCTCTTCTTTGTCCAAATTATTGTACATTTTTTGCTAGTGGCTTTACGTCGCACCGACACAGATAGGTCTTACGGCGACGATGGGATAGGAAAGGCCTAGGAGTGGGAAGGAAGCGGCCATGGCCTTAATTAAGGCACAGCCCCAGCATTTGCCTGGTGTGGAAATCGGAAACCACGGAAAACCATCTTCAGGGCTGCCGACATTGGGATTCGAACCCACTATCTCCCGGATGCAGTCATACAGCCGCGCGCCTCTAACCTCGCGGCCAACTCGCCCGGTCAAATTATTGTAGAAGTTATGGCACTGCTCCTTCAGAATACCTACACAAGTCAGATCCAAAAAGTGCCATTTTCTCCTCCCTTACTTTGAAAGGTCCATGATGTGCTGATTGTAGTTGGAACATATCGGAAGAGCATCTAGATAGTTGGCTATGTGGTTCGGTCACATTCTACAGATGGTGGGTTTGGACACCTCCGTCGGCAACCCTGAAGGTTATTTTCCGAGGATTCTTATTTTCAAACCATTCAAGTACTAGCGCCGTGCTTTAAATAAGGCCACGGATGTTACCTTCCAAGTTCTAGATATTTCTATCCATGTGTCTCCTCTCCACAAGCCTTCTCTGAATTATTATGACGTTTAGAAAATAAATTTGGAAAAACTTCGGCTTTTTCGGACAGTAGAAATATTTTTGAATTCCTCATCAAAATCATTACCGTACTTAAGACAAATATGGCTTGTTTCACATTTTCAAACTGTACTGTATGTGTTGCTACGTTGATTTGGATCTGGCGACAACATGCTGTTTTAAGAGCAGATCTGACTCCTAAATGGAGGTTTTTTTGGTTTTTCTTCCTTTGATTTTGAGATTCGGAAAATGGAAAAATGATATAGAGTTCAGAGGTACGTTACTCTGGCACTAATTAGCGCATAGCTTAATTAGCAATTTCTGTAAATAAGGAGAAAAATGCAATTTTGGAGATAAGTGTCTCTGGTACTGACTCTTCGAACTGCGTTACACTGATTAATATGACAATTTACGAATTTAAGAAAATCTGTTCGTTTGAAATTTTCCACAACGATTAAGCCTAATCAGATTTTAAATTTTGACGTCTCGGGAACACCGGTAGTGTTTTCCATGACGCTGATATAGGAAATGCCTAGGACCGGGAAGGTTTCAGCCATGGCCTTAATTTAAAAAAATAATAAGTCAAAATATAAAAAATACAAAATAATTAAAATTAAACATTATCGGAACTTCTGACAGTTGTAGAAATTATGCAACAAAAAAACGAGAACCACTATTCACGGGACTTACGTTTCAGGAGATCTTTTTTTTTTACAATTTGCTTTACGTCGCACTGACACAGATAGATCTCATGGCGAGAATGGGATAGGAGAGGCCTAAAAGTGGGAAGGAAGGAGCCGTGACCTTCATTTAGGTACAGCCCCAGCATTTCCCTGGTGTAATAAAGGGAAACCATATTCAAGGCTGTCAACAGTGTGGTTCGAACCCACTATCTCCCGGATGCAAGCTCACAGCTGCGTGCCCCAAATCGCACGGCAAACTCGCCCGGTACTAAGAATGTTGATTATCACAATGAACTAGAAAATTCTAGCATTTGGACTATTTAAATTTCTGATGGTGATGATGATGATGCTTGCTGTTTAAACGGCCTAACATCTAGATCATAGGTCAATACACTATTTCAAGTTATTTTTGGATGGGCGTGCAGAGGGATAAATTGAATCGATGTATTTTAAGACGAACTCTGAAAGTTCACAATTTCTATCGGTAGCGTTTTACGCGAAAAATATCAACAGAATTTTTAATCGAAATTATTCGTGTATCGCTTTGTTTTATGCCGTTATGCAGTACGGGAGAGAACACCGAGTCAACATTGAATATCTTATTCATAAGCAGGTAGGCATATGTAAATGAAAGTAGTGACATTTTGCTGTTACGAATTGTTTGTTTGAGGACGTGCGGGATAGAATAGTATTGTAGTTGATATCAATATGGACCGGGCTGAATGGCTTAAATGGTAGAACTGAGGCTTTGCTGAGGTGAAGATTTCAATTCCAACTCTGTCTGATGTTGTTTAGAGTTGTTCAATTACTTTAACCTCATGTCACTAAATTTACCAACGCGTAAATGAACTTCTTGCGAGGCGAAATTCCTGACGCCTCAGTGTCTGCCAGAATCATTAAATGTGGTTACTAGAACAGAGAAGTAATAGATAACATTAAACAATATTTCCACATGAGTCCGGAAATAATTCCTGATTTAGAAAAAAACAAACCTTAGAAATGTCCACGTCCTGCCAGAATATAGATTTCAGGTCATACCCTCACGGAATTCTGACATTTTGAGAGCAGTACGTATTTTCTTATGCGTTCTAAAATTCGCTCACGTAGAGTAGTTGCAAAATTGTTTTGTTCAGCCAAGTACTATATAATAGTCTCGATTTCATTCCTTAAAAATTAACGTTAATGGATACTGAGATCATATTTAACAGTCTGATAAGTCAGACGTTAACCATTTATGATAGCGTGGTGATATAACCTATTTTTCTTCCCCACTTGCGAACAAAACATTCCTAAAATTTTGCCCTCTACTTGTGTCACACTCTGTATTATATGAAATACAGAGTAAGTACTCAGTGTATAATATTCTAAAAAATAAATATCAGGCATCAATCATTTACTGTATACATCAAGCTTGAAATGCTGGGCCTAGCATACGGCAGTTCACAATTGCGCTCACTGTAAACTATCACTATCACACAGTTCTCAGTTTGCGTATTCGCAACACATTCTTACAGTTATCTATGTGGTACTCAGTGCGTACAGTCACGACGGTCATCGTTCACTGTCCCTCGTCACTCGGCTGCACTATCCAGCACTCTCCGTTAGTTCACACACACGGCATCAACAGCACTCAGTCTTCGCTGTCCACCGACTGATCCAGTGCTTCAGAGCTGAACTCACGCATCTGAACCTCTGAGAGAATTGAACCGCCTTACTGCTGCCGTAACTGAACCAATGAAGCTCGTCTGGTCTGCCTTAAATAGGGAGGCGAGTCCTTACAGGCAATTCACCGAAGGAGAAACCTCCGAGTTCATCATCTAGTCCTTTCTCGCGCCAACAGGGAGACTTACAATGATGTCACGGAGTGATGGTCTACTGTAGTAGGTGACCATCTACTCCTGGCCATACTCTTGCGCACCCGGTTCGACCTTGACTAGTTGCTGAATTGACAAAATGGCGCGGCCCCAATTTAGTGACGTCCCTCATGGCTGGAGCGATGCTAATATGCTTCTCCCTAAGTCTTACAAAGAAATGGCGGACATCGTCGCATTGTGATTCCATAAGGCTACTTGTCCCGAACTGCTCTGAGATACGGCTCCAGGCGGTCCAGTTGGTCAACCACCGTCGTCCCTCGGGGAATCGCCGAATCATATAGACAATGTCTTTGTTCCTAATGCCGACAGCGAATGGGCTCTCCCGTGGCGACTGAAGTTTCGGTGACTTCCCTTTCGTCCACGTAGGAACATATAGTCAAACCCAGTGGCCTTCTTGGAGACCCCTAGAATTCGCAAGCATGTCGTAGCGGACTACAATACTGTCGCAGGCTACCCTCAGATGTTGTCGGGCATAGTCGTGGATGTCGTTTAGCCTATCCACCAACTTCCACACCTAGTCCGTCGCTGGCTGTTCCTGATATGGTGTCGATCCAAACATCACGTCGCATGGAAGGCTTAGCTCCCTCCCAAAGACCATTATGCCAGGTGCCACGGCCATCGTCTCGTAGTTGGAGAACCGACAGGTCTTCAAGAAGAATGGCATTCCCTCATAACAGTCCCTCTAGTGTGCCAAAACCACCCTCCTGGGATTCTCCTCGATAGTCTTCACGAAAGGCTCCATCGTGCCAATCCACTGAGGGTTAAAAGGCGTCGTATGGATCTTACGAAATCCCGGACGTTGTAGGACCTCCTCCATCAGTGTTGACTTGGAATTTCTTGTCCTGGTCCCTGTGCAGTTCTCTCGGTATACCGAGGCGGCAAAATAAGTTATTCACTTGATTAGGGATACCATAGACCTGTGGCTACTTGGTGAAGTAATCCATGGCCAGGAGTAAGTAGCGATTCCCGACGCTGGGTTCGAGGAATGGCCCAGCTATATCGATTGCGATCATATTCAATGGTGCCCCGACGTCAGACATCTGGCTCCTATGGATTCCAGCGATGCACCCAGTATCGCTGTCGGAAAAGGTCTAAAGTCGTGTTATATCCCATGTGGGTGGTTTCTTTCCTCATACTCCTGGATATTATCCGTTGTTCAATCTGCTACTTGCCGTCGCTATACTCCCAAGCGCGGGTACCAAACCCCTTCACTGACTCTTAGAGATGTCCACTGGATCCTGTATGCCTTGTAAGTTGCCTGCGTTCGGCGATGTCGCTGTCTCGAATGGACTTCACGCAGAATCTCTCCAACGTCATCGTCCTTCAGCTACTCTCCCCTGAGGGCACCTCGATCCCATCTTTCAGCGGTAGCCGCTCTCACCTCCTGGACATGCACGGCGCCTTCTTACCTCTCCACCTTCTAGCAGTGCACACAGTTCTAAGGGCACGGCCTTCTGGACAGAGCAAAGGCGTTGCAGTGTGTCCTTGCTTGACGGCGTTCACTGGTGAAGTCGTACTTTTGGAGACATTAAATCGAACGAGCCGTCTGTCCCTCCAGGTTATGGAACCTCAGAAGCCAGATTAGGGTAGAGTTGTCGGTGCTCAAATAAAATAGTGGCCGATACAAGTACTTGTTGAAATAATTCAAGGTCTTCACTAAGGTTGGTAGTTCCCGACGCGTCACGCAGTAATTCCTCTTAGCTTTAGATCTCGTTTTACATTGGTAAGCGATCAACTTCTCCTGGCCGTCCTGCACCCCTCCAACTACCAAGTCTCTGGCGTCGGTGTCAACGATGAACTTCTCACCAGACATGGGATATTCCACAACCGACGCCGTGCATAGTGACTTCTTCAGGATACGGAAGGCAGCCCCTGCCTCTAACGACCATTGGAACGGCTTCTCTCCTCGGTGAACCGAGTAATTGGCTTCAAAATGTTAGCATAGCCGGCTGTAAAACTGCGATAAAAAGCGCAGAGAGCGAGGAAGCTACTGAGTTCCCGGTTGTCCTCCGACACTGGCCAGCCCTAGACGGCTCCTAAGTGCTCAGGTTCATTGGGTACTCCTTTTCACGACTCGATGTCGCCCAGGTAATGCACCTCCTGCTGGAGCAGCTGGAATTTCCCAGGATTCAGCTCCAGGTGAGACCCCTCGAAGTCTCTGGAACGCTCTCCGGTGGTTTTCAATGTGTTCACTGAACGTGCGCCCAACTATGATGATTCAGGCATTGGAAGGTCTCCGGCGCATTACAGAGGCTGAATGGCATCATAGTAAACTGGTACATCTCTTGGCTGGTAGAGAACGCTGTCTTCTCTTTGTCTTCCGAATGGGGTGACACTTGCTAGTCCATGATCGAAAACAACTGGACTCCAGACAACTTGTCCAGGGTGACATCTATCCGGACTAACGGAAACCAGCCCTTCTTTGTGACGACATTCAACGTGGGGTAATCGACTTAGAAATTGATCGCAGTATTCTTCTGCTCTACCGGGAGCACTTGTGATGACCACGGACTGTTCGACTCCTCTGTGAGCCTTCGCTGATTGTTGCCATCCAGCATCCGGTCAATTTCCGCCTTGTACACGAGGAGTAAACTGCCGGGTGGTTGCCGAATTGGGGTAGCGTCACCGGTATTGATGAGATGGTACATCTAGTCCGTCTTTCCGTAGTCGCCTTATGTAGCAGTGGACATGTTCCGGAACACGTGGATTAGCACCTTTAGCTCCCAGAATTGTTCCAACTCCCGATGCTTCCGGGCGGCGAAAATAATCCTTCATAGCTTTTCCGACCTTTCTTCTGCTTCCCGGGCCTGTGTACCTTTGTCATCAACTGGCACGACACACATGACTGGCTCACACGTCCTTCATAATGTCACACTTCAACTTGGTGGGGAGAGTGCTCTTCTTGTTCTAACTTAAACTGTTCATCTTTGAGTTCACTTAATTATTATTTTAGTTGTTCTTGGTTAGATTTGATTTCACTCGTAATTTCACTTTTGAGTAGGTCCGGGTTAGATTTTAGTTCGCTTTTATGTTCACTGTTAAGTTACAGATCTTATTGAGCAGAGCCTGAATGTTTCAGGCTTCCATTTTGCTAATCACTAGAAAATTTCTCTTTCTGAAACACAAATTGCATTCCTTCTTCGAAAGTGTAATAGAGTTTTATACATTTTTTGTGATAAATTATCCTATTTAATTGTATCTAGCATTTGCTCTTTCAATTATCACAATATTAACAACTAATTGTAATCTTTTCCCTTTGTACAAGCACGATTTTGGTTTGCTGTTAGCCACTATTAAAAAGGACATCTTCTCAAAATAGAAGAATCTAGTACGGGAGCGTAACTGCTATTTTTACAACGGGGATTTTAATCGAAATAAGACCGAGACAAGAAGAAATGACAAAACAGGCTAGTCTTTCTTCAATATTTTGCTAGTACACAGCTATGCCAGCGAAGAGAACAAGCACCATACATCCGCAACAGACATTCTTTGCAACCACACTAGCCCAACAGTTGTTGTTGTTGTTGTTGTTGAGTTGTTAAAAGTTTACAATTAGTTGTTAATATTGTGATAATTGAAAGAGCAAATGCAGGACTCGAAACTGCGCTCTTCCGAATGCACGTTGTACAATATGCTTACATGCCTGGTATCCAGCCTGTGGCTGGAATCCCACCCCAGAAACTACTTGGGCGTCAATATGTCCTTGTTGGGGTGCACATTGTCTGATGCGGCATGCAAAACCGCGCATGCTGTTCATATTGATTTTGAAAATACTTACATATTTGAACTTGCACACAGTTGAACTTTTAGGCCAGCTATGTGAATTTGTGCCGTTCCATTAAAAAATATGGAGTTAGTATCAATATCTCAATTATTAATCACCCCATGATAATACGTAGCACATTATTTTACAAGCCTTTGGGTATCATTTACGAATATGAAAACAGAATACAGATATATTTAATGGTTTAGACGTTATTTCCGTGGCATTCCGTGTAGGTGAATAACCCAAATGCTTATTTCTGATGTGAGGAGCCTGCGAAGCGCGTGCTGATATTTCTTTGTTTTTTTCTTTGTATATTTGTGATCTATTGTGTGTACAAGACATGGCAGTGTGCATCATGTGCACTGAGATAATAAGTGTAAATATTTTCCATTATAAACCTTTTGCTGAAAATAATATAGTGGCGACCGCGCCAGGACTAAGGCAAAGCGGCAATGGAGAATTTGGTAAAATAATGAACCCAGTACAGGCGTACTTTTGCGCGAGTATATGACAACTTTAACAATGTGCTCCAAGATGAATCTACCTTCAGTGAAGCGGCACGTGTATCATACAGTGTATTGTCTGATAAAGCTGAACGTTTGTACAAGATTGAAGAAGAGGTGAGTGAACTCTTTTTTCAGAATATTGATCATAAAACGCAGGATGAATTTTTTTTTTGCAATTTGCTTTACGTCGCACCGACACAGACAGGTCTTATGGCGACGATGAGATACGAAAGGACTAGGAAGTGGAAGGAATCGGCCGTGGCCTTAATTAAGGTAATTAAGATACAGCCCCGGCATTTGCCTGGTGTGAAAATGCGAAACCACGGAAAACCATCTTCAGGGCTGCCGACAGTGGGGCTCGAACCCACTATCTCCCGATTACTGGATTCTGGCCGCACTTAAGCGACTGCAGCTATCGAGCTCGGTAAATGCAGGATGAAACAGATAGGGTGTTTGACATATGAGAGCAATATAGGGATTATTGGTTAACAGCTAACGTGAAATACGAGATTATTAGACTTAAGGAGGTTACTGTCATTTCAGATAAGTCTAATTCTAATCAGCTGAGGTGGAAGTCGAACCCCCACCCCTAATCAGTTCACGTAGAATTTACTGGCACGGCCGAAAATCGAACCCCAAGGGGTGGCAGCTAATCACACCAATTACTACACCACAGATTAATAAATAAATAAATAAATAAATAAATAATCATGGAGCGAGTAGTTGAAGCGGGACGACTCGTGCAGCTGGACGCTTGCATTCGGGAGATGATAGGCTTGAACTCCACCATCGGTAGCTTTGAGGATGATTTACACGATTGTCCAATTTATCACTTGGCAAATGAAAGGGCTGTATCTTAATTAACTCAGTTGGAATTTCTCAGCCCTAGCGTCGACGAAAACCTTCTGTTAGTGCGACATCAAATAGAGAAACAAGAATTATGCTGTTAACTTAATGATAAGTGTTGGTTTTATACGTTTGAGTGTGGTTCAAATTCTTGGTATTCCTGGTCGCTTTCCAATTATAAACTTGGAGTTGGTACTACGAATGGATTGAGTCCTGTTTTACGGCTGGAGGCTTTTCCTGTCACAAACCCTACGTGGAGAGAGAAATTCACTGTTGTGTGTTTCTGTGGTGGTTTGTACTGCAGTCGTAACCATATGACGAGATCCGGAAACTTTGCTAACAACCTCTCTAATGAGATTACTCCAGCGAAGATCTTACTTTGTATTAATATCTACATGCTTACATTGATCCCCGTGAGGTACTTTTACTCCAGCAACTCAGTAATAAAATCTAATGCGACTTTTCATCTTGCTGAAAATTACAACCTGACATTCACCACGTTTACCATCCCCCCCATTATCGGTATCCATCTCACAACACTGTCAGGGTATTTTTTGCAGTCGCTCGCAATGATGTGATTTATTACTCTACACACTATAACGTCATCCACAAAAGCCTTATTTTGGAATAATAATAATAATAATAATAATAATATTAATAATAATAATAATAATAATAATAATGTTATTTGCTTTACGTCCCACTACTACTTATACGGGTTTCGGAGGAGGCGATGTGCCGGAATTTAGGCCCTCAGGCGTTCTTTTACATGCCAGCAAATCCACTGACACGATGCTGACGTATTTGAGCACCTTCAAATACCACCGGACTGTGCCTAGATCAAAACTACCAAGTTGGAGTCAGGAGGCCAGCGCTCAACCGTCTGAGTCACTCAGCCTGGCTTATTTTGTAATGAAAAGCATAACAGTCTATGGAGATGTATGTATGTATGTATGTATGTATGTATGTATGTATGTATGTATGTATGTATGTATGTATTTATTTATTTATTTATTTATTTATTTATTTATTTATTTATTTATTTATTAGTTACTTTTCATTATTTCAAATAATTTTATAAACTCGGTTTATTGTAAGAAAACTGAGCTCGATAGCTGCAGTCGCTTAAGGGCTGCCAGTATCCAGTAATCGGGAGATAGTGGATTCGATATGATTTTCCGTGGTTTCCCATTTTTACACCAGGCAAATGCCGGGGCTGCACCTTAATTAAGGCCACGGCCGCCTCCTTCCATTTCTCAGGCCTGTCCTATCCCATCGTCGCCATAAGACCTATCTGTGTCGGTGCGATGTAAAGCAAAAGAAAAAATGTAAGAAAAGTCTTCATAGTCTTAATAAGCCAAGCAAAACAAAGCAAATAAATAAATAAATAAATAAATAAATAAATAAATAAATAAATAAATAAATAAATAAATAAATAAATAAATAAATAAATAAATAAATAATGCATTAATTAACGAAAGCATGGTCGAGGTCAAGGAATAAAAATTTGGACAGCGAAATGAAGGCAAACGAACGATGAATAATTTCATTGATTAGGTGTCGGTATACACAGTAGTTTTGAAATGTTGAGGAATTACATGATTCGTGACTCTTAGGCACCAAGGTCTCAAGGATAGTTTTGTTAATAATGTCGACGATATTTATCACTAGACAATAATGATGAGTGTTACAATGAGCTACTGACCTACTGACCAGGTAGGTCACCAATCAGGTCAGTGTCAAATGTATGTGACCTAGTTCCATGCATTGCTAGATGAACTTGAATGGCACATTGATTATCAACAATAGATTTTTTGCTCTTGGTTTAAACGTCGCACGAACACATTGAACGTTTTCAGCAACGGAAGGATGGGAAAGGGTTAGGATTGGGAATGTAGCGGCCGAGGTCTTAACTAAGTTACAGTTCCAGCATTAGTTCTCTCCCATTGTATTCAACTAAAATGCACTGACCGGCAAAAAGTGGAATATTTTGATATTCTAATGTAAAATCTTAATTTGTTCCATTAAAATTTATCGGTTTTCGAATATTCCTTTCAATTTTACAAAAGCTAGATATTTGGCAACAGAAAATACCAAAACATGTTATACAAATGCATTAACTCACAGCTTTCCTTGCAGTTTTCAATTCTTGGAATTTTTCAGATTTTTATTTTTCGTTACAATTTTTCAGTTTTTATTAATTGTATGGCCAAATAAAACGAAGTTAACGTTTGTACACAACTTCATCGATATACTGGTCACTAAAGAAGGTGTTTCCAATCCTAGATTCTATGACGGCCTGTAAACGCTCTGGCTAGCTATACACTAGTTTGTGAATGGCCTTTGCCGGGTTGTGATCCCAATCCTCTCACTGTCCCAAGATGTTGTCACGATGTCTGACTTTCCTTCCAGTCGTATCCGATACATGTTCAGTAGGGTTTATATCAGGACTACGTATATGGGCATTAAAGGGTTCAAGTCCCAACTACCCGTAACACTTTAATGAATGTTGGAGAACCGATATAGTTTAGTGGAATTAATTATGATTTTACATTTAAAAAATGAAGTGTTCTACATTCTTTTGCCGGTCAGTATACTTATATCTTGCTTTGAACCTAGAGGGTTTCATCTTTACCTTCATTTCACGCTAATCGTATATTATTATGCACTGCAGAACTTCAAATAATTTCTGCGATGAAGTAGTGTGGTCAATATGTATTATAAAACGGTTGTTGAATGTGAAATCGTGTCTTACTTTCCAAGATTTTCAAAAGGCATCACTCTATTTATTTAAAAAAGCCTATGAAATGCGAAAAGAAAGTCTGTTGGAAGACATTAAGGACATCGTCATTTACATTTAAGGAAATAATAGAGTTGTGGCATTTTAACTAATCGTTTAATTTCAGTGGATAATAATTAGACTTAATTCACCTTCGTAAATCATTTGCTCATTTCATTGTTAGATGCAGTAAAATAAATTTGAGCGTTCTGCTAAGACACTTCGTTTGTAGCCTTGAATTTCATCGTACTTGACAGTGAAATGAAATTATTCAGACGTTTGTAAAAGACGTATGACATGGTTCCATTTCCCCTTTTCTTAATCTTTACATTTTTCTATTTGTTTTATACCGCACCGACAAAGGTAGTTCTTATGACAACGACGGGATAGGGCTGGGTAAGAAGCAAACATGTTATTTATCAAGGTACAGCCCCAGCTTTTGCCTGGAGTGAAAATGGGAAATCACGGAAAACACCACTCCTAGCTCTTTCCTATCCCATCGTCCCCACAAGACCTATCTTTGTCGGTGCGACGTAAGGATAGTTGTGTGATAAAGTAAATGTTAGTTCAGAAGTGTGCAAAGGAATATTTCGTGTAAGAACTAATGTGTTTAGTTGTATAATAATTTGTCTTAAAAATGAATGTATTTAATTGTATATATTATCAGTTCAGTAATATTCTTTACTAAAGAATATTTTATAATACGGATGAAAGGAATTTAGATTGAATATGGAAAAATAATTATCTTCAACTCGGCAACAGCAAAAAAGTAATGCCAAAACTTATGCGCTATACTGACGAATATCACAGTGTTAACAGCTTGGCTATCACTGCATTCCATGTGAAGAACCCAGCCAACAATGGACCCAAATCACCATGAATGTGTCACTGAGCCACCTATTTGGTCATAATATTTGCAAAAGAAAAGAAAAACTCACCATAAATTTCGTTGTAGATGCTGTCGAAACAATTATAGATATTAAAAAATGGTTAATAATCCAAGATATGTTTCATGTTTTTAAACTCAATCTTTCTCCGAATTAAAGACAATAAGCAGAAAAATTGTTATTAATAATTTGCGTTTTGCATACATAGTACCGTTGGATGCTGTCAACCATCAGTACTCGAGAACCTCGCACGACGTAAGAGTGCGCGGGTTATTTACACGAAATATAGTTGCTAATTGCGCTCTATTGAGTAGGCCCTATACAAAACAAAAGGACAGAAGTAAATTTCTCATGTACATGTAGGTAAATTCATAGGGTCAGATAACATCTTGTCTCGGGCTTCATTAAACCTCTCTAGCTGATGAAAAGTTTCAGCTCTACAAATGACAAATTCCTAGCATCGCAGTAATGGCGGCGGGATACTTATATCGCCCAATGTGACTGTAACAAGGCAGATCATGCGCTTTTAATTATGATATTACTAGCAATTACCCGCGGCTTCGCTCGCGTGGATTTCGTAATTTGATAAAAGTAATCGTTCCTCGGCATTGTACTAAGACATTATCTGAAAATTCCTGAGGTATAAAAACTCAACCAAAAATTTAGTTTCATTTACCCCAGAAATTCTTTGTAAACCATGTTTGTGGTATTACCTTTTGGAGCTAAGACGACCATGCGAAATAGAACTGTACATGTGAGAAACAGTCTTCTCTCAAGTCGAAAAAATAAATTCAGGTCTCTTTACTTTTAAAGGAGATTCCAAATACCCTTTCCCACATCTGTAACATCTTCAGCTTTCAAGATATAAGTATCCTCATAAAAATAATTGAACTACTTTTCACTTTTTTCACCCCCCCCCCCCGTTAAGTGCCTTTTCCGAAAACAAAGAGCTACATAATCCTGTATTTTTGAAGGACTTTCCAAATACCAAGTTTCTTGTCTCTAACATGTTAAGTTTTTGTTTCGCCTGCTTTTCCAATTCCTTTCAGCCGCTTAACTGGATTTTCCGACAGCAATAAAATACGTGTTTCATTATTTTTTAAATAGATTCCAAATACCAGTTTTCATGTCTGTACGTCTGTAACACCTTCAGTTTTTGAGGTAAATGTATACTCAGAAAAATAATTCGACTTCTTTTCCTTCACTTCTTTCCCCCCCTCTCCCGCCTTAAGTGGGCTTTCCAAAAACAAAAAATACGTGTTCCTTTATTTTGAAAGGAAATTCAAAATACCAACTTTCACGTCTGTAACAGCTTCAGTTTTTAAGTTGAAGTATACTCATAAACATATTTCAACTCCTTATTTACATTTTCAAACCCACACCCCTTACGTCGATTTTCCAAAAAATGCGTGTTTCTTTATTTTAAAGGAAATTCCAAATACTAATTTTCACGTCTGTAACATCGACCCCAAAAAACGCGTGTTTATTTTTCAAGGAGATTCTAAATACCAGTTTCCACGCCTGTAACTTTCAGTTTTGAGATATAAGTTTCTCCAGAAAAGGAATTCAATTTTTTTCACTTCCTTTCACACTCCCCACATAAGCGAATATTCCAACAGTAAACAGTACCCGTTTCTTTAAAAGAATATCACGACTGTGACATCTTAAGTTTTTGAGATATATGTATCCTCGTAAAAGGAATTCATCTCCGTTCCCCCCCCCCCCCGGCACTATCAAGTTGATTCCCCCTCCAAAGCGTGTTTCCTTATTTTTAAAGGTGATTCCAAATACCATTTTAACGTTTGTAACATCTTTAGATTTTATGGTATGTATGGTATATATTCATTGAAATATTTCAACAAATTTTTCAATTGTTTCACCCCCCCCCCCGTCAAGGGTTTTTCCGAAAACAGAAGAGTACGTGTTTCCTTATTTTTAAAGGAGATTCCAAATACCAATTTTCACGTCTGCAACATGTTAAGTTTTTGAGAAATAGGCCCTAGTGTAAATATGCTAATTTTAAAAATTCACCCCTTTTCCAGTTCCCCTTAAGTCGATTTTCCAAACAAATATGTTTCTTTACTTTTACAGGAAATTCCAAATACCAGTTTTCAAACCTGTAATATGTTATCTGTCTGAGATCATTTGAAGATATTGTCTTTCAAAAAATTCAGCCCGTTTGTCACTCCTGTTCACCCCCCTATTCATCGGATTATCCAAAAACACAAAAGTACGCGTTTCTTTATTTTTAAGGGAGATTCCAAATTCCAATTTTCATGTCTGTAACATCTTCAGTTCCTTGAGATATAAGACTCCTCATAAAAGGTGTTCAACACTTTTTCCCCATTTTCACCCCCCTTAATGAGATTTTCCGCAAACAAAACAATACGTGTTTTTCAATTTTTAAAGGAGATTCTGAATACCAAATTTTACGTCTGTAAGCTTTTAAGTTTTTGAGATACAGATATCCTCATTTTAAAACTTCACCCCCTTTTTCACCCCGCTAGGGCAGGAATATCAGAAAATCCTCCCTTAGTGAGCACCTACACCCTAATATAAATATATCCCCAAAATTTCATTTCTTTATGTCCAGTAGTTTTGACTCGGTGATTATTAATCTGTCAGTCAGTCAGTCAGTTAGGACATTTTATTTTATACATATAGATAATGTATTAGTGTAAACCTATGGTAAGATAAGCGGGTGATAAGGAAGGACGTATTGGTTTCCAAGGTTCAGAAAATAGCTATTCTCCAAAAAGAGTGGCGCATAAATTTCAAAATGGTGTTGTCAAGAAAGCAAAACAGAAAAAGTACCTTATTCCTGTATTCTGATAATTGTTTTGTAGTTCTGAGTAGGTATTTAAGTCCCTGGCGTAATCTACACTTTTCACCCTAGAACTTTCAGTATTTCAGTTCTGAAGTTCCAGTAATCCTGTTTTAATTAGGAATTTCTTTTGTTGTTTAAAGGGGCCTAACATCGAGGTCATCGGCCCCTAATGGTACGAAATGAAATTACAACAAAAAGTTCAAAATCATCCACTGACCAAAATAAGAAAAATGTCATGAAGAATGAATGGATGGACATGAAACAAAAAAAAAACAGTGGATCCAACGCAAAAAAGATCATATATAGCAGTATTACTGACCAAGGGACCACTTATAAAGCGCAATCTTGAATCGAGTATGCTTGATGTCTAGATGGGTTCAAAATCCAGGTCTAAGGCCCCTCAAAATGGTAGTAAAGTAGAACCATGGTATTTGTCATGTTGGGGTACTAATCAAAAGTAGCGAAGACTCACGGTGTTCCACACAAGATGGTACTACTCACAAGTATTGTACTTCGTACAGGTAACGCAGACCTATGGTGTTTCCCACACAATGGCGCCACTCATAGCCAACGCAAACCGATGAGTTTCCTCACCTAGGTGTACTAGGCACGGGTGCCGGTCCCACGGGCCCCGTAGTCTTCTTCACATAGTGGATGCTAATCACAGGCAACGCAGACCCACGGTGTCGCTCATATAGTGGTACAACTCACAGGCAACGCCCAGACCCGCGGTGTTGCTCGCATGGGTACGACGCACGGGTACTGGAAAACCACAGGGGAACCACTCTCTGCTGCTAATAATCACAAACCTGTTTCGTACTTAATATGGTGGTATTACTCGCAAGATCAGGCAGCCCATGGTGTTTCCCGCGTGATGGTACTAATCAAAAGTAGTTTCAAGGTTCTAATACAATCATCCCTTGGTCGCCCCTTTTAATCGCCTCTCACGACAGGCAGGGGATACCGTGGGTGTATTCTTCATTTGCGTCCTCCACCCACAGGGGGTAGTGTGTTTGGTCCGCGGGAGTTATTTTATTTCCCTCAAGTCCGCCGGCAAGCCGGCTAGGACCCCCCTATCCGCCACCTGGGATGCGCCACGTGGGAGTATCACCTCTCCCCCTGCTACGCCAGCGTAGTAGGTTCGTGGTAATTAGGATATGCCTAAATGCAGTTGAGATTTGTAGTGTAGTTATTTTATTAGACAGGCTAGTATCTTACTTCCAGTCTAGAAAGCCAAGACTAACGACCGAGAGGATTCGTCGTGTTGACCACACGACACCTCGTAATCTGCTGGCCTTCGGGCTGGGCACTGGTCGCTTGGTACGCCAAGGCCCTTCAGGGCTTTAGTGCCATACGGTTATGTGTTGCAGGGAAAAATCTCTCTATAAACTGACGTCTTACTAGAATTCTATCGCTGTAATTAGGATAGGCTTAACTTAGTTTAGAATTATAGAGTAACTATTCTTATTAGACAGAATCTTGCTTCTTTTTCTTTTTACAAGTACCACTGCTGCTGCTACTACTACTACTACTACTACTACTTCCAGTAATAATAATAATAATAATAATAATAATAATAATAATAATAATAATAATAATAATAATAATAATAATAATAATCTGTCTATACCTATGCGCATACATACATCTCTAGTTAGCCTCTTATTCCTAGTAATGTATAATTAGGATACGTCTAAGTACAATAACTGTAGTGTAGTTATTTCATTAATTCGCTTCCTCCGATATATAGTATAATTATATATATATAATATAATATATATATATATTAACAGAGATTAACAGAGATGAGGCAAGAGTTAGCGAGTTTGAGGCTGACAATTAGAGTTGTAACGGAGGACAGGAATCAATCAGTGTACAGGATATGGTTAGTAGGCAAGAGGGAGGGGAGGAAGGGGGGAAGTTATGGAAAATCAGTGGGATAATTTAAGGAGACGAATAAAGAGGTGTACGAACTTTCCACAGGGAGTGGGCCAAGGAGAGGTATCGGTGAAGAATTGGTAAGTGTTACTGCAGGTAGATCAGCAGAGGAAAATAATGGTTAGGGAAGTGTTACAGAGGAAAGGCGGGGCAAGGGGATAGGGAACGGTAGAAAAGGGTAACATAGAGTATATGAAGAGGGTGGTGGAACAGGGTAGTGCGAGGGAGAGAAGAGAGAAGTAAGTAGGTTCTGCAGCCGTCAGGGAAGTTAAAGAAGGAGGATGGGTTTGAAGCTCCGGTCTTGGGTGACTCAATTGATAGGCATGTGAGGAAAATGCGTGGAGGAAAGGGAGCGAGAGTAGAGTTGGGAATTAGGAAAGGCGGACGTTGAGGAAAATAGAAGGGAATGAGAACGGTAAGGAGAAGTTGTAACTTTCTTCGTTGGAACCAATTTGATTTTTCGTGTGGCTATTTCTAGCTGGGTGGAGCCCATTGGTACCATAACGCAAGGCAAGGAGGAATAGATTTGGAAGAAATATAATGAAGTGGAGATTCTTATCAGTGGGATACAGTGTGCGAAGGATACTGACTGGAGTGTGAACGGGCATTTAAATGAGTCTGTGGCGTAGGTTTGTGGGAAATTGGGAGTGAGATTTGTAGATCATAATGGGTGAGTGGGAGGTGAGAGCTGTACTGTACGTTGAGATGACCTTCCCTTGAAACACAATATCACATACGTTAGCGGATTTGTTTAGAAGAGCTAGAGAGAGATACATTCAGGGAAACGAGGTATTATAGGGAGTGGTAATAACAGTATAGGAAACACGGAGTCAAGTGAGGGTGACATGAAATTGTTAGTGCTAACCTGCAGAAGTACTGTAAAGATAGGAATAGAGGTAAGTAATTGAATACTTCTTCCTCTTTCTTCGTTGTGCCCATTCAAAGAGCGCGTTTGAACTTGTTCGTTGGCCTGAGAGATTTCGCCTTCTTATCCTCCGAAAATATCTTCTTGAATGCACTGTGTTTTACCTTGCGTTCTGTGGATCACTTCCTACCAGCTTTCTTTTTAGGTTTCTCCACGAATTTATGCTCGGCTACTATAGTACTAAGAAATTTAATTGATATACCAGGTATATTGAAAAGTTTTTGTTAGTTTTGATGGTAAGGAAAACATGTAATTTTCTAGGGAAATTAATTTTTCGTTCATTCAAAATATTGGTCATCAGCTTTTACACACTTTTCCTATCATTCAGGTAAATTATGAATACCATGCCAGAAAAACAGCTTGTCTTTCGCGGCAAACCATTCATCTAGCCATTTTCCAACTTCCCCCGAAATTGCTGCAGTGCTGCTCTGCCAGTGCATGCCCCATTGATGAGAAGAGGTGATAGTCATATGACGCCAGATAGGGGCAGTACGGCGGGTGCGGAAGAATGTCCCATCCAAGCGATTTTAAGGCGTGTTTCACTGGTTTTGCTGTGTGAGACGGCGCATTGTCGTGTAATAAAATCACTTTGCCATGTCTTCTGGTCCATTCCGGTCGTTTTTCGATCAATGCTTGATTTAAATTAATCATTTGCTGGCAATAGCATTGTGCATTAACGGTTTTGCCTGGCTTCAAGATTTCATAATACACAATACCGCTTTGGTCCCATCAGTCACAAAACATGGTCTTCTTGCCGAAGCGATTTGTCGAAACCATGTCTGACATGTTCTAATCGATGGAGCGTGTTCACCATATGTTTCTAACAGCAAACAATGATTTTCCACAGCCATTTTCTTTTGATTAAGTAAGAAAAGCATTGCGTGCTGCAAATGTTCTTTTTCAGGCAGAAACTTCGACGTGATCACTGAACGATACAACAAACACGCTAGTGTTTGGCGGACTCAACTTGTCTGTGTTGGTAGGTTAATGTCAAACGAACAAACAGACGTATGCGTCAAATTCATACGCTGCGTACTGTTTGCTGGCGCCATCTCTTAGTGAAACCGGAAAAGACTTATGCATACACCTGGTATATTTGCGAGTTATCGTAATAAGAATTGAACTGTTGCTGAGAAGTGATATTATGGATGCGGAAATGTTCCCATGGTACTGGAGTGTTTATCGTAGAGACAGGTTAAGGATGAGAAACGTGAAATTCAAAGTGTAAGACTTATTTTTAAGACAATAGGCAACTCGATATTTTTGGGGTTTTCGGACGCGGCAAGACTGGCGCTGATGTTGATGCGGAATTATTCGATAAGATAATCAGCTATGTGTGGAAGGACACAGAAGATAACGTTATTGTAGCAGGCGATCTGAACTTGCCAAATGATTACTGGGAAGTGAATACGAGCGACAGAAAGCATGATCAACAAATGGTGAATAAGTTGATATGGAAAGGACAGCTGAATCAGAAAGTGATCCACTCCACTACAGGGAAACGTTTTCTAGACGTGGTGATAATAAAACCTGATGATAGGGAAAATGAAAAGAAAGATGGTATAAGTGATCATGAAGCTGCCTTTGTCGTAGTTAAACGTAAATGCGATAGAAAGAAATGCCGTAAAAGTAGGACTATTAGGCAAGGCCATATGGTTGTAAGGAGAGGCATGAGGAAATTTTTAAAACGAATTTATGATTAATGTAAACAGCCTAAGCGACGAGTATGAAGCAATTGTTAAGGAGGGTGAAAACAGGTAAGTACCTTTAAAATGGTAAAGAATTGTAAGGAGTCCGCCTTTGTGGTGTAGTGATTAGTGTGATTAGCTGCCATCTCTGGAGGCCCGGGTTCGATTCCCGGCTCTGCCACGGAATTTGAAAAGTGGTACGAGGGATGGAATGGAGTCTACTCAGCCTCGGGAAGTTAACTGAGTAGAGGGGGATTCGATTCCTTCCTCAGCCATCCTCGAAGTGGTTTTCCGTCGTTTCCCACTTCTCTTCATGGCAAATGCCGGGATAGTACCTAACTTAAGGCCACGGCCGCTTCCTTCCCTCTTCCTTGTCTATCCCTTCCAATCTTCTCATCCCCCGACAAGGACGCTGTTCAGCGTAGCATGTGAGGCCGCCTTGGCGAGGTACTGGTCATCCTCCCCATTTTTATCCCCAATTCAAAGTCTCACGCTGCAGGACACTGCCCTTGAGGCGGTAGAGATGGGATCCCTCGCTGAGTCCCAGGGAAAACCAACCCTAGAGGGTAAACAGATTAAGGAAGAAAGATAGATAAAGAATTGTAAGGAATCATTATATTATAACAGGCAAATAAAGATATTAAGAAAGTGTAAATGACTAAGAAATATTGTTACGAATGGTTGCGGAAATAAGTAGAGATTAAAGGAGCTTGCTAGGAAATTGAGGGAGCCTCCGTGGCTCAGACGGCAGCGCGTCGGCCTCTCACCGACCGTGGTTCAAATCCCGGTCACTCCATGTGAGGTTTGGGCTGGACAAAGCGGAGGCGGGACAGGCTTTTCTCCGGGTACTCCGGTTTTCCCTGTCATCTTTCATTCCAGCAACACTCTCCATTCTCATTTCATAGCATCTATCAGTCATTAATAAATCACTTTGGGAGTGGCGACCCCATCATACTAATAGCCTATATCTGCTTCATTCTTTCCATCCCTGACCCGGCCAATGACTGGAAAACAGGTTGTAGGTTTTTCCACTAGGAAATTGAATTTAGTGAAAGAGTCAGCTAAGATAACATGATGGCAAACATAATTGAGAGCCATATTAATTTTAGGGAGCAACAGAAGGATACGGGTATGTATAGATACGTTAAGGTAGGAACAGGTTCCAGGAAGGACATTCCAGTGATCATAATGAATAAGGAGAGTGTATGTATTGATAATTGAATTGAATTGAATTTATTGATAATGATGATACACATGCCACTGAGGCTGAAAAGCCCCTTTATGTAGCGTCTACTTATAACACAATACAAGTTTATGAATATACTAACTGCATTTTATAATATTAAAATATTAAATTAAACATTAAACTTAAAAATTAAAATACAGATACCAATTCCAATAAAATTAAATCATAAATCATATAAGAAGTAATAAAGTATATCATTCGATTTTTTAATATTTTAGGCTACAAGAATCTCAGGAATATAAAAACAGAAACAATTTTCTTAGAAATATACATATTTCTTATTATTAGACACAAGAATACCTGATCTCAGCCCCTTGCGTACTCCTCCAGGAAGATAGATGTTAAGGACTGCTTTAGTTGGGTACAGTTCCTGTCATTTGCGAAACGGTGAAGATTAAAGACATTGAAGATACGGGATGCAGTGCAAACAAAAGATTTGTTAAATTTAGTGGTACGATGAAGGGGAATTTGAAGGTTAGTTTTTGTAAACTCTGTTATGTACTGACTCCATAGATTTAAATGCATTATAAAGGTAGGGTGGGGTCTTCAGTTTGAGAATTCCGTGCGTGGCAACGGCTACTGAGATTTCCCGTCGTTCATGGAGTTTCAACCATTGCAGCTGTATGTAATAGGGTGTTATGTGTTCATCACGCCTGGCATTTGTCACGTAACGAACACATGCGTTTTGTACCCTCTGTAGTTGTACGTTCAAAGTTTCAGATAAGTCGTTGTATACGACTGATCCGTAGTCAATTATGGGGAATATAAGACTTTGAACAAGTAGTTTCCGCATAAAAGGTGGTGTACATGACACGTTACGTTTCAAAATATGCATGGATGACACAACTTTTCTGATCACAATTGACGTACGATCAGACCAAGATAGGGTTCTGTCGAAAATGAGTCCTAGATTGTTAACGGTGTCACTATAATGGATATCTGAATCTAGAATTTTTATTGGTGGGAGGGATTTGAGGTCAACAGTTTTCAGGAGGTTTGAGTAACCTATGAAAATGAGCTGGGTCTTGGCCACATTTAATTGGAGGTTGTGATTTGCGCTCCATTCGATCAATCGAGAGATATCATGGTTGAAATGCATTATACAAGAAGGTGCGTTAGTGGGACTGAAGTGGAAGTAAGCTTGTAAGTCATCAGCATACATGTGAAAAGTACTACTTTTAAAGACTTCAGAAATGTCATTAATATAAATAGAAAAACATAAAGGACCGAGGACTGATCCTTGTGGTACGCCACAGTTTACTGATTCCCAGATAGAGGATCGTCCGTCAACAAACGTAACTCTTTGTGATCTACTTGATAGATATGATTCAAACCAAGACAGAGCACTCTGCGAGAAACCAATTGACTTCAACTTTGCACGAAACAACTCATGATTAACAGAGTCAAATGCCTTAGAGAAATCAAAGAGACATAAGATAGTAAGCTGCCTCTTATCGATGGCCGCGCGTATATCGTCCGTAACTCTCAGCAGAGCCGTAGTAGTACTATGGCCCTTCATGAAGCCAGATTGGTAAGGATTTAGGATGTGATATTTAGACAGATATTCACATATCTGCTCATGAACAATTCTTTATAATGCCTTACTAAGTGCACAGAGGATATGATAGGCCTAAAATCACTACAGACTGTTGGGATTTTCTTTTTGGGCACAGGGCGTACATTGGCACGCTTCCATTCTGAGGGATACACTCCATTCTGTAGAGAGAAGTTAAATAAATGCACAAGGGCAGGAAGAAATATGTCAATGCAATTAGAAATCATGGATATTGAGATATTATCTGGACCTTTAGCTTCAGTTCGAATTGATCTGACTGCTTTTTCTACCTGTGAAGGGTGTAGGTAAATGAAATAGAATTTATCTCTGTTACTTAGAGTGACAGATCTATAATGTTTGGGAGATTCTGATACTTTCGGAGAGTTGAAGTTAGAGACTGATGCCATATAATATTCACTTAATTCAGATGGAGTAACAGGCCTCTGGCTATCTTGAGAGTGACTGACTCCAATACCAAGTGATTTTTCAGCACGCCAACAAGCTGAGGTGCTCTTACAATTACGGAAGATGTTGTACGTAAACTTCACTTTAGTGTTTCTAATGACTTGTTTTGTCTCATTACGCAAGACCCTGAATTGCTCGTAATCATCTGGAAGTTTTGTTTTAATAAATTTCTTCCTAGCTCTGTCCCGTTTACTTATCAATTCCTTAATACGCTTATTGAACCATGGTGTTGACTGGTGTTTTACGAGAATTCTTTTTGGGGGCGCATGCTTGTCATAAAGAAAAAGCACAAAGCTGTTGAAGAGAGAGAATTTTTGATCTATGTCATTAGACTGGAAAAACACATTCCAGGGTAGTAATTCAGCGTCAGCACGAAACTTGTTTACGTCAAATTAACTGAAGTCTCGAACAAGAATTGTTTTCGGAAAATGTTTTGGCGTGGATAAATTGAATACAGCATATAGCAAATCATGACCAGAAAAACCGGCAGCTGGTTCCTGTGCGTATTCTAGTACCAACTCATTGCAGTTGGATGAGATTATGTCAAGAGTGCTATCGGAAGTGGCAGTATGAAAGGTTGGATTGAATGGAAGGCAGTCGAGGTTACAAGCGTTGAGCACATCGCGTATGTTTTTGCTTTCAAACGTCCCAGTTCCGAAACGAGCATTAACATCGCCCACAACGAATACGTATTTATAATTCATAACATGAGAATACATATCGTTCAAGAATGTATCCATGAACCCTACTTTTGGTGGACGATATATGCAAGCAAAAATAATTTTAGTGTCTGCAAGGGCTATATCAAGGATTATGTACTCAGGTTTCTTACTGTACTCTCCAGGAGATTTGCTAAGTACACTACATTTTTGCTGTTCTTCAAGTAAACTGCAACACCACCAGCGGCTCTGTTTATTCTGTCATTACGGAAAATATTATACCCATCGAGACAGACGGCAGAATCTGGTACTGAAGGTTTAAGAAATGTTTCACTTTCTGCAATAATATCAAACGAACTCTTGCCAAAAATGTGCCGGAACTCAGATATATGGGAGGAGTCAACAAGAGACTGAGAATTGATATGAATGACCTTAAGATTCTTGTGTTTCTCACACTAACACCGTGTAGTAAGTCAGATAAGACATACTCATTACTTGTCATGAGTACAATATAGTACAAAAGGTTAAACACAATAGATAAATAACAGATCGTTCAAGAAATATGATGTTTTTAGTAGCCTATATCAATATAAGAATAATTTAAGGATTTAGAAATTATGTGATGAAGTGAGATAAGAAAAGTGTAGAACATGTTTATAAAATCAATCGCGTTAGCAATTATTTATAAATGTAAAA
This sequence comes from Anabrus simplex, assembly GCF_040414725.1. Taxonomy (NCBI): domain Eukaryota; kingdom Metazoa; phylum Arthropoda; class Insecta; order Orthoptera; family Tettigoniidae; genus Anabrus; species Anabrus simplex. Next base: position 428,531,472 of record NC_090266.1, on the reverse strand, counting down.
GAAATTATAATTAATACACTACACTAAATAGAACGGTTGCGAAAGAGAAACTTTTGAATTTTTAGCCTCACCAGAATTATCTTTACTTCTCGTCCAAGGTAATTCCAGTAATCAAGTGATGCACAGGAATACGAATTATCGCACCGCATCATTTCAGTGGAGCTGAGTAGCGTTTCTTCAGTTCCTCGAGGCCCCGTTCCGTCTTCACTCGATGTTTCACATCACCAATGCGCACCATTATGACACCATCCATAGTCCACACTGAATTTAGTCCCAAATGGCTTACAGCACGTTTGAGAATGTCAGTACGGGTCTTAGTTAGGTCCTCCCGTATGGTTATACCACTATTCTTTAACAGCCTCTTTGATTTGAAGACTGCATTGCGGTAGGCGTATGAAACAGATTTCACAATGATGGGCCTGGTTTTGTTGTGACTTCTGGCACCAACTCTGTGCGAACGGTCGATCATCGCGGGATCAAGTGGAACATTGATCCGAGTGGCAATCTCCTGAATGCACTTGTCCCTGTCTTCTCCTGAAGTTTCAGGTACTCCAAATATACGTAAACTGTTCCGACGTTGATAACTTTCCAGCTCATCTGTCCTATCGTCTAACTGCCGTTGAAGATCAGTTATTGCCTCGTCACGTTTGGTGAGTTCACATTTTAACTCTCTGATTACATCAGTATTAAAATCAATACTTTCTTTAAGTTTCTGTATGACCTTATCGGCTACTCTGTCTACCAGTTCGTCGAGGAGTGAACTGTTCTTAATGAGGTTATCCACCGTTAGTGACACCGTAGTATCTATAACCTCCCTGCTTACGCTGGTTTGCAACGTGTCCGATCGGGTGCACTGATCATCGCAGGTCAAGATGTTGGCAGCACTGTTCTGTGAATTTAGAGGATGGTTGATGTTCTTCACTTGTTCTCGCGTAGTTTCAGCAGTTGCCACATGAGAGCGTGGGCTGTCACTGTTTATTTCCATGCCTTTAGAGAGTGGGGTGGCACTATGGGGACTTGCAGAAGGCAGAAGTACGTAAAGGTAGTTTGATCCAAGGATAATGTCTCAATGGAAGGAAGGGAGGGGTAGGGAGTTTCTGATTGGCTAACGGATATTAGGAAGCACAGCAGCAATCTTCAAGCGCACAATCCTGCGCAGGCGCGAGCGATAATTTTGTAACAGATTAGAGGCAGAGTTGGCTTTCCTACTCTGTTACTTGGTGGCCGGTTACAGATGTTCTTTAGTTATTTGAAGTGCTTTGATTTATGCTTGTTGGTGATAATGCGTACGGAGGCGTAGTTTCTCGATACAGTTGCCTCTAATGTTTCACGCTATGTTGTGGACAATGAGCAAAAACTCGATGCTATTTATGCGTACAAATACTCTATTACAGGGAACCAAACCAAACCCTATCGCACAGAACAGTCCCGAAGGGCCATGGCTAACGAACAGATCGCTGCTCATCCCGAAGGCATGCAGATTTTGAACCTCCGTGTGGTCGGCACGACGAATTCTCTCGGCTTTCTAAGACCGAGAATTACAGAGAAATGATTTATAATTTGAAGACAGAAGTTGAGGAAAGGTAATTAATAATAATAATAATAATAATAATAATAATAATAATAATAATAATAATAATAATAATAGAAGATAATTGAAAAATCTAAAATTTCTACCCATTCATTTGGTTTTGATAATATACATGGTACTCAAATATTAGGTCCTGCAAAGCCATCGCAAGTGGCATCATGTGTGTCTGTTCGTCCTGAAACTACGCCATCGACTGCAACCCGCAACAAAGTGTAGCAATAGTTGCTATCATAATTTTTTCCAGTTCAAATGAAAAATGATATACAGAAGAAGACGCTGAACGACCCACTTACACAGTTGATTACCGCATATTTTCAACCTTTTTCTATGGGGAAACACGAAGGTTTTGGAGCCTTTTATATTGGATTTACTGAGCGACTTGACTACGCGGCTTGGGTCACGTAGCTGTTAACTTGTATTCGGGAGATCGAACCCCACTGCCGTCAGCCCTGAAGAGGAGTTTTGGTGGTTTCCCATTTTCACACCAAGAATATGCTGGGGCTGTTCTTCAGTTGAGGGTACGGCTGCTTTCTTCTTAGTCTTGTCCAATCATACCCCATCGTCACCATAAAATCACTCTGTTTCGTTGCGACGTATAAAACAAATAGCAAAAAAACAGAAAGAAAGAAAGAAAGAAATGGAAGTAGGCTAAGTTACTGGCTTAAACTCTGCTTTTACGTTTTGCCTGATAGAAGGACTATTTCCTCATCCCTCATCCCGGCAGCATGTGAAGAGTGTATGACACTCGTTCGTCGACGTATAATGTCGGTTTCCACTGTCTCTTTAACTACATATCCTGGGACATACAGGAATACATTGAGCTACTGTACCTAGCAGTCACGACGCTTTAAAATTTAAAATTTTCTAGGAATAATTAAGAATGTAAGCGACGAGCTGGCGAAAGTCACAGTAGGAGAGAATAAAGCGAGATGGAGTGATAGAGTACTGTTATTTGCGTACTTACTAAGCTGAGGTTGGGGCTGCAAGAGGCAGCTACTACAGTGGAATGGAATGGTGTATGGCTTTTAGCGCCGGGAGTGTCCGAGGACAAGTTCAGCTCGCCAGATGCAGGTCTTTCGATTTGACTCCCGTAGGCGACCTGTGTGTCCCGATGAGGATGAAATGATGATGAAGACGACACACACCCAGTCCCCGTGTCAGCGAAATTAACCAATTATGCCTAAAATTTCCGACCATGCCTGGAATCGAACACGGGACCTGTGTGACCAAAGGCCAGCACGCTAACCATTTAGTAATGGAGCCGGACTATACTACAGTGTAACGGATACACATAAAATGATTCTGGAAAGTAACCATTTGTCCTATCTTCTATATAAATAAAATTGTAGGGGGTCCGCTGTCTGTAATTTCTTTTGTTTTGCCAATTTTTCAGATATTTATCCATTTTACGTCAACTCAAGACCGAATCGGTGGTTTTTACGTTTCGTGTCTGTTTGTTTGTTTGTTTGTCTGTTTGTCTGTTTGTCTGTTTGTCTGTTTGTCTGTCTGTTTGTTTGTCTGTTCCACCATCACGTCGAAACGGCTGGATAGATCTCAACCAAACTTCATATTTAGAGTATACTCATCCCGGGGAAGGTTTCGATATGCATATTGTTTTAAAATCTTTGAATACACGGGGGGTTTATAGGAAAACCAGAATGGTTTTTCCACCATCACGTCGAAACGGCTGGATAGATCTCACCCAAACTACATATTTAGAGTATACTCAACCTGGGCAAGGTTTCGATATGCATATCATTTTAAAATCTTTGAATACACGGGGGGTTTATAGGAAAACCAGAATGGTTTCTCCACCATCACGTCGAAACGGCTGGATAGATCACAACCAAACTTCATATTTAGAGTACACTCATCCCGCGGAAGGATTCGATATGCATATCATTTTCAAATGTTTGAATAGATGGGGGGTTTATAGGAAAACCTGAGTGGTTTTTCCACCATCATTTCGAAACGGCTGGATAGATCTCAACTAAACTTCATATTTAGAGTATACTCCTCCCGGGGAAGGTTTCTGTATGCATATTATTTTAAAATATTTGAATAGACGGGGTTTTACAGGAAAAACAGAATGGTTTTCCTCCATTTTCTCTTATACTATTGATTTTCTGTAAACTTAGTTTACCGTACGTGAAACGTCTCTTCATTATAAACAACTTTCGTTATGATCATAATTTACCTTACTCTTCACATGACGGAGAAATTTACAATTTTCCGCTGGTATCATGCTCTGCATTGAGTGACCGACAGAACGACAACGAACCTACAGGTTACCATGGCAACGTCTCTGACTGCATGCCAGCAGGGAAGTAACGTATTGCCATTTTCCTCATCATGCTTTTAAATTCGTGGTTGTTCCTCGGGTAGAAGGCAAGAGAGGCGTCAATCGGCCTATCTGCGGGGTATTGGCGGAATATCGTTGGAAGTTATAACCGCCCTCGAATAGATTAGGTAATAACACCATTAGTCATCTTCTTATTATTTGTTCACCTAAGAATCACTGGACCTAAATTTCTCCTCTGTTACCGCTTTATTATATTCATAACTCACACTAGCATAATTTATTGAGGGGATTTGATTTTCCAATACATTCACTTGGCATTTACATATTTGTCGTTATCCGGCTGTCATCAGTTATAATCCATTTTCTATTACTTTCAACTTTCTTAACTGCATTATTTCTTCGTTAATTACGCCGTATGTACGCGAGTGCTACAAACTACTGGATGTATTTCCACCAAGACTCATATTTAGAATACACCTGTCCTTGATAGGTTTTAGGGAAAATATTGTTTCAAAATCCCTGAACTGACTGGGGGTTTATACGAAACCGAAACAGTAATTTTGCACTTCCACAAAATATACACAACCAACGTTAATTTAAATCTACCTATCTTGGTAGAAATTAATTTATAAACTTTTTTTCTCATGTGCATCATTTCGATACCAGGATTAATAAGGGAGATATCATTAACGGACCGTTTTTCTGTACAAGTCCTATCGGACTTAACTCACGAGCGGGTGCGTGTAAAGCGTATTCCTTACAACTTGAAAACTACTGAAGACATTCGAACCAAACTTTGTATTTAGCATCCACCTGTCCAAAGGTAGGTTTTAAACTTAAATAACATTTCATGTTCCGGAATGGACTGGCGGTTTATAGGGAACCGAAATGGTTATTTTACTCTTCCACAATATATACAGAACAAGACCAACCTGACGAAATCGACCAAACGTGATAGAATTCCACCTCCAAACCCTTTTTTTTTTCATGTGAATTTTTTCGTCAGTAGGATTAATAAGGGAGATATCATGAATGGTCACTTTTGCATGTTAAGTCCAGCGCACATAGCCCGAAGGGTGTTTTACATGGAGCAGATTCCTTATATCTATATAAATCAAATCGTAACGACTGTGTGCCTCTACACTGACTATTTTGGCGAAATTTTCGTACAGCTTTCCGTTTAAGGGGTAATAATGATCATCTCCATAATTTTTGGTTTAGTTACCTGGAAGTCCTAATTTTTACCCGCCTCGCCCAAAATCCAGATTGTGGCATAATCTGCCAGAAGAAAAAGAAGATAATTGAAATTTGACAAAATTATACGTTTTAGCCTGTAACGAACGGAAAACATCCTAGATCATTACATTTTTCACTTTTTATCCCCGAAGAATATCGAAATATGCAGGCAATTTTAATGATGGTGCAGACCTTCGGAAATTCCTATCACATAACGGAGTGCACAATCTCCGTTCAATTTGGAATGATCTACAACCTTGGTCTTATGACTTTTTGCCGTATCTCTATCCCTTTTACGTTTGATTTTTCTCTATTAATCGATGTTAAGTCAATTTGGAATTTTCACATGCATAATTCATTCTTTCAATTACTTATATCAAATACAGAATCATCAAACTCTTGGCCCACTCAGTAGCCATATGTGAGCCAAATGCTATGTATGTAGCTGTCACATAATTATCCGAAAAGTAATGTAATGTGAAATAATCTTACAAAACCTTTACCCTGTTCCACGTTTCTAACTCAATCTGACCCAAGAATAGATGACATATCATAGGACTAGCCATTTAGGCCACTACATCCGGCGTGTCTTATGGTATAATCCTTTGTCCATATGACGTACGCTTAGTAGCAGTTAATCTGTAAATGAAGGTCTTCAATATTGTAAACACGCATATACTTTCGTATGTCGATCTATATATATTCACTGATGTCGACTTTTAGCGATCGAGAAAGGGTGGGTCTGCTATTGTAATCAGTACTCCCCACACCGACTTTGACTGGCAGTAGGAAAGGGTTCCTTCTCCAACTCCTGTGTAAGGAAGGCCTACAATTGTAATGAATAGTTCCCTTCTCGATGTGACTTGCAGAAGGCAAGTGAGCATGCAGTTTTGTTTAAAACTCCTTTACCCGATTGTGTTTGCCAGTAGGCAAGGGTGCCCGCCATTATAAAGAAGTGTCCTCATCTAAAATGTGACTGGCATTAAGCATAGTGGCCTGCTATTTTGATGGAAACTCACCAACTTGGTGTGACTGGCAGTAAGCTGGCTGGGAGTAGAAAAATGGGCCTGGCATTATAATGATAACTGCACAACTCAATTTCGAGTGATAGTAGGGTAATTGCCTGCCATTATAATAGAAACTCCTCAACTGTAATCTGTCTGGAAGTAGGAAAGGGGGGCTGCCATTTTAACGGAAACTCCCCAAATCGATTCTGTCCGCGTAGTAGGCAATGGGGCCTGCAATTATAATGTAAACTTCCCAACTCGATTGTGAATGGCAGTAGGCAAGTGAGCCTGCCGTTATATCACAAATCCGTAACAAACACTTTGCATTGGAAACAACGTACGGGGTCCTCCCCATGCTCTTTCTCGGATAACGCTAAGAGACATGCAATTTTAAAACAATATTATTTACTGCATGTACACTATTTACTTCGATATTCGAATACAATGTAGAATACCGTAGCGAAGCACGGGTACATTCGCTAGTCCCTAATAAAGACATTTACAAGGTACTTCGTACAAAATTGGAGAGCTAGAAAAGCAGCTGAAATTGGTAAGATTTCTGGGGATATATTGAAGGCTGTGGGTCGGGATGTGTTGTGTGTTGTTTTCATGTTTTCGTTCCCCGCCTGAAGGGCGGGGCGGGCCCCCTAGAGTGTGACGCTCTCGCTCGGGCCGGGAGAAGTGAAGAGAAGTGAGAGGTGTGAGAAATGAAGAAGGTGGGTAATGCGATTTGATATTAGGTGGAGAAGTGATGAGGGCCTCTTGGTTGAGGAGATGTGGGTTATGGAGTAGTAAAGGTTCAAGCTACAGTTCCGATGTGTGAGAGAAGGTGGTGAAGCGTGGCTGAGGTGTTACATAGGGAGGTGGTGAGAAGTCGGAGTAGGTCAGCTGTTAGAGGTGATGGGATGAAGGAGGACGGTGGAGGAAGGGGTGGACTGAGTGGTGGTGGAGGTCGATGTGGGGTGGCAGTTCGGGGTCGATGACGTAAGGTGTGTGAGGGTCTGGGAGGGAAGCGGGAAGGTTCCACGGTGAGTTGTCGACCATAGAGGCGTGCGCCGTTGGTGATGAGGCGTTGGACTTCCTATTGAGTTTGGAGGTGAAGACGGACTAAGTATGTTGGTTCCGAAGTATTCCAGATGCGGAAGGCTCGCCGGACAGGGATACCTTCCTGCTTGAGCTCGTGGATGACGTCCCTGTCAGAAATGAGGGGATCCACGCCGCGGAGGACACAACTATACGTGATGTTGCGGGCTGGTTGCAGCTGTGGCGATGGCGATTGTTTTGCGGCATCTGCTTGAGGTGCTGGCTGCGTTGCTGTTGGCGTCATATAGCTTTCTTCGGCGTTGGTTGGCAAGTGGTTAATGTAGCGGTGAGGGATGTAAAGAAAACTGGGTGAATGAGGGTATGTTGACTTAGGAAGCGTCGAAGTAGCAATAGGTGAAGGGTGGGAGTACGTAACATTTGTGATAAGAATGGGAAGAAAGGTAAAAGCGGAGGTCGTGGCTGCGGTGGTGGTGGTTGTTGTGGTCATGATGGGGAGGCTAACTTCCAGTGTGGAGTCGGCCTATATGCTGTATTAGTTCGGCGGGGAGCTGACAGTAGAGATGAATGAAGAGCCACCCAGCCGATCAAGAATGAAGAAGTGTTGCGTCGGAGGTCGGAGACGTCCAGTTGCAAGAGAGATCTCACCAAAATCAGAGATGATAGGCCCCGGGGTCGGGATGTAGTGCCATATCTGAAATACTTATTTGATTACTGTTTGCATAAAGGAGCGATACTAAATGAATGGTGAGTTTTAACATTAGCCCCAGCGTACAAGGGAAAGGGTGATAAACATAAAGCGGATGAGTACAGGCCAGTCATCTTGACATGTGTTGTATGTAAGATCTGGGAAATCATTCTTCCTGAATTGCTTATTTAAAAATTTTCTAGGAATAATCAGCAATGTGAGCTACGAGCTGGCGAAAGACACAGTACGAGAGAATAAAGCGAGATGGAGTGATAGAATATAAATTACTAACTAGTGAGCCCATAATTATACCTTGCTGAAATTTCAATAACAAGATGGAGTGCATCCATATTTTTATTGCAAGCTCACCCCGTGTTCCGTGGCGTGACAACTCACAGCGGGATGCGACCCACCAAACATCGAACGAGGTCGGGCCATTTCGAAAGATCTCGGGAAATTAAAGTTAAATTCCGGATAATAACACTCATTGCGAGAGATTTCGGCACTGGCATTAACAAGGAAATTTGTTATTAAGAATTTTGGGAAATATTTGTTGAAGATAAAGTCACAGGGTGGAAATGTATTTCATTAGGCTTGCAGAGAAGTTGGCATCCACACTGGCAGTGTGGGGTACACGTGTCAAGGACATGCAGTCAAAATGCGCTGGAAACCTCGTGCACGAAATTAATTACGCCCGCTAAAGGTACAGGAAAAACCAGCAAACGACGCCATCATGACTGGAAAAATAGGTGAAATCTCTAGGGTGAGTCTCGGGGAAATCGGTCCAGTGGTCATCAAATGGAATGATTGTACAAGAGTACATAACGCCAAGCAGAGCATCCCTAGAGAAGGCATAAATACCCCCTCCTCAACCAAGAAAGTCAGTCATCCTTCAATTGTCTGAGAGGGTGAACCTATGTCGCGCAACATTAAGAAGATTACTTGAAGAGTGCGAAATAGACTTGTAGAATCTCTAAAGCCAGTTGGACCGGGCGAGTTGGCCGTGCGCGTAGAGGCCCGCGGCTGTGAGCTTGCATCCGGGAGATAGTAGGTTCGAATCCCACTATCGGCAGCCCTGAAAATGGTTTTCCGTGGTTTCCCATTTTCACACCAGGCAAATGCTGGGGCTGTACCTTAATTAAGGCCACGGCCGCTTCCTTCCAACTCCTAAGCCTTTCCTATCCCATCGTCGCCATAAGACCTATCTGTGTCGGTGCGACGTAAAGCCCCTAGCAAAAATAAAAAAATAAAAAATAAAGCCAGTTGGCTTGAGGGATGAATATTTTACCGAGTGGTAATGGTGAGCGTAGACAATTTAGATCTTGAAACATTGTGTTTAAGATATCTCTCCCGGTCGGGGAAGAAAAACATAAGTTAAATATTTGTATGATTCCTGAACTTCTGCGTAGTTTTTTGCTAGTTGCTTTATATCGCACTGACACAGATATGTCTTATGAGGACGATGTGAGAGGAAAGGCCTAGGAATGGGAAGGAAGCGGCCGTGGCCTTAATTAAGGTACAGCCCGAGCATTTGCCTGGTGGGAAAATGGGAAACCACGGAAAACCATCTTCAGGGCTGCCAACAGTGGGATTCGAACCCACTATCTCCCGGATGCGAGCTCACAGCTGCACGCTCCTAACCGTACGGCCAACTCGCTCGGTCTTCTGCGTAGGGAGACAGCAGATTCATTGATAGCTCTTGTGAATTACTGCGGACGATGTAATTTTCTTAATTGGTAAAGGAGGACTGTTATAGTCTGGCAAAGATAAGCTTGTGCCTCACGGGTCAGTCACAGTTGTGAAACACCTGGAGAGGAAGAAGTTGGAGATTTCCGCAAACTGCATTAGTTGAACTCTCGACACGAAGCGGGGTTGTTTAACTGTTGTGTATATGTACAAAATAAAATTTATGGTTAAGTTTCATAAATCCAATGTGTAACGTGTGCAGAATCAGTGGATTTATAAGGTACTATATAAGCGAAAAATGTGTCCTGCAATTATGAGGGCTAAGTCCAGAGGTGGCTGGCGTAAAGTGAAGCCGAGATAACTCCACGCCAAACGGCGAAATTAGTGGTCTGTCTAATTTAAATAATATGTTTTGTAGTTAGAAATGTGAATGCTTGTCTTTGTAAGTTAATTAATCATAACATCGCGTTGTATATGTGGCGTGAGTAAAAATAAGTGTTGCGACGACGATGATGTGTCTTGTCGTTATTCCATTGTGGAGGCGAGTTGCTTGTTATTTATGTCAGCGCGCGAGACGTTAAACTTTGTATAAATTTCTTAAAAGAATAAAAGTGAAGTTAAATATTGAATGAAAATCAATGAAATAATGTTCGGGCCGTTAAAAGTTATAATAATGATCATGGTAAAATAACCGTTATGAGTGTGATAAAGTTAAATAACGATGTACCCAAATAATAATAATAATAATAATAATAATAATAATAATAATAATAATAATAATAATAATAATAATAATAATAATAATAATAATCACGCCAGGATAAAATTCAGATAATAAATTATGCGTTCAGGAGTTAGGTAAGCGAGATATGCGGTTTATATCGAAATCCAGTGAAGTATGTTAAAGTTTGGCGTTTTGGGGAAATTTAAATTTAGTGACACCGTGTATTTGATATACAGAAAATCACAGCAAGCTATTTTGCTCCTGAGGTCAGGAAAAATTTCGATAAGTTAATTGTGAGATCATTATAAAATTGTTTGGTCATGGGATCGTTTGTATATATAAAAGTTTCAAACGAGAAGAAAATGGATTGTAATAGAAATTAACTGTTATGAGAATAATTAGGGAGATGTTAAAGGCAGAGTAAGCCTGTATTTTATGAGTGATGTAGAATAAGCCATGTAGTTCGACGGAGAGTAATTTTTGTGACATGGTGAATAGGTTGAGGTGTAATATTTCTGAGGCAATCTGTATAAGAGGAACGAAGTCCTGTAGCAATCCAGAACAATTGAAGAATGTAAGGGTTGTCAAATTCAAGTGAGAGCGTTATAACGCCTATTTTATGTGCAAGTTGATGTTATCCCGTGATTACTATTTTATGTAAGAACGTAGGTAACTGCAGATAAGTCTAAGTGAATGTTCTATTTGATACCAGCGAAGTGCATTTTGTGATAACCGACCTCACGAACAAAATATATTCTGACACACGGTCAAGATAATACTTAGTTATCGTAAATTGAATTGTATCCAGTATCTTTACGTGACGAAAATGCCGCTGACTGGAAACCTTGCGGGTGCAAAAATGAATTTTATTAGAATGAGAGTTTAGATTGCGTAGATTGATGAGAAGTTACATCACTGGACAGTTCACGATGATCCATGTATAGAATGTCGACATTGCAGGTCATTTGGAGACACACACTCGATTTACGCCGTGAATATCGTGATGCTAATGATTAATGTTTTCAGTGATATTACGTAATGTCGAACGAAATTTGAGTTTATTTTATTTAGCGAACTTCACCGCATGTGTTTAGACTGTATTGAGGAATAAATGAAACTATTCGAACACGTTGTTTAATTTCGATTTCACGCTTTATTGCATGAAATAGATACGGTAATATTTCCAGATTTGAGTTCATTTCTATAGCGATTTTCTATAACTTCATGTGTTAGAGTTTCAACGAGGATCAGATTTAAATATCAGGATGGTGTGCTAAAGTTCCGATTTCACCTGGCAGTATGTGTGATGTGGAGATACCATAACGTTGGCTCAACGATATATTTAAGATGCCGCGTGTATTATTATTAAGGATGAGTAGACACAATAACACTGACTCAACGACAGGGTTAGGACGTCTTCTGTACATAGACAAATCAAAGGTTAGGTACTTTTGCGAATAGACTTGAACGAAGTTAGTGTATACAGTAGTGAATACGAGTGTGAAAGATATTAGCACTTGCTATTTAGGCCATGTTTTAGCATAATTCTTACCAGCCCGAAGGTGCTCCCATAGTAGCGTTGCATCAGTAGCGGCATGGATGTTGTCTCACATGAAAACCTGGCAAATGGAGTTGATCGCTACAACCTAGCCGCGTGTGTTCAATTTCGATGAACTTCCGTTTACTCTTTTCTTTTCTTTTACTTTAAGATTTATTGTTCGGGTGTCCGGTATATTATGATAGTGCCGTGTGTTGATACTTGGTTGATTTATGCAGAATTTAAAGTACGAATGCTGTTTCGATTCGTCTACTTAGTTGCTTCATGCAGAATTTAAACTACGAATGTGGTTATGATTCGTCAGCTGTTAATATATTCTGTTTTCATTTTTCTTTATTCACATTATTTATATGAGACGTTGATCTACCGATCACTTGTAGTTTGGTTTAATGGGGCAAGTGTAGGTAGAGAAATTTGTAATTTCAGTCGTAGTTATTAGACAATTGGAAAGATTTCCTTTTGTTTGCTATATATTGTGGACTTGTATTTTAACGAATTTAACGATGTAACTGTTTTAGAACCTGAATGTTGGTTTAGTAAGAACATTTTCAAGTGATTTATCACTTTTCTTCAACTTCAGTGTCGGCATTTCTTCTAAACGCATAATGAATTAATGTTTTCCTGCATTTCGCAGTTTTGTTCCTTCAGAACGATGTAACGTAAGATCCCCTCGGATCAAGTGTTGTTGGTTCCTGCTGAACATCTGTTCGCGGTGATGCATGTTTCAGCATCGGGATTCCTCTGTAACTTAAGGGTGTCACGAGATGACAATACATGGTGGAATTTTATTTTTGATTGTGACAATTGCTGTTAACTTGTAATGAACACCATGTTTTCAAGTAATATTTCGCAACCTATCCAAGGCAACTGATAGACGATTTGGTTCGATTAAGGGTCCATTAGGGGGATTTTCAAATATTCGATAGAATAGACGACTGGTGAATAACCTTAATTAAATGTAAATCTGGAATTCTACTTGTTGGAAGTCAGATTTTCCACGGATCATGTGGGTTAACTCTCAGTTTTCGTTTGGGTCAATGGTGCCCGATTTTCAGGTTTTCTATTCCTTTTCAGGTTTTTAATGTCTATGAATTTTACACTATATTTTCATTCTTTAGATGACAATTAGAAACAATTTCAAAATATATTTACCACTCACGTTATGCACTGTGACTGCGTTATAACGTTATAACTAATTTTACTAATTTTCTTGCCTATATCTATATAAATAAAATTGTAGGGGGTCCGCTGTCTGTAATTTCTTTTGTTTTGCCAATTTTTCAGATATTTATCCATTTTAGGTCAACTCAAGACCGAATCGGTGGTTTTTACGTTTCGTGTCTGTTTGTCTGTTTGCCTGTCTGTTTGTCTGTTTGTCTGTTCCAACATCACGTCGAAACAGCTGGATAGATTTCAACCAATCTTCATATTTAGAGTATACTCATCCCGGGGAAGGTTTCGATATGTATATCATTTTAAAATCTTTGAAAAGACGGGGGGTTTATAGGAAAACCAGAATGGTTTTTCCACCATCACGTCGAAACGGCTGGATAGATCTCAACCAAACTTCATATTTAGAGTATACTCACCCGGGGAAGGTTTTGATATGCATATCATTTTAAAATCTTTGAATATACGGGGGGTTTATAGGAAAACCAGAATGGTTTTTCCACCATCACGTCGAAACGCCTGGATAGATCTCAACCAAACTTCATATTTAGAGTATACTCATCCCGGGGAAGGTTCTATATGCATATCATTTTAAAATCTTTGAATAGACGGGGGGTTTATAGGAAAATCAGAATGGTTTTTCCACCATCACGTCGAAACGGCTGGATAGATCTCAACCAAACTTCATATTTAGAGTATACTCATCCCGGGGAAGGTTTCGATATGCATATCATTTTAAAATCTTTGAAAAGACGGGGGTTTATAGGAAAACCATTCTGGTTTTCCTCTATTTTGTCTTATACTATTGATTTTCTGTAAACTTCGTTTACCGTACGGGAAACGTCTCTTCATTATAAACAACTTTCGTTATGTTCATAATTTACCTTACTCTTCACATGGGGCCGATGACCTTCGATGTTAGGCCCCTTTAAACAACAAGCATCATCATCATCATCACTCTTCACATGACGGAGAAATTTACAATTTTCCGCTGGTATCATGCTCTGCATTGAGGGACAGACAGACCGACAACGAACCTACAGGTTACCATGGCAAAGTTTCTGACTGCATGCCAGCAGGGAAGTAACGTATTGCCATTTTTCTCATCATGCTTTTAAATTCGTGGTTGTTCCTTGGGTAGAAGACAAGAGAGGCGTCAATCGGCCTACCTGCGGGATATTGGCGGAATATCGTTGGTTGTTATAACCGCCCTCGAATAGATTAAGTAATAACACCATTAGTCATCTTCTTCTTATTTGTTTACCTAGGAATCAATGGACCTAAATTTCTCCTCTGTTACCGCTTTATTATATCCATAACTCACACTAGCATAATTTATTGAGGGGCATTTGATTTTCCAATACATTCACTTTCCATTTACATATTTGTCGTTATCCGGCTGTCCTCAGTTATAATTCATTTTCTATTAGTTTCAACTTTCTTAACTGTATTATTTTCTTCCTTAATTACGCCGTATGTACGCGAGTGCTAGAAACTACTGGATGTATTTCCACCAAGACTCATATTTAGAATACGCCTGTCCTTGACAGGTTTTAGGGCAAATATTGTTTCTAAATCCCTGAACTGACTGGGGGTTTATACGAAACCGAAACAGTAATTTTGCACTTCCACAAAATATACACAACCAACGTTATTTTAAATCTACCTGCCTTGGTAGAAATTAATTTCTAAACCTTTTTTCTCATGTGCATCATTTCGATACGAGGATTAATAAGGGAGATATCATTAACGGACCGTTTTTCTGTACAAGTCTCATCGGACTTGACTCACGAGCGGGTGCGTGTAAAGCGTATTCCTTACAACTTGAAAACTACTGAAGACATTCGAACCTAAATTTATATTTAGCATCCACCTGTCCAAAGGTAGGTTTTAAACGTAAATATCATTTCATGTTCCGGAATGGACTGGCGGTTTATAGGGAACCGAAATGGTGATTTTACTCTTCCACAATATATACAGAACAAGACCAACCTGACTGGAAATCGACCAAACGTTATGGAATTCCACCTCTAAACCTTTTGTCCATGTGCATTTTTTGTCAGGAGTATGAATAAGGGAGATACCATGAATGGTTAGTTTTGCAGGTTAAGTCCAGCGGACATAGCCACAAAGGTGTTTTACATGGAGCAGATTCCTTATTT
Organism: Anabrus simplex; assembly: GCF_040414725.1. Classification (NCBI taxonomy): domain Eukaryota; kingdom Metazoa; phylum Arthropoda; class Insecta; order Orthoptera; family Tettigoniidae; genus Anabrus; species Anabrus simplex. The sequence goes on along the minus strand of NC_090266.1, from coordinate 428,516,307 downwards.
ATATAAATCAAATCGTAACGACTGTGTGCCACTACACTGACTATATGGGCGAAATTTTCGTGCAGCTTTCCGTTTAAGGGGTAATAATGACCATCTGCATAATTTTTGGTTTAGTTTCCTGAAAGTCCTAATTTTTACCCGCCTCGCCCAAAATCCAGATTGCGGCATAATCTGCCAGAAGAAAAAGAAGATAATTGAAATTTGACAAAATTATACGTTTTAGCCTGTAACGAACGGAAAACATCCTAGATCATTAAATTTTTCACTTTTTATCCCCGAAGAATATCGAAATATGCAGGCAATTTTAATGATGGTGCAGACCTTCGGAAATTCCTACCACATAACGGATTGCACAATCTCCGTTCAATTTGGAATGATTTACAACCTTGGTCTTATGACTTTTTGCCGTATCTGTATCCCTTTTACGTTTGACTTTTCTCTGTCAATCGATGTTAAGTCAATTTGGAATTTTCACATGCATAATTCATACTTTCGATTACTTATATCAAATACAGAATCATCAAACTCTTCACGAAAATTGGCCGACCGAGTAACCATATGGGAGCCATTTGCTGTGTATGTAGCTGTCACATAATTATCGAAAAGTAATGTAATGTGAGATAATCTTACAAAACCTTTACCCTGTTCCACGTTTCTAACTCAATCTGACCCAAGAATAGATGACATATCATAGGACCAGCCATTTAGGCCACTAAATCCGGCGTGTCTTATGGTATAATCCTTTGTCGATATGACGTACGTTTAGTAGCAGTTAATCTGTAAATGAAGGCCTTCAATATTGCAAACACGCATATACTTTCGTATGTCGATCTATATGTATTCACTGATGTCGACTTTTAGCGATCGAGAAAGGGTGGGTCTGGTATTGTAATCAGTACTCCCCACACCGACTTTGACTGGCAGTATGAAAGGGTTCCTTCTCCAACTCCTGTGTAACTGTCATTAGTAAGGAAGGCCTACAATTGTAATGAATAGTTCCCTTCTCGATTTGACTTGCAGAAGGCAAGTGAGCATGCAGTTTTGTTTAAAACTCCCCTACCCGATTGTGATTGGCAGTAGGCAAGGGTGCCCGCCATTATAAAGAAATGTCCTCATCTAAAATGTGACTGGCATTAGGCATAGTGGCCTGCTATTTTGATGGAAACTCACCAACTTGGTGTGACTGGCAGTAAGCTGGCTGGCAGTAGGAAAATGGGCCTGGCATTATAATGATAACTGCACAACTCAATTTCGAGTGATAGTATTGTAATTTCCTGCCGTTATAATAGAAACCCCTCAACTGTAATCTGTCTGGAAGTAGGAAAGGGGGGCTGCCATTTTAACGAAAACTCCCCAAATCGATTCTGTCCGCGTACTAGGCAATGGGGCCTGCAATTATAATGTAAACTTCCCAACTCGATTGTGAATGGCAGTAGGCAAGTGAGCCTGCCGTTATATCACAAATCCGTAACAAACAATTTACATTGGAAACAACGTACGGGGACCTCCCCATGCTCTTTCTCGGATAACGCTAAGAGACATGCAATTTTAAAACAATCTTATTTACTGCATGTACACTATTTACTTCGATATTCGAATACAATGTAGAATACCGTAGCGAAGCACGGGTACATTCGCTAGTAATAAATAAATGTATCGTGATTTACACTGAATAAATATTTTAGTAAGCAAATTTTTGCTCCTCATTTACAGTAGTTATGCTCTGCTCTGAACCCTATCGTTTGGTCAATGAAGTGACGGAAAAAACTCGCAACGACCCCGAGATCCAAGAGTGCGATATTGCTCTACCGAAGCAGGCGAGGCAGACGACCAACGATGGAACGTTAACTTCAAGGGTTCACTGGTTTGAGAGAAGGGAGTTCTGATTCAGGAAAAGGTATTCCAGCAAGATACACCAGACCGTTTAGATTCAGCAAGACAAATGGGCTATGTCGTTTTTGATCAATCCAGGGCTTTTGATAGGGGAGATCATAAATGATTACTGACGGAAATGAGGGCTATTGGACTAGACAAGTAAACTGTTAAATGGGTAGCTAAATTTCTAGAAAATTGAACTCAGACAATTAGAGTAGGTAAAGTACTATCTGATCCTGTGATGATTAAAATGGTGGTTCCACATAGCAGATTTGTTGGGCCTACATGGTTTTTTATATATGATAAATGATATGAGTAAATAACTGGAATCACACATAAAGCTATTTGCGGATGATGTTGTACTGTATAGAGTAGTATATGAGTTTCAGGATTATTAGCGACTGCAGGGGGACCTAGACAGTGTTGTAAGATGGACAGTGGACAAGGTCTGTTGGTAAGCGTGATAAAAAATCAGTCTGTAAACTTTACCGAGAGGAAAAGTCCCCTCGGTTTTTATTACCGTGATGCTGGGTTGAAAGTACCTCATGGGGAATACTGTAGGTACCTAGGTCTTAATGGGGATAATCATATTAACGAGGTTGTTAAGAAAGGTTACTGATCTCGTCGCACGGTTATGAGGGTGTTTAGGGAATGTAGTAAGGATGTAATGTAGAGGGCGTGTAAGTCTCTGGTAAGATCCCAATTAGAGTATGGTTCCAGTGTATGGGAACCACATCAGGACTACGTGATACGAGAACTGAAAAATCTTAATGAAATCTGCGCTATTTGTTCTGGGTGATTTCAGACAAAGGAGTAGCGTTGCGAAAGTGTTGCAAAATTTGGTCTGGGAAGACTTGGGAGTATGGAAACGAGATGCTCTTTTAAGTGGTAGATTCCGATCTGTCAGTGGAGACATGGTGTTGTGTGACATTAGTAGACAAATAAGCTAGAGCGGAGCTTTTAAAATTGGGAAAGATCATAAAATTAAAATAAAGTTGGAATTCAATTGTGTTGAATGTTCATAAATAGGACGAAGCACAAGGGACTGGACTGATTTATCAAGGGAAATGCTCGATAAATTTCCAAGTTCTTTGAAAACATATAATGAAACGTTTGGTAAACAATCGAAAGGTTGTCTGCCACACGTGCGACAGCCCTAAGTGCAGATCATTGATTGATTGATTGATTGATTGATTGATTGATTGATTGATTGATTGATTTATTGATTGATTGATTGATTGATTGATTGATTGATAACACATTAGAATGAAAACTATAGCGTAGAAGCCGTTTAAGTGCCCTTATAGTGTCGGTGATGTACACAGCATTACTTGCTGTATATTCAGTACGCTGTATTATGAATACAATATTGTGTGATAAGTTATTCAATATATCTAACAAACTGTGTTATTGATTGTAAGTCCAACTTACTATTTGTACGGTTTAGGGATCTCCCAAAGTGACGGAATTGCGTTCGGCAAGAATTATTTTATGTGCTAATAAATCTACTGGTACGAGTCTGGTGTATTTGAGCATTCTAAACTACCTCCAGACTGAATCAGAATCAAGCCCACCACCTTGATTTCAGAAGACCAGTGTTTTACCACCTTCCAAATTATCTGAGATAATTTATGAATAGACTGTGTAAACAATAGATATTTGCCATCTGATTGCCTGCCTTAAATGCAGATCAGTGGTGATTTATAGTGATTGATGGTGATTGATATAAGAGAACTCTTAGTCTGAGCTACTCAGCCCGTGGAATAGAATCCCTTCTCACACATAAATTACGAAATTCTTCATGCATTTCACTCTGCTCATTTATTGGTTCAAATAAATGATCTTAGCTTTTTATACTTTCCAAAAACAAAAATAAAGGAATATGATTATATAACGTAATTATTTGAACTAGTTTGATCTAGTATTACTGCCGTACATACCAGGTTGTCGCTCTCCCAAACTTAACTTCGGGTCATTTTCAAAAATACTTCACCGAGCTCGATAGCTGCAGTCGCTTAAGTGAGGCCAGTATCCAGTATTCGGGAGATAGTAGGTTCGAACCCCACTGTTGGCAGCCCTGAAAATGGTTTTCCGTGGTTACCCATTTTCACACCAGGCAAATGCTGGGGCTGTACCTTAATTAAGGCCGCGGCCACTTCCTTCCCACTCCTAGCCCTTTCCTGTCCCATCGTCGCCGTAACACCTATCTGTGTCGGTGCGACGTTAAACAACTAGCAATCAAAAATACATCTAACTCCGTCACCTTAACAAGTACCATATTTCAAGAGATAAATATAGAATGATTAGGCACGACAATTAAAACTCACTATATCGATAGAGTCTTAATTAATAAGAGGCACATGTATTTGTTCAGGAAGTGTCGCGCGTATGAACCCTGAGATTAATCAGTAAAGAAAACAAAGAATTGAGTCTGCCGGAAGTCTGCGTGGAAACCCGTTTGTAACTTCTGTTTTGAGTAAAGAGTTAGGTATACGCATTGCCTGAAATATGTGTTCTAGTTTACATCCATTACCTTGCCGGAAACTGTCGGAGGACCATCAAGTGGTCAATAGCAACACAGCACTGTCTACACTAACACATTCATCACGTCACTTTGATAGCTTCCTTTATTGATCAATAAACTGGTACAGTCCTGATTAACAGACTGAAAATACAGATATTCTCAACTTGTAGTAAACAAGGAAGTTTGCCGAAGCGGAAAACGATTGTACGTGCGTCAGTAAATTTTTAATCGTGTAATAACATAACGAACGCGTACAATGTGAGAATTCAAAACAATCAGCTTATAGAAGTGCTGAAGTACATTTCGAATAAATTCTTTAATATTATTTTGAAAATTATTCGTTACAGGAGTTAAACATTCCTGTGTGTTGTAGGGCTGGTACCGTAATCAACTCGCCTGTTCTTTAGGTTGTCGTTGTGAAATGTTGTAATCATATTCACAGTTGGTCAAGTATTATACATAGTTTAGAAGGTAGGCTGACCGCATTCACTCCACTTCACCTTCACTCCTCCTTCACTGAATTCCCGGTAAATCTTAATCGTTTTATGTGAAATCTGCGATGGAAGAAACTGTGCGTTCTCCAAAATTTCCCGTGCCCTGCTCTACAAATTATACAATTGTAATGGCTATAAAATAGTCCGATAGACTACATTTTATTAAAATATTAGGAATTATACTTTTCAATGGTTCGTGAGTGAACGTTATTGAATCAGTATGTGTAACATATTTATAACTGAAGAACTATATTAATCTGCAGATGCTAGATTACTCGAACTTTGCTGTAATAATTACTAATTGTGGTTTTAGTTAAGGAACGTTGTTTCAGAGTCAAATATACTGTATGTCAATTCTACTGCACGAAAGGCATGTACTTTACTGATGTTGTCATCAACATCGAATCGTTGTTCAAATTCTATACACGGGATTTCATATCTCGTTCCAAAATTCGAACGTAATGAAGACAATACCAAGCGCTCCTTAGGCAATAATAAGCAGTATCGAGTTGTTTGATAAATGAAATTATTTTCATTAGATCCTCCGGAAAATTTATCACACACTTTGTACTAGATAATAGTAAACGAATGTTGAAATTCTGTGCATGAGCGCGCCCAAGAATGTTGTTGTTGTCAAAATTGTTTGTTTATCTATGAAAATCTGAGTGGGGTTTCAATTGAGATCGGTCTCTGATTCTTAAATTTCCTAGTAATTATTTGTTTATTTTCCTTTCTATAGACTTTCAGAATGCACAGAGATTAACTCAAAAAAATTCAATAATGAATTATATTCCCATAACAAATAAACATTTAAAGAAAAATTAAATCACTATAAGTACTCTTCATATTAACACTGTACTTATTAACTATGCACAACATATGGTGGGTATCCGTGTGTGTTTCCTTCTTACCAGCCGAAAAGCCCTTTAAAATACATATTGGTTCGTGACGTCGACCTCTACAGATCTTTTGCGTGGTTGTGAGCTGTGAGAATTATCTTCCTATAAGTTTTTTGGAATTGACTTCGGTCATCATGTTGTAATCAACATGTCCAACGTACAAGGAACCTACGTGTAAGTGTAATTGCTGGAGTGTAGAGTGTTGAATGTGAGGAAAGGAACGTTAAGGACGGCACAAATACCCGGTTCCCAGGCCAGGGATATTAATCATTTACAATTAAAACCCCTGACATGGCCGGGAATTGAACCCGGGACCGCCGGGTGACAGGCAGACCCGTTGCCCCTACACCGCGAGGCCGGACAATAGGCCCTACTCATCTCGATAAACTATTCAAATGCTGTATTTTGTTGCTTAACTGTCACGCTCTGTCCAAATGTGAATAATATTTGTTAACCCTGGCTAATTATTTTTTAAACTTCTCTCGGGAAAAAGTTATTGTTTGCTCAGTGGTATTGAACATTAATGTAATACATCTTTTGCTAAGACGATGATAATCTAGTACGTTCACGCACTGACCACTGTGACATTTTATCTAAAGGCATTGAACACTTGTACGTTGGACATCCGTACAAAAACTTACCGAGTTTCTGGAAGTCAATTCCGATAAACTGGTAGAAAGATAATTTTCACAGGTCACAACCACTTCCTCCTAAGTCCTTTGTATAATCCACCATGCTTCCCGTACCTACATTGGCCTAACTTATATCCACCCTTCAAGTTTGTGTCATGGGTCTAGGAATCATAACCAGACAGGACTGTAGTAAAAGACGCGAATACAAGTAACCCTTCAGCCAACAAAATCATCGTTGAAATTAAAATGATTTACAGATCGGTTTCTATTTTGTGGGCCGATGATGGAATATCGCTCTATCGTCTTTTATGTCTCTTCTGAATTCCCTTTTACCTATAGAATGAAGGAAGTTGACAACATATATATTTTAGGTAATGTAGAAAACCATGGCTGTGTTACTATTTGACGTAATGAAATTATAAATAAACTAGCAATTACCCGTGGCTTCGCTTGCGTGGAATTCTTAATTTGTTAAAAGTAATTTTTCAGTACCAAGGCATTATATGAAAAAGTATGAAAACTCACCGAAAAATTGAGTTTCATTTACCCCAGAAACTCTTTGAAAAACCACGCTTGTGGTATTGCTTTTGGGGCTAAGATGACCATGTGACATAGAACTGTACATGTGAGAAACAGTCTTCTCTCAAGTCGAAAAATAAATTGTTTATTTTTAAAGGAGATTCGAAATACCTATTTCCACGTCTGTAACATCTTCAGTTTTTGACATATAAGTATCCTCATAAAATAAATAAATTATTTTTCACTTCTTTTGACCCCAGTTACGTGCCTTTTCCGAAAACAAACAAAAAATACATGTTTATTTTTAAAGGACTTTCCAAATACCAAGTTTCCCGTCTGTACCATGTTAAGTATTTTACACAAACTGTTGATATACCGGTACTCATTTTAAAAATTCGCCCGCCATTTCAATTCTTTTCACTCGCTTACGTGGATTTTCCGAAAAAAATGTTTTTCTTTCTTTGTAAAGGTGATTCCAAATACAGGATTTCACGTCTGTAACATCTTAAGTTTTTGAGATGTAAGTATTCTCATAAAAAAGAATTCAACTTCATTTCTTTTCACCCCTCTCCCTCCTTAAGCGGACTTTCCGAAAACAATAAATGTGTGTTTCATTATTTCTAAAGGAGATTCAAAATACTTTCACGTCTGTAATATTTTCAGTTTCTGAGATGTAAGTATCCTCATAAAGAGAATTCAGCTCCTTCTTTACTTTTCCGAAGACAAAAATATACGTGTTCCTTTATTTTTAAAGGAGATTCCAAATACCAGTTTTCACGTCTGTTGTCGTCGTAAAAATAATTCAACTCCTTTTTCACGCCCCAAGTTGTTTCATAACTCCCCCTCCCCCTCCAAATGCGTTTTTCTTTATTTTTAAAGGCAGATTCCAAGTACCAGTTTTCACGCCTGTAACATATTTATTTTTTTGGATATTAGTATCCTCATACAAATAATTCAACTACCATTTTTCAATTCATTAGGTGAATTTTCTGAAAACAAAGCATACGTGATGCTTAAATTGTAAAGGAGCTTTCAAATACCAATTACCATGACTGTAACATCTTGAGTTTTTGAGATAAGTTATATGAATCCTCATAAAAAGAATTAAACACTCCCCCCCAAGTTGATTTTCCACCAAAAATGCGTTTTTCTTTATTTTTAAAGCAGATTCCAAATACCAGATTTCACGTCTGTAACACATTTAGATTTTTTAGATATGAGTATCATCATATAAATAATTCAACTAATTTTTCAATTCTTCACGGGGGGTGAGATACTTAAGCTTAAGTGGATTTTCCGAAAGGAAAGAACTACGCATTTCTTTATTTTTAAAGGAGAGTCTAAATGCCAATTCTCACGTCTGTAACATCTTCAGATTTTATGATCACTATCCTAATAAACAATTCAGCTCCCTTTCCAGTCCTTTTTAGAACCCCCTCAAGTGGCTTTTCCAACATCAAAAAATGTGTATTTCTTTATTTTCAAAAGAGATTAAATATACCAATTTTCACATCTGTAACATATTAAGTTTTAGAGATGTTCTGTAGATATGCTCATTTTAAAAGTTCACCCGTTTTTCAGATCCCCTTAAGAGGATTTAACGAAAACAAATCTTCTATGTTTGCTTACGTTTACGTGGGATTCCAAATACCAATTTTTACGTGTGTAACATGTTACGTTTTTGAGATATACTGCTGATATTGTCTTTTTAATAATACGCCCCATTTATCACTCCTGTTCAACCCCTATTAATTGGATTTTCCGTAAACAAAAAATGCGTGGTTTTTCCTTTTGAAAGGAGATTCCAAATACCAATTTTCATGTCTGTAACATCTTCAGTTTTTGAGATATAAATATCCTCATTAAATGTGTTCAACCCCCTTTTCTCCTTGTTCAATCCCCTTAGTGGGATTTTTAAAATAATACGTGTTTCTTTATTTTAAAAGTAGATTTCAAATACACCTTTTTACGTCGGTAAACTTTTAAGTCCTTGAGATATAGATATACTCATTTAAACAATTCATGCCCCCTTTTCACCCCTTAGCGACGGAATATCCAAAAATTCCCCCTTAACGGTCGCCTACTCTCTAATATAAATGTATTCCCAAGATTTCATTTCTTTACGTCCAGTAGTTTTGGCTCGGCAATGATGATCGATCAATTAGTCAGGACATGTTATTATATATGTATATAGATATACTTGAAGTTGAAGTAAATTTAGCATCTAATATATAACTAATGATCAATGGTTTTTCAGCATGATATACAGTCCGCTGTGATTTTGTACGTTTTCTCTCGAACCCTTCCCCCTCTGAAATCATTTTAGGCCACACAATAGCAACCTCAGTTGATTGTAGCGCCAATACACGACATCATACAAGTAGAAAAAAAAAATTTCAGTAATAATGTGAAGAATATTATAAGCAAGTACTGTAGCTCTGAAATATATGATTCCCATCTTAAGTGAGTTTCCAGCTGCCGACTCATTGTGCTTGGTGGCGGCCACCATGTTCCAGTATTTCAGGAGAAAATGGCATTCAAATGCAGCCGCCAGGTACCATTCAGAAAAATTTCAGCTTCAGCAGTGTTATTTTTCGCAGTCACAGCTGCTTCGTAAGTAATCTCCGATCCAGTACTTACAGCAGGGACCGAATATTTATGTATTGTAATACAAAAGTGCGAAATTTGTACATAAAATATAGTAAATATCAGTGAAATATTTAATAATATAAAATTTGATTACTTGCACACAACTGAGTCACATACAAGTTCAGTCAAACCTTTACCTGTGACTAAAACGGAATTTTAGTTGGCAATGAGGTCACTACATAATGAGAAAAACTCAGGCATCTATTACCTCCCGATTGAATTATTTAAGTCAGCTGGCGACAAAATCAATGAAAAACTGTATCACTTAACTCAAATAATATTCAGAGAGGGCATTTGGCCACCTGAATTTAGGAAGTCCATCATCTTCCCTTTACCAAGAAATACAAATGCGGTATGTACAGAATAATCAGTTTGATTCCCCATGCATACAAAATCATGCTCAAAGTCGTAAAGACTAGAAGGGGTAGTCTGTGGCTATATCCAAGAAACACAGTTTGGCTTTTGGAGATGTGTGGGACTTGGTGAATACAGCACGAGTGAAGTTTAAGGAATCGGAGATTATTATCAGTGGAATACGGTGTAGGAGGGATACGGGCAGGAAGGTGATTGGGGATTTAAATATGATTATGGAGTGGGTATGTGGGAAACTGTGAGTAATATTTCTACATCCTAATGGGTGGGTAGGAGATAGGGATCTGCTCCCATATGGCCTTCACTTATACCGCAGTGGTACGTATAAGTTAGGAAATTTGTTTAGAAGGGTTATATGGAGGTATATTCGGGGAAACGGGGTGGTCTAAGGAGCGGTGATAAGGATATAGGGATCTGGAAATCAAGTACGGATCACAAGAAGATTAGTGTTGAGCTATAGAAGTATTGTAAAGAAAGGAATAGAATTAATTTAATAGAGATATTGTAATAGGAGCCGAATCATGGCTGAGATATGATATTAGGGATGTAGACATTTTCTCAGGGAATTGCAGTGTGTATCGTAGAGATAGGATAGGAATGGTAGGACGGGGAGTATTAATTCTGATGAAAGAAGAATATGTAAGCTGTGAAAAACTTAAGGATGGCAAACATGAAATTCTAGGTGTAAGGACCATCTCTGAAGGTAATAGGCAACATAATATCTTTGGAGTGTACAGACCTGGAAAGGGTAGCATTTACGCTGCTTTGAAATTACTTGACAAGATAATCAGCTACGTGGGAAACTATATGCTGTATGTTGATATGGGGAAGACAGCTGATTCAGAAAGTTACGAAACCAACTAGAGAGAAGTATATTTCACCTGGTGCTGGCAAAACCAGATGAGCTCTATAGAGAAACCGAAGTAATAGGTTGTATTAGTGGTCACGAAGCTGTTTTTGTCGTACTTGAAAATAAAAGTGATAGGAAGGAAGATCTTAAAAGTAGGGCTATTAGGCAGTACCATATGGCCGATTAAACAGGCATGAGGGATTTGTTAAAATGTAACTCTGATCGGTGGAGAACGGCAAATAAAAAATATAAACATACTCTGGGATGGGTTTGAAGGAATGTTTGAGGAATGAGAGAACAGGTTTGCACATCTGAAGGTAGTAAGGAGTGGTAAATACGCCCTATATCTTAACAGAGAAGTAAAGAGACTAAGAAGGCGGTGCAGGTTGGAAATGAAATAGAGTTAGAAATGGCTGTGGAAGTAAGGAGAAATTGAAGGAACTTACTAGGAAATTGAATGTAGCACAGAAGTCAGCTAAGGAAAACACGATGGCATGCATAACTGGCAGTCATACAAATTTTAGTGAAAAATGGAGGTGTATGTACAGGTACTTTAAGGCAGAAAAAGATTCCAAGGAGGACATTCCATGAATCATTATTGAACAAGGGGAGTATGTATGCGAGGATCTTCAAAAGGAAGAAGTATTCAGTTAGCAGTATGTAAAGATTGTTGGTAACAAGAATAATGCCCAGATAGAGGAGATGACTAACAATAAACATACATACATACATTATCATTATAGACTGTTATGCCTTTCAGCGTTCAGTCTGCAAGCCTCTGTGAATTTACTAAACGTCGCCACAATCCTCGATTTGCAACTAGTGTTGTGGCCTCATTTAGTTCTATACCTCTTATCTTTAAATCGTTAGAAACCGAGTCTAACCATCGTCGTATTGGTCTCCCTCTACTTCTCTTACCCTTCATAGCAGAGTCCATTATTCTCCTAGGTAACCTATCCTCCTCCATTCGCCTCACATGACCCCACCACCGAAGCCGGTTTATGCGTACAGCTTCATCCATAGAGTTCATTCCTAAATTAGCCTTTATCTCCTCATTCCGAGTACCCTCCTGCCATTGTTCCCACCTGTTTGTGCCAGCAATCATTCTTGCTCCTTTCATGTCTGTTACTTCTAACTTATGAATAAGATAAGCTGAGTCCATCCAGCTTTCGCTCCCGTAAAGCAAAGTTGGTCTGAAAACAGACCGATGTAAAGATAGTTTCGTCTGGGAGCTGACTTCCTTCTTACAGAATACTGTTGATCGCAGCTGCGAGCTCACTGCATTAGCTTTACGACACCTTGATTCAATCTCACCTACCATATTACCATCCTGGGAGAACACACAACCTAACAATAAAGACGTATTCAAATTTACCTACGATAACATAGACTTTAACAAGAAGATACAAAAGTTGAAAACTAGAAAATCAGATGGAATTGATAATATTTTGTGAGATATACTAAAGACAATGGGTTAGGATGTAGTACCATATCTGATGTACTTATTTGATTATTGTTTTGCATAAAGGAGCTATGCCAAATTAATGGAGAGTTGTTATAGTAGCCGCTGTGCATAAATGAATGAGTGATAGACATAAAGCTGAAAATTACAGGCCAATTAGTTTGACATGCATTGCACGTAAGCTTTGGGAAAGTATTCTTTCTGATTATATTAGCCATGTTTGCGAAATTAATAACTGGTTAGTTAGAAGGCTGTTCGGGTTTAGGAAAGGTTATTTCACTGAAGCTCAACTTGTAGGATTCCAGCAAGATATAGCAAATATCTTGGATTCAGGAGGTTAAATGATAATGACCTATCTAAGGCATTTGGTGGAGTAGATTATGGGAGACTACTGGCAAAAATGAGTGCAGTTGGACTAGATAAAATAGTGACAGAATGGGTGGCTATACTTCTAGAATATAGATCTCAGAAAATTAGAGTAGGCGAATATTTTTTTGATCCTGTGATAATTATGAGGGGAATTCCTCGAGCCAGTAATATTGGATTGTTATGTTTTCTTTTATATATAAATGATATCAGTAAAGAAGTGGAATCATAGATAAGGCTTTTTGCGGATGATGTTATTTTGTATAGAGTAATAAATAAGTTTGCAAGTGTGTAAGAAACTGTAAAATGTTTTCAGGGGATTGAAGTTGCACAACTGAAGTTAAATACCGTATTGCCCTGGCGAAAATAGCTATTATGCAGAAGAGGAGTTTACTGGATACCAATCAACTTAGTCTTCACCTTCGAATGAGAATGCTGCATGCATTTGTATGAATATGAAACGCGGAAAATAAATATAATTGAAAAGCGCCGTCTTGAAGCCTTTGAGGTGAGGTGCTATCGTAAGATGATAAATGTGACGTGGGGATTTAAGATGCCAAACAACAATTTTCAATCAACGGAGATCAATCTTTCGCACAATCCGTAACCGTCACCTTGAATGATGGGGCCATGAGAACTGTGGCAGAAGGCTTAGTTGAAAGGAAACATCCACGAGGAAGACCTAGAAATACCTCACTTAAACGAATTCTGATAGACATCCAGGCACAGAATGATATTTCAATGAAGGACGTGGCAATTGATAGGATAATTCATCTTTACGTTCCTCTAATTATTTTTACGTTTTCCGGAGGCGCCTAGTGGCCAGAATTGTGTCCCTTTGAAATGAATTTACGTGCCAGTAAATGAGCACCTTCAAATACCATCGGACTGAGGTGGGATCGAACCTAGGAACTTGAGTTCAGATGGCCAGTGCTTCTGCTGTGAGAATTGTTAATCCCGGAGGGACACAAACAGGTTATTAATATAGTCTCCACACACACACACACACACCTTGTTTCCAGTATAACTTACCATCAACAACAAAATCAACTAAAATGTAAAACTAATACATATTTTATTGACTTTGTTGCACATGTATATACTCGCTCGCATTCTTCTATAATCGTTCCAGGATTAGTTACTGTACAATTGAAGAGTAATTAAATACAGGATACCAGTTTCCGTGTACTCATTGGCGCTCAGTGTGACCCATTCATTGCATATTCCAGCACTTCTACGTTTCATCATCAGTTTCAAAAGGAGTGTTAAATGTTGTCATAAATATAAGACTCCACAAAAAGCAATAATTGCGATCAGTCAGCGCCCATGAATAACAAGTTTGACGTAATAATTATTGACAATTATAGCTTCCTGTAGGAGAAAAGTCTAATTGTTTACTAGCAATTCAGTCCACCCCAACTCCCACGTTGAAAAAATATAGCTTCCTTAGTTGTTACTTCTTTTATCCTTCCAAGGATGAGGCGGAGAATGCGATAGAAGCCTATCTGATAAAGATAGCATAAAACGTTGTTAATAATAGGATTCAAATATTTGCTTAGATGTAAGATAACACTATCATTTATGCAAAAGGGATGTTGCACAGTACAACACGAAAATATTTCTATACGTTAGGTACGCTTTCCGTCAGTAAATTCATCGACTCCTTGAACTTGTAACACCACATGCAAGCTGAATGTTCACTGAAGTCACTGGCTGCTATAGACAAAATTACGCCAACTGAGACTCCGCTGGGCGGGAATTTTAACATCATAAATTCCAAAAGTTAGTATCATTTTCATAAAGCTACTACAGTAGATCACTGAATTCCTTCGGGCAAAACAGACATGCGATTGAACAATAAATACATTCATCTTCATTACAGACGGTCATATCATTCAGAGTTCAGTCTGCAGGGCTCTTGAATTTACTAACCACCGCCACAAAACTAGCTCTTATTTTCAAATCATTAGAAACCGAGTCGAATCACCCTCGTCTTGGTCACACACTACTTCTCTTACTCTCCATAACAGAGTCCATTATTCTGATAGGTAACCTATCCTCCTTCATTCGCCTCACATGACCCCACCACCAAAGCCAGTTTATGCGTACGGATCCATCCGTCGAGTAAATATCTTACTTATCCTTTATATACTCATTCAGAGTACCCTTCTGCCATTGTTCCCACCTGTTTCTACCAGCAATAATTCATGCTACTTTCATGTCTGTTACTTCTAACGTATGAATGAGGTATATCAATTCAACCCAGCTTTCACTCCCGTAAAGGAAGGTTGGTCTGAAAACAGAACGATATAAAGATAGTTTCGTCATGGAGCTAAATTCCTTCGTACTGAGAGCTCTCTGCATTATCTTTTCTGCACTTTGATTCAATCTCACATACTATACTATCATCCTAGGTGAACATACATCCTAAATACTGTACTTGAAATGGTGTACCTGTTCCAGCTTAGTATCCCCAATCTCACATTCAGTTCTCTTGGATTTATTACCAACTGACATCAATTTAGTGGTGGGAATGCTAATTTTCACACCATACTCATTGCACCTATTTTCAAGTTCCAAGATACAGTATTAGACTGAAAGCTTTCGGTACAAACTGCCATTAAGACGAAATAGTCCGCATAGGCCAAACTTTTTATTAAATTTCCACCTAAGTAAATCCCTTTCTGCCACTTTATACCATTCAATAGGCCTACATGATCCGTGTAAACTATGAACAACAAATGTGAAACATTACAGCCTTGTCTAAACCCTGCAAGTACTTTGAACCAAGAACACATTCTACCATCAATTCTATCTAAAACACAATTGTCAACATAAATGCCTTTGACTGATTTCAATAATCTATCCTTAATTCCATAATCCCCCCAGTACGGCGAACATATTTTTCCTCCGTATGCTATCAAATGCCTTCTCTAGACCTACGAAACAAAAACATAACAGTCTATTCCACTCAAAGCATTTTAAATTACGTGGCGCTTACTGAAATCTAATCCTTACAGCCCATCTGTTGTCTGTAACCACGCTGGTTTCCATTCAACTTACTCTCAACCACTGATAGCACGCTCCCTTCCAAAATCCCAGTGAACCAAATGAGATACCTCCATAGTAGTTGAAATCCTTCCTGTTCCCTTGGTAGTAGATAGGTGAAATTATTGCTTTTGTCCAATTAGAAAGTACCTTACTGCCATTCCAAGCAAATCCTGTTACTCTATGGCAGAGGCAACCAAACAGCACTCCAGGCGCGCTTGCTCTCCGGTTGCACGCCGGTGTGCTTTTGGCGCAGACGACCTTGCAGTGATGGTGGAGAAGACTACATGTCTGTCTCTCAGCTCGTATTCTTCAAGTGCCGGTACGCGGAGAACCACGCGAACAAAATGTACATGTTTCGGACAACCAACACATTGGAAGAACAGTTGTTTGTTTACATTACGTCTGGTGCGAAGGCGATCCCAACTTGACTCGGTCCAACGCGCTGGCAGTCAGCACAGGCAGCCCCACCACGAAAAGCAGAAATCAGCTTGCCAGAGTGCGGCGCAGCGCAGCTGGCATGCCGAGCGTGCAAAGGCTGGATGCCCCTGCTCTATGGAGCAATTTCATCCCCGCTTCGCCACTATATTTCACATTTCAGGTCTACTCTCATCTATTCCGGCTGCTTTATGACGATGGAATTTTATTTACTCTCCTTTCTACTTCACTCTAACGTAATTTCATCAGCATCATTATCCTCCTACCCATGATCTCGGTGTTTGGCGACGTTACCAGGAAGCTTTTCTTTGCCGAGCTGAGTGGCTCAGACGGTCGAGGCGCTGGCCCTCTGAACCGAACTTGGCAGGTTCGATCCTGGCTCAGTCCAGTGGTATTTGAAGGTGCTGAAATACGCCAGTCTAGTGTTTGTAGATTTACTGGCAATTAAAAGAACAGCGGGACTAAATTCCGGCAGCTCGGCGTCTCCGAAAACCGTAAAAGTAGTTAGTGGGACGTAAAGCAAATACAAGGTGTCCGGGTTATAGGTATAATAATATCAAATTTAATAACTTGACAAATAATGGAAATATTTATTGGCGGTTTGTTTGTACAACTAGGGTAACTCAAAATGTTTTCTGTGTTCGCCTGCGGTGGCGGTTGTACCACATGATCATGCGCGTAACTGCATTGTTCACGAGAAGCGCGCCAGTAACCATGTGGAATCCACAGCAGAAGGTGTTCTTTGTGCTTTCGCTCGCCGAGATAAAATCCGTAACACTAGTACAACGTAGATTTCGGCGTGAGTATGGACTATTACAAACTGATGATGTTCCTACTTACGTAACAATCATGAAATGGGACAGGCGCCTTCAAGAATCTGGACCATGCTGTCGATGTCGGGCCGCCACGCCAAGCACGCAGTTTCAGGGGCTACTGTTGATTTAATTCGTGAGTCCTTCAAGCGGAGCCCTCGTAAGTCAATTCGACAAGAAAGTAGGTAGTTACTGCCACCTCGTTCGACAGTACACGACTTCGTCCCCAAGAGGTTGTGCCTACGGGCGTACAAACTGCAGCTTCGTCAGAAAATCAAACCTCAGGACAGGCCGCTACGGAAGGCATTCGCGGAGACAATTCTGGCAAAAATTGATGGAAACGAGGCATTCCTCGATTCAGCCTGTTTGTCAGACGAGGTTACATTCCATATTTTCGTCACGGTAAACAAGCACAATTGCCGCATATGGGGATCTGAACCCCCACGTAGTGATAGAGTTGGAACGAAACTCTCCGAAAGTGAATGTGTGGTGTGGATTGTTGAAGGACAGGGTTATTGGCCCATTCTTCTTCGCGGAGCTTACAGTTAATGGAACACGTTACCTAGACATGTTGGAGCAGTATGTTGTCCCACAACTTCCTCGTGACGTGATCTTTCAGCATGTCATTATGCGGAAGTTGTGAGGGATTTCTTGAATCGTTGGTTCCCAGATCGCTGGATTGGGAGAGGTAGTCTATCAACTGCTTGGCCCCCCTAGAAGCCCCGACATTACGCCACTTGATTTTTTCCTGTGGGGGTTTGTCAAGAATCAAGTGTACCTGACACCAGTTCGTGATCTACCAGATCTGAGTCATTTCATTCGAACAGCTATCGCAAATGTTACGCCTACAATGCTGTAGAACACTTGGAGAGAAGTGGAATACCGATTAGTTGTCTGTTGCGCCACTAATGGTGCGCATATTGAGATTTATTAGGTATGTAAACAAACATATTGAGTTACCCTACTTGTAGAAACAAACCGCAAGTAAATATCTCAACTACTTCTCAAATTATTACATTTTATATTATTACACCGTTAACCGGAAAACCTTGTATTATTATTTCCTTTAACCTGTCCAATGATTCCCTGGGATCTATTATGTGTTCATGTGATTTACCCAAAACATTATTCATTTCCTTTTTTTCCTCCCATTCTAAGATTCTTTATGACTGTCCAGAAAGGTTTCCCTGCTGCTTGACCTAGCCTTTCCAGGTTTACCCACGACTTCTTGGATTCAACAACTCCTTGTTTTGCTCTGTTTCATTCTACTACGTACAATGCCCGGTCTTCATCAGTCCTTGTTTGGAGCCACTTCTGACAGGCCTTCCTTTTACGTTTACAAGCTGCTCTCACTCCATCATTCTACGAAGATGTTACATTTTTCCCATCTTTACACACAGTTGTTCCTAGGCATTCCCTTGCTGTTTCTTCTACAGCATCCATGTAAGCCACCAATTCTCTTTCTATATACTGATCCAGCCAACTGTCCATTTCTTGAAACTTTTACTAATCATATCCATGTACTTCTGTCTCATTTCCTCGTCGCGGAGATTTTCTGCCCTTATTCGTCTGCAGACAGATTTCACTTTCTTTATCCTAGGCCTAAGTTTATTTAGTTCACTACAGATAAGATACTGATCCGTATCAACGAAAAATTCCCGGAAAACACCCACATTCCTAACAGATTTTCTGAATCAAAATCGGTTAAAATAATTATGGTCTATTCCTACTCTCCCGTGTGCCGCTGCGAATAGCATTGTCCTTGAAGGATATATTCGTAACCGCTAATCCCCCTCTAGCACAGAAGTCCATCAAACGTTTCCCATTCCAATTAGCTTGCAAATCTTACCCACCTTTACCAATCACCCTTTCGTATCCTTAAGTTTTATTTCCAACTCGTGTATTGGAATCACCCATTAGCTCTATCCTGTTTGTACTGTTGGCACTATTTTTAAAACTTGTCAAATTTATCCTCATCTGCACCCTCACATGGTGAATACACTGAGACAATTCTCGTCCTGATTCCTCCAACTGACAAATCTACCCAATCGTTCCCTCATTTACGTGCCTAACAGTAACTAGCGTGCAATAGTATTCCTGATGAACAGTCCAACCCTTCCCATTTTAATAGCCGTCAAGTAGACTTTATAATCTCCTAGTTCTTCCTCGCCATCTCCTCTTACCCGAATATCTTTAACTTCTAACACATCCAGATGCATTCCCTTTGCTGGTTCAGCCAGTTCTACTTTTTTTCTTCATAAGCCCCATTAATATTGATAGCTCCCCATCGAATTCCATTTCGTTCGCCAAGTTGTTTCCAAGGAGTGCCTCGCCTGTCAAATGGGAGTGGGACACGTTAGTCCCATAGGTCCGAGGCTTGCTTAAAACGTTCTGAGGGTTATGAAATGAAAAACCTACAACCTTTTCTCCAGTCAGTGACCGGGTCAGGGATGGAATGAATGAAGTCCCCATCTTGCGGCGAGGATAGGAATTGTGCCGGCTGCCGAGGCCAGTCGCACTCCTCTGGGGCAATGATTAATGGCTGACAGATGAAATGAAATGATATTGGAGAGTGTTGCTGGAATGAAAGATGACAGGGAAAAGCGGTGTACCCGGAGAAAAACCTGTCCCGCCTCCGCTTTGTCCAGCACAAATCTCACATGCAGTGACCGGGGTTTGAACCACGGAGCCCAGTGGTGAGAGGCCGACGCGCTGCCGCCTGAGCCACGGAGGCTTGTTCCGAGGGTGCTCGGTGAAAATTCTGTGAAGCAGGATGCTACCCCTACTTACACATAGTCCCAGTGGGGATCTCTCCTCTAACGGGTTACGGACCACAGGTGTATTGTATAGTCCGAGCCACCTGAGCAGAAGGAGTGCCATGACTCAGAATATCGTCGAGATTCCACTCCCATACAATAGATAATAAAATACAAAAGCTATTCAATCAAGAAAATATGTTGTTTGGACGTACATGTTCATAGAGTTACTGCAAAATATCATTTAGATAAGTTCACTTAAATTGTAATTCCCTCTAACACGAGTGATATTTTTATCAGTAATATATCCGTGGAGTATTAAAATTAAAAGCCGCCTCTGTGGTGTAGTGGTTAGCGTGATTAGCTGCCACCCCCGGAGGCCCGGGTTCGATTCCCGGCTCTGCCACGAAATTTGAAAAGTGGTATGAGGGCTGGAGCGGGGTCCACTCAGCTTCGAGAGGTCAACTGAGTAGAGGTGGGTTCGATTCCCACCTCAGCCATCCCGGAAGTGGTTTTCCGTGGTTTCCCACTTCTCCTCCAGGCGAATGCAGAGATGGTACCTAACATAAGGCCACGGCCGCTTCCTTCCCTCTTCCTTGCCTATCCCTTCCAATCTTCCCATCCCTCCACAAGGCCCCTGTTCAGCATAGCAGGTGAGGCGGCCTGGGGGAGTACTGGTCATTCTCCCCAGTTGTATCCCCGACCAAGAGTCTGAAGCTCCAGGACACTGCCCTTGAGGCGGTAGAGGTGGGATCCCTCGCTGTGTCCGAGGGAAAAGTCGACCCTGGAGGGTAAACAGATGATGATGATGATGATTAAAATTAAATATGGCAGCACAGGTGACCATCGTCGCAAGACGTTACGAGCTCTGGATAGGGATATCTCTTGGTAGTCATACAAAGTTTTCCATTTGGAAAATATTGTGTTACTTGAAGTTCCACAGCAGGAAACATTGAAGAACAAATATGGGTTTTTGTATTGGCATGCTGTAGTTAAAAGAAGGCTTGAGATATTAGTCATAATGAGTTCATTCCAAGAAATTTCTAATGGACTCTTATACATTTCAAGTATAGGGTGATCCTTCGGATACTTTTTAAGTTTATCGTCAAGTTTTTTGAGTATTAAGTAAATCGTAAAATGCGTAAACGTAATAGAAAATACTACACTTCTCAGTCTAGGGGAGCTTTTCGGTCAATCAACACGTGATGTCATGTCGTCTCCACTTTTCTCGCACATAACAGTTTTGTACGTTGTAAAACATTCAATGTTTGCTTCTTTGATTCTTCTGATAGCTCACCAATTCTCACGCAAAAAAATCTCACTTTTGTTAGATATTTCACATTAATAAAGAGATTTATGCTCCAGTCAGAACAGTAGAAGTGGCATATGGGCACCAATACCTTGCACGACATTTGTTGTTTGAGTTGCTCTTTTGAATTTCTCATAGAAGACTGATGTGCGTCGCGGTAGTTCATGAGAAAAAATATACCTCAATGATGCTTTATTGCATAAAAATGATACAATATAACCACATTTATCCGGCTCAAGCGACAATGAATCCGATCCAAATCCAGATCACCCAGAAAATTCGTTAACGAAATAAATAATGCAGTCCGTATACATATTATTGCGGAAATAATATGCAAATTCTTTCACAAAACTATTAATAACATTCAGAAGAAACGTATCTAAATTTTACCTTAAATGTAAATTCAGTACTTGCCGTGCAAATTCGAGTACTGTACTATACAGTACCCAGCGAGTTGGCCGTGCGGTTAAAGTCACGTAGCTGTAAGCTTGCATTCGGGAGACAGTGTGTTCGAGCCCCGCTGCCGGCAGCCCTGAAGATGGTTTTCCGTGAATTCCCATTTTCACACTAGGCAAATTTTTGAGCTGTACCTCAATTAAGGCCACGGCTGATTCCTTCCCACTCCCAGGCCTTTCTTATCCCATCCTCGCCATAGGACCTATCTGTGTCAGTGCGACGTAAAGCAAATAAATAAAATAGTAAAAAAAAGTATGCACCGGGCGAGTTGGCCGTGCGCGTAGAGGCGCGCGGCTGTGAGCTTGCATCCGGGAGATAGTAGGTTCGAATCCCACTATCGGCAGCCCTGAAGATGGTTTTCCGTGGTTTCCCATTTTCACATCAGGAAAATGCTGGGGCTGTACCTTAATTAAGGCCACGGCCGCTTCCTTCCAACTCCTAGGCCTTTCCTATCCTATCGTCGCCATAAGACCTATCTGTGTCAGTGCGACGTAAAGCCCGTAGCAAAAAAAAAAAAAAAGAAGTTTGCGAGTTTATTTCTATTCAGCTGAGTGACGCAAATGCACTGTTCGGTCTCACAGACGCTTCACCATTATTAGTTCAGGAACTAGTCTTTTGTTTGAAAGTAAATTCGTGTTTGTTTATTCACGTCTAGCTTCCGCAGTGAAGCACAACCAAGCAGTAATCTTAAAACGATTGTTTTACACCAAGAGGATTTAATCGAACTCATTGTTCACTGATGCTGCTATGTAAACTTTTACGGGAGCACGAGCCTTGAGCTCAGTAAACTTCTGTTAAAATCTGGTCAGACACTTCAAGAGTCCACATTGCTCAAGCGTCAATATTATTCATGATATTTGCCATTGTCCTTCGTTCTAATTTAAGCTTATGAAGTGCTTGCTAAATAGGGAATTTCAACGGTATTCCTGCCATAGTGGAAATCAATAATAAATCGAGAGACGAAACAAAGAGTGCTGTGCAATATGAGAAGGATACCGCACCCTTCCCATACCACTGGGCAAACGGAAGCGATGAAGCTGCCGTGGTTTACCGTAAAATGTTTACGCCTAGAGAAACGGGAATTGGAGTGAAAATTACAGGCTTATCATATTTCATTTATATCAAAATGCCCACTAGAAATCTACTTAAGTCAGCAGTGCGGGACGAGAGTTACGCTGAAGGAAAAGGTGGTAAGGAACGAAAGTGCTGAAGAGCTGAAAATTTCAAAAGAATTTAAACATTCTTTGGCCTACGACAGACATGTCAAGGTCACGATCTGCGTGCACGAGAAACAGCTGTTACGAGCGCTATCCCAGGATGTCAGATAGCGCAAGCCTGGAGGGCTCTACATTACACGTTCTACGGCACTCCCCCAATTCATGTACATGTATTCTTTTATATAGGGACATACATAATTAAATGTGCTCAACACGGCGTTTGCATGCAACGAGCGAAATATCCTGCATTGTAATCACTGTGTACTAGGAAAGTAAATAATTATTTAAAAGTTTGCCATAAAATATGAAGTGCAAAATAAAAGGCTTTTTTGTTTGTTTTGGCTTAAAATTCTCAACTCTCTTAGGGACAGTTTTAATATGAAGCAGAATAGTGCAGAATTATATGCCGTTTCTGTGGCAAATCGTCACGTTTCTGTGAAGATAAACAAAGAAAAGTAGGTTTCGGTAAAAGTAGCATCTCCTCAAGCAACCATACTAATAAAAAAGTACACAAATACAAACATAGTGCAACAAATTACTGTGTCACTCCTTATGTCACAACCTATGTAACTGTATGTTTCGACCATTACGTGTAGACCAAAGCAGGTAACTGGAGCCTGTCGTCGATACTCGTGAGGAGTATACTTTTGGAGAGCTCGACTACCATTACCACCACAGTTCGCCGGATAGGCCTCCACCTCGTAGAATGTGCTGACAACGAGTGCATGCTTAACCTCACATGACTTTACTTGGCGGGCGATTTGAAAAGTAAGGCGGTTGGCTAAGAGTTCACCCTTAACCTCACATGATGTTACACAGGCTACGTGTTCAGGCTAAACCTTACAGAACCCAGATTCGACTCTAGGCTTAAGGGCGTTAGTTTTACAGTCCTAAGTTTGATACCCAAGAATGCCAGCTTAACCTAACTGCTAGGGTGATGATGGAAAAGAGTACTAGCTTAACCTAACAGGTACGCATTTGATGCCAGACTTAACCTTACCAGGGCGCTACAGTATCAAGTTTGAGATTCGATCCCAGGCTTAACGTAACTACAAAAGATGAGACACGCTCCAGGGTAACCTTTGCGAGCTTCGATGCTGAGATTTGTAAAAGTTGAACTTGAAATAGGATGGCGGCAACACATGGGATCAGGGAGATGGAGTGAGGTGTAGTGCATATACTTTATTAATAGGGAGCGTAATAGGGGAAAGCATCTTTGAGGTTCGAAGTTAAGCGACTGCGGCGTCCAATACGTTAGGGTTTGAAGTGATCCGTAACGCACTATTGGTTTTTAGTGTTTGGAGCACTGAAATTTTGATGTTAAGATGTCGTGTTTATAGATTTGAATTCTAGAGACTTATAGTAGCAGACAATATTATTGATATCACTTAGAGATTAAAACTTTGTGTTTAGAACATATCTTTTTCGCACTATACGTAAGAAATGGCACGCTTCACATCCCTCTGGGCTGCTGAGTATCATGCTAAGTAAATAACTGTGCGTTAAATTAAAAACCACCCAACCTTCGAGCTACAAGAAATCGCTGACCTGACTAGGAATCGAACCCGTGACTCTACCTGGGAATCAAATAAGCATAAATGTACGTTAAAAGCTTTAGCACTACAAGAAATTAACAAAAAATTACCGACCAAATTGGGTTTCGGACATGGAACTCACTTGGATATACATACAGCTCAATTGCTATTTTTCAATTCGGAACACCTAACGTTTGAGCTGTGCGAAATTCACACATCGACTAGGATTTGAACCTGGAGTTTACTTGGACTCAGAACTAAATAGCTTAAGTGTATAAGAGAAAAAATCGATGCCAAGGTTTTCTTTCCCCCTGAAGACTAAGTGTGGACTGTTAGTACGGAGTGAGATTGCTGCTGAAGCCAAGACGTGGCAGGAAATGCATTTCGGCAAAAAAATTTACTGCACGAGCAAGTTGATTATTCTTGGAAGTACCTGCTGTGACATGAAATTAAAAATGAAAGTGAAAACCTACTACCTGTTTTCCAGTCAGTGACTGAGTCAGGGAAGGAATGAATGAAGCCCCCAAATTTCGCCGAAGATAGGAATTGTGCCGGCTGTCGAAGCCTGCCGCACTCTTCTGTCGCAATGATTAATGACTGACAGGTGAAATGATATGATATTGGAGAGTGTTGCTGGAATGAAAGATAACAGGGAAAACCGGAGAAGCATGAAGGAAACCTGTCCCGCTTCCACTTTGTCCAGCACAAATCTCACATCGAGTGACCGGAATTTGAACTACGGAACCCAGCGGTGAGAGGCCGAAGTTCATTGTTTTAGCATATAGCTTAGTATGCACGTATCAGCAAAAAATTGACTGCACCTACAAGCTGATGAAACTTGGAATTATTTGTTGACACATTTATGACCAAGTTCATTGTTTTTGCATTTAGGCTAGCATGCACTTATCAGCAGAAATATGACTGCACGAGCAAGTTCATTAGCCTTGGGTATAGGTATTTTAAGGCAGAAACAGGTTCCAAGAAGGACATTCCAGGAATAATTAATGAACAAGGGGAGTGTGTATGTGAGGATCTTCAAAGGGCAGAAGTATTCAGTCAGCAGTATGTAAAGATTGTTAGTTACAAGGATAATGTCCAGATAGAGGAGGAGACTAAGGATAAAGAAGTATTAAAATTTACATCTTATAACAATGACATTTACAATAAGATACAAAAGTTGAAAACTAGAAAAGCGGCTGGAATTGATCAGATTTCTGGGGATATACTAAAGACAATGGGTTGGGATATAGTACCATATCTGATATATTTATTTGATTATTTTTTGGTCGGAGGAGCTATACCAGATGAACGGAGAGTTGCTATAGTAGCCCCTGTGTATAAAGAAAAGGGTGATAGACATAAAGCTGAAAATTACAGGCCAGTAAGTTTGACAAGCATTGTATGTAAGCTTTGGGAAGGCATTCTTTCTGATTATATTAGACATGTTTGTGAAATTAATAACTGGTTCGATAGAAGGCAGTTCGGTTTTAGGAAAGGTTATTCCACTGAAGCTCAACTTGTAGGATTCCAGCAAGATATAGCAGATATCTTGGATTCAGGAGGTTAAATGGACTGTATCGCGATTGACCTGTCTAAAGCATTTGATAGGGTGGATCATGGGAGGCTACTGGCAACAATGAGTGCAATTGGACTAGACAAAAGAGTGACTGAGTGGGTTGCTATATTTCTAGAAAAATAGATCTCAGAGAATTAGAGTAGGTGAAGCTTTATCTGACCCTGTAATAATTAAGAGGGGAATTTCTCAAGGCAGTATTATCGGACCTGTATATTTCATATGTATATAAATGACTAGCAAGATACCTGTGCTTCGCTACGGTATTATACTGAAATTTATAATTGAATGCTTATTGTTTTAGATATATAATCCGCCGAAATTCGCGATCTGACTCGTTTTCGGCGAGAATACACCAAAATTCCCGATCTGACTCGTTTTCTATTAGATTACGGCATGTTTCCTGCCATTTTTCAATCTTCCTTTCCAGCAATCGATTTCGTACTTCCCGGGCTATTCTCAGGTATTCCTCCCGGTCAGTTGGGTCACTAAATCTTTGCCATATTTTATTATAATCATTTTTAATATGGATAAAATCCTTCAGGAGAACCGGCGTGGTGTCATATTGGGTGCCTTGGCGGCACTAAACCCGCGGCCGGACTGCATTCTTAGTCATTACCAGTCCAGGAGCCGTTTCCAGCGCACAACTGACGACGGTCCGGAACATTATTATTATTATTATTATTATTATTATTACTATTATGTGTTGCTGTAATGGCTGATGACAGGGAAAACCGGAGTATCCGGAGAAAAACCTGTCCCGCCTCCGTTTTGTCCAGCACGAATGACACATGTAGTGACCGGGATTTGAACCACGGAACCCAGCTGTGAGAGGCCGGCGCGCTGCCGCCTGAGCAACGGATGATACTTATAAGTACATTAAGAACAGTAAAATCAATTGGTCTCACCTCCTTCTACACCCCACCAGCGTTAAGTTTATTTATCGCCACCCACTCCCCCCTCCAAAAAAAATTAAAAGAAAGCTTGTTCCTTTATGGTTAAAGGAGATTCCAAACACCAATGTTCACGTCTATTACCTTCAGTTTTGAGTTATAAGTATCCCCATAAAAATAATTTATTTTTTCACTTCATTTCACACTACTCCCCAACACCCCACTAAGTGAATATTCCCGCAAAAAATACTTGTTTCTTTAATAGTAAAGGATCTTCTAAATACCAATTATCACGACTCTAATTTCTTCAGATTTTGATTTATGTGTCCTCATGAAAGGAATTCAACTCCTTTACACTCTCGCCCTCCAAGATGGTTTCCTCCCAAAAACGCGTTTTTCTTTGTTTTTAAAGGAGATCCAAATACGAATTTTCACGCCTGTAACAGCTTTAATTTTTATTAGATGTATGTATTCTCATACAATTAAGTCAATTAAATTTTCAATTATTTCACCACCACCCCCCCCTTTCATTGGATTTTCCGAGAATACGTGTTCCTTTACTTTTAAAACAGATTGCAAGTATCAAATTTCACGTCTGTAACATCTTCATTTTTGAGACATCAGTAGCCTAATTAAAAGAATTCAACACCACAGTTACATTTACCCCCCCTCCACCCAAGTGGCATTTCCGAAAACTAAAAATACACGTTTCTTTATGTTTAATAGAGATAACAAATACCATTTTTAACTTCTGTAACATGCTAAGTTTTTTAGATATACTGTAAAAATTCTCATTTTAAAATTTCTCCCCTTTTGAGTTCCCCTTAAGTGGAGTTTCCAAAAACAAATCACCTATGTTTCTTTACATTTGCAGGAGATTCCAAACACCCACTTTTTACGTCTGTAACATTTTACGTTTCCAAGATATTCTGTAGATATAGTCTTTCAAAAAATTCACCCCAGTTTGTCACTCCTGTTTAACCGCCATTAATTGGATTTTCCAAAAATTAAAAAATACATGTGTCTTTATTTATAAAGGAGATCCCATATACAAATTTTCAGTTCTGTAATATCTTTCGTTTCTGAGATATATGTATCCTCATTAAAGACATTCAACCCATTTTTTTTCCCTTTTACACCTCACTTATTGCGATTTACAGCAAACAAAAAAATACGTGTTCCTTTATTTTTAGAGGAGATTCTAACTACTAATTTTTACATCTGTAAATTTTAAAGTTCTAAGATGTAGACACACTCATTTTTAAAAATTCACCCCCACTTTCCACCCTCCAATATTTGGAATTTTCAAAAACGAAAAAATACGTGTTTCTTTACTTTTAAAGTAGATCCCAAATACCAATTTTCAGGTCTGTAATATCTTCAGGTTCTGAAATATAAGTAGCCTCATTTAAGGCATTCAACCCATTATTCACCCTTCCTATTGGGATTTTCCGAAAACAAAAGAATACGTGTTTCTTTATTTTTAAAAGAGATTCTAAATACCAATTTTTACATCTATAAACTTTAAAAGTTTTGAGATATAGATACACTCATTTTAAAATATCACCCCCTTTTCACCCCCCCCACATTAATTAATTTTTTTTCCGAAACCAAAACCAAAAAAAAAAAAATACGTGTTTCTTTATTTTAAAGGAGATCCCAAACACCAATTTTCAGGTCTGTAATATCTTCAGTTTCTGAAATATAAGTAGACTCATGAAAGGCATTGGACAACTTTTTCAAACTTATCCACCCTTCCTATTAGGATTTTCCGAAAACAAAATATACATGTTTCTTTATTTTTAAAGGAGATTCTAAATACCAATTTTCACATCTATAACCTTTAAAAGTTTTGAGATATAGATACACTCATTTTAAAATATTACCCCCTTTTCACCCCCCCTTTAATTGGATTTTCCAGAAACAAAAAATACGTGTTTCTTTATTTTTAAAAGAGATCCCAAACACCAATTTTCAGGTCTGTAATATCTTCATTTTCTGATATATTAAAGGCATTTAACCCTTTTTTCACCCCTTTTCACTCCTCCTATTGCGATTTTCCGAAAATGAAAAAATACGTGTTTCCTTATTTTTAAAGAAGATTCTAAATACCAATTTTCACATCTGTAAACTTTTAAAGTTTTGAGATATAGATACACTCATTTTAAAATTTCACCCCCCTTTTCACCCCCTTAGCGAAGGAATATCCAAAAATCCTCTCTTAGCGAGCACCTACATCTTAATATGAATATATCCTCAAAATTTCATTTCTTTATGTCCAGTAGCTTTGGCTCGGCGATGATGAATCAGTCAGTCAGTCAGTCAGGACAAGTTATTTTATATATATAGATATGAGTAAAGGAGTGGAATCAGAGATAAGGCTTTTTGCGGATGATGTTATTCTGTATAGAGTAATAAATAAGTTACAAGATTGTGAGCAACTGCAACGTGACCTCGAAAATGTTGTGAGATGGACAGCAGGCAATAGCATATTGATAAGCGGGTTAAAAGTCTACGCAAAAGAAAAGGGTACAAAGAATTATTGGTAAGTACCAAAGATGTGTGGCAGAAGAAACAGGCTGACAACTTAAACAGAGATGCTCTGAATAATAATACTAAGAAAGTATAGCATAGAATAAATCAAATTTGTAAAGATATTACGGCCCTATGAATAAAGCATACGTATTAAGCCTTATAGCCGCCATCTTGTTCAATATTCAGTTCCAAGCTCCCTTAATTATTTTCCAATCTTACGCCCCTATGAATAAAGCATGCGTATTAAGTCTTATAGCCGCCATCTTGTTTCAAGTTCAATTCCAAGCTCCCTCAAGTCGCTTTCCAACGAACTTGCAGGGTGGGTTGGGGACTTTATTATTTATTGGGAAATTCTGATAATACGCAAAATCCTGCGGGACTGAATTTCGGCATCAAATTGTTTCTCTTTATTGTGTATGAATGTTAAGTATTCAGTACGAGGATAGGTTGGGTCCTCTAAACTATTATTAGGGTGTGTAACTGTGCCTAAGTCGCGAACTTGTGGAAACTAGGAACTTTGTATTCCCTGTTTCAGCAAATAAGTTACTTCCAAGGCCAGTCAACTTGCTCGTGCAGTCATTTCTTGCTGATATGTTCATGCTAGGCTAAATGCAAGAAAATGAACTTGTTATTTCACGTCTCAGCAAATAATTCCATGTCTGATCAACTTGCACGTGCAGTCAATTTTTTGCTGATATTTTCATACTAAGCTAAATGCTAAAACAATGAACTTGTTATTTCATGTCTCAGCAAGTACTTCAAAGAATGATCAACTTGCTTGTGCAGTCACTTTTTTTTGCCGAAATGTGTTTCCTGTAACGGCTTGATTTCAAATCGCCTGCCAAGTATGGTCATGTGAGATTAAGCATGCACTCTTAGTCAGCACATTCCTTGAGATGGAGGCTTCTCCCAGTAGGCCGGTCAAAATCGACAATAAATTAACAAAACATGATATATCTCTGATTTGTTAGTATGTTGTTTGGACCCATTAGGGCTATTTGTAGCCAAGTTTGCAACTCTCAAAAATTTTTGGAAAAACTTTTGCACGCGAAAAACCGCGAAATTTGCGGACTTGTTTCAGATTCTGCTCTATATCTCGTATTGCATGCATGTTTTGTCGAAGCTACTCTACACGTTTTACGAGCATTACATTTGTGATAAATTAAGCCCAACTGGAGCTCTGTAGGTTAATTGGTTACCGAATTACGGCACTTCGAAAATAGGCCAGTTTTCTGAAAATTGAAAATTTTAGACCTTCTTTGGACCGAAATTGCGTCGAAACCATTGATTTTTCCAGTAGAACTTGTAGAATATAATTTGTATGCAATTTAATTAGCTTTAAATTAAGCGCAAAGTGGGGTCTGTAGGCCTCGCAGTTCTCAAAATCTCAAAAAGCCATATAAGGTAAAATAGCAT
Organism: Anabrus simplex; assembly: GCF_040414725.1. Classification (NCBI taxonomy): domain Eukaryota; kingdom Metazoa; phylum Arthropoda; class Insecta; order Orthoptera; family Tettigoniidae; genus Anabrus; species Anabrus simplex. Next base: position 428,485,677 of record NC_090266.1, on the reverse strand, counting down.
TTTTCCAAAAATGTTCCATAACCTTTCCTATATTTTGGTATTTGGTTTGGTAATGTAAAAGAAAGCATGTAATCATTTAAATAACTGTGAAATGTATTTTAATATAAACATAAGTAATCAAAAGTACAGTGACATAATCAATCGTTCAATCAAATAGACACATATTCAAACTCGTCGCCATGTTTTTCATGGTCCTGGCCGTCACTTTCGTTACTCTCTTCAATAGGTAGGTCTTCGTCCCCTGGAGGCAGGTACTCCAGTATTAATGGATCGTGTGGGTTGTGTTGAGGCCCGTCATCGTCGTCCTCTTCAATGATGATAAGGGCAGCGTTCTGGCACGTTTCCCCAGAGCAGGTAGCACGTATTACAGAACATCTGAACCCTGCTTTCAGGCAAGTGCAGCCACCTCTGAAACCCTTCTTGCATTTGCAAAGGAGGAGTTTTAGGAGCTCTGCGAGGGCAGGAGCTTGCCGACTGGTAATGGGGATGAGTCCAGCCGAAGTCAATTCCCAACCCCAGTCAACGGACTCTTTCTCCACCCCAACCACTTTTGCACCTGGTGGTATTTGCGGTAGTGGTGATACGACGCAGCCTCTGTGGTTGGGGCAAACGGACGAGATTCGCTTTGGCGTTGGCTGCTGTCCTCACAAAAGTACGGAAGCGTACATCGTTGAGGGTGTCTGTCGATTCGTCTCCTCCATATAGGGCAACTAGGCACTTGTCACCGGCTGCTGCGACTTGTTGGTGTGTGGCATCTGTCTGGAGGAAAACTCTTGCTTGGTCCACTAGGGCTTAATTTTGTCTGTAGTGGCCCGACATTTTCATCTTCCCCTGCCAGAAGAGGGCAGAGGTGGGGTCGCACCCAGTAAATGTGTGGATGAAAAAGTCAAATCCAGGTGGTAGCTCCACTTCCCCTTGGTTGGATGAGCTGGTGGATAATTGGACGCAACACACCTCACCTCTGCCATTCTTCTGGAAGTATACGTTTGTCCTCTCCAAAGATGATGACGAGGTCACTGGAGGTACTTTTTTGCAGAGCAGTCACGACCATGTCGCAGTCTGCGTCTTCCTTTGATATTTTTGTCTCACTCCCCTCGAGAGCAAAAGCAGAACAGAGATGCTCAATGAGATGAACCTTCTTTTTGTCATTCGAGAGCATGTTCTCTTGGGGGACCGTGATAACGGTCGATGCGTCAAACACAATTCCCGCTGATGCTGCAGAATACAGTCGTGATCGCTCTGCAAATTTGGTGCTCTTTTGGGTGCCATCCTCAGGATACCCGTCGAAGGCTACACACACATTTCTCCCAAACTGGTTAAATATTTAGCTTATGTACCTTGCTGTGATATCCCGTACCGAATCATTCCGATGCCTCACGACTTTATGGACGAGGTATCCTTCATCGACGACAGCAAATATTTTTGCCTACACACTGACGTTCACTGTGGCTTGAGTGAAGGCAGCGTAAAAAGCTGACTTTGTGCCTTTACGTATCCCTTCATCAGAAAATAGGGTCTTTTGGATATGGAGCGAGCTCGTATGTGAAGTGGGTCTTTAACTGCTGGTCTGACTGTTTCATGATGCACGTCCGCTGGAAGATGGTGAGTGGCTCGACATCGACTCTCTTCTTGTGGATCATGATAGAGGTGGTATGCGTTGCCAAAGAGAGGACTTTTTCTTTCCTAGAGAAGCTAACGTTCCCAAAAGTTTTCCAATAATTCGGTTCACTCCTTTCAGTCCTTGTTCTCGGGCAGTGTGGCAATTTATGGGGGGAGGCCACCTACAGTGCCACTGCTGATGGATACTAGTTTATCTGTCGATGGGAAAGGTGGATGGTTATTGAACGCGGCTTTCAGTTTTTTCACGCCAGATGTATCTCGTGGAATCTGTGTATGTCGCATATCGACATGCTGTTCACTTGTTGTGGCGGAAATATCCCAATACCCTTCTACCTCTTCACATATACCATCCTGCCCTCCCAAGGAGAGAGATACCTCTGTTATGGCTTAAGCCACCCTGGCTCGTCATTTAACGCATCAATACCTGTTCAATTGTCAAGTCAGTCCACAGACCTGACCAAAATTTGTCGGATTTGCGGATGGTAAAGCATCCTTTCGTGAACAATTGATATTATTTTGGGTCCATCCGGTCTTTCAGAGCGCTCATATCTTGTAAATATAAACGAGCACTTTTCGCATGGAAGAGTTGTCCAGACTAGTGAAAGAATGGGAGCATTTGGCTGATTATTTGGAGGTGAAGGTTCCAATCTCCCATCCTTTCGGCTTGAATGAATTGCTTCGTTGGTAAGGTCATTCATTATTAGAGTACCCAAAGTTTTGCGGTCGGGGCTTCTTCTTCAAGGTTTTCAAGGGCGCTTTTGGCACTTACACTTTGTACATTTTCATTGTCTTCTGCAGACAGTATGAGTGACCTTTCAGTGCCGAGCAAGAGCCTCTCTGTCTCAACCATTTCGTCGTCAGTGATGTCTATCTCGTTGAAAATCAGACGAGCCAGTGCAAGGTTTGTGAGGGTATGGGTTCTCACTGCACGAGAATATGCATGCCCATTCTTCACGTTTTCGACATTGTTTTAAGCATATATCGTGGCAAGGAGCTGTTTGAGGCCGCTCCCCGCCATGATATTGCCAATTGCTCCCATATATGACATCAATAGCTGGAAACCACCTAATCGTACTTCTACACCACTCAATTCAGCACCGGGACAGTTTTGGACAATGTCCCTTGCTTTCATGTACAATGGCTGGTCGTAGCTGAGAAAGCAATTCATCTGTCCATTGGCCTTGCTTCTTGCAGCAGCTTGGGTATACATATCCCTATTGGGTCCAAACAACATACTAAAAATCAGATATACATCATGGTTTGGGAAATTTAGCTATTTTTGTGTTGATTTTGACTGACCTACAGGGGGCCTGAGGTGGAAGTGGCCGTCGAACCCCTGAAAATACCCTACTCTCATGCACATCCCTGAGGCAGCAACGTGTGGAAGTACAAGGCGACTGAGTGGAAGAGACTTACGCTCGCGTCCACAGTTATTTCTAGCACGGGCACTGCTCTTACGGGGGGCGGTACAGTTTGACACCCGTGGCCTACGGCGTAGTTACCAATATCAAGTCCTGTGAAATCTCTGAAGCTAAAAGACGTTGATAGAGAGCCCTCGAGCTGATGATATTGCTATTCTATCTGAGTCTGCAAAAGATCTGGAGAAATGGGTTAATGGTATGGATTCATTTTTGGAAAAGGAGTACAAGATATAAATAAATAAATCCCAAACAAAGGTAATGGAGTGTAGTCGAATGAAATCAGGTGATGCAGGAAATATTAGATTAGGAAGTGAAGTCTAAAGGAAAGTAGATGGATGTTGTTATTTTGGTAGCAGTATAACTAATGATGGCAGAAATAATGCGGACATACAATACAGACTAGCAAAAGCAAGGAAGGCCTTACTTAAGAAAAGACATTTCCTCACTTCGAATATGGATATAGGAAATGTAAAGATACTTTTGAAGACTTTCGACTGAAGCATGGCAGTGTATGGAGCTGAAACAATTACTATAGCTCAGAAAGAATAGATGTTTTTGAAGTGTGGTGTTACAAAAGAATACTGAAGATGACATGCGTAGATCGAATCGCGAATGAAGAGATACTAAATAGAATTGGTGAGAGAAGAACGATTTGGCGAAATTTGGCCATAATATGAGATAGATTGGTAGGTCACATCTTAAAACACCCAGATCTTGCTCATTTAGTTTTTTAGGGATGTTCAGGTGGTAAAAATGACAGGGCTAGACCAATATATTAATATAACAAACAGATTAGGTAGATGTACGATGTAGTAGTTACGTAGAAATTAACAGGTTAGCGGTGGATAGGAAGGCTGCATCAAATCAGTCTATGGACTGATGACCCAAGCAACACACAAACCTTGTTTCCTGTTTGTATCAGTGGTAGAGTATCGCCTGTGGATCCCAAAATTCCGACAACATTAAATATACCTGAGCGGCAGGACACCCAGTAGAGTTCTGAATTCCCAACCATCTTGAAGAGTAAAGTGGAACTTTGAAACAGACACCAGGCAGCGTAAATGACGTCAAATAAAAAAGTTTGCACGCTGTAGTTGAGAAAAGAGGTAATTTCTATATTTATTTATTTATTTACGACCTTCCTTTTTATTCGTACGGTATATTACTCGTTCCATGGCAGGGAAGGGGAAGCAAAGTGAAGAATACAAACCACATAAACCAATACACACATCATAACAGTATGGTTCTGGGTTTGCCAGAATTTCATACCGAATTCAAAGGGAATTTGAAAACTATCAGATTAGGCGACACATTTATTTTATACTTCTTATAACGTTAAATGTAATGTAACAGCCAATGATCGATACTTTCTCTAAATGAAAAGAAAGAGAGAAAAAAAAGTTTGAGTTAGATTTGTGATCAGAATTAACTGGTAAGGAAAAGGTACATTTGTTGCGATTATTTCCTCAGTGGTGTTTCTTTTCGTTTATATTTTTGCTTTGTATAGATTCTCCATCCATGATATATGAGATATCACTGCATCGCATGTACACACGCACTGTTATAGTATTACAAATCTTTCCTCAAGCTCACAATGGAAGCAACTGCTGATAGATTCATTGACAGAATGTCGATTATGGTTTTCTTTCCTGATCTTTGTTGAAAGTTCTCTCCAAACTTAAATTGAAATGTAGTTGTTAATGTTTTAATTGATATATTAAATACAGGGCACAGGATGTTTGAAAATATTGCAATTCTAATAACGGGAAACCCTGTGAAAAACTGGATGTCTGACAACATTGTATGTTCTTGGAACTTTGTACAAGAACAATGCCAAATATAACCAAAAAATTTCAACTTAGAGCATATCACTTATAATAATAATAATAATAATAATAATAATAATAATAATAATAATAATAATAATAATAATAATAATAATAATAATAATAATAATAATAATAATTTGTATATTATATACCCTATATTCACATCTCATATGTATACAGCTCCTTGTTGGTGTCCCTTGTCGCTGAACAGGTTGTGAAGCAAACCATATTAAGACCCTCTCTACCACGTAGATATGTAACATATATTCTAATAATACTTTGGAAAAATATTACGTTTTGTTTCTCTGTTAGGTCATCAGCACAGATATTGGTTGAATCCTCAAATAGCACCACCAAACGTTATGTCGTTAGAAGGAAACTACAAAAACCAATGGTAGCACCAAAATGAGGCGTACTAGGCAAAATGAGGAGTGAGATAGTTTACCATTGCTTTCTCCACTGGGCCAGAGAGTGCCATTGCAGCAAGACTGACCTTATGAACAACACCTTTCATAACACTTAGACGCACTAGTCGTGCTCCGAATGCCATTACTCAGCATCATCCATACCCCAGCAGCTTCCATATTATCACAGCCATGGATGAGACTTGGACTTCTGTGGAAGCTACACTTTACTCTAGTCTGTGCCAAGAGATGGATGCAATAGTACTGTTTCCATCAAGAAATGTCAGCAGGCAGGATTACTTTCGATAGTAAGGAAATGTTACGATTACATTTTGTCCACGTTTTCCTTCAATACTGGGCAACAACAAACATCATTAAAGATATGTTAATACTATCACTTTTCGAATTCGATCCCTCCACGAAAAAGAAGTGAATGGCCTATCGAGGTCAAGTAGAATAAGTACAGGTGATTGAACTTGAATTACGTGCACCAAGTATTTCCTCCTCTGAAGAAATGTGTTATAAAAGTTCAGTTACTTTTACCATATCGGTGATTTTAGGAAATCATCTTTGTATTATCCCCGTGCTCATCAGTAAGGTTGAAAAAGGTCGTATTTGATGTTTGCAATACTGGCCGGATTTATAATCATTTCAATGAATAAAAAAATAATCAAAATACATTTTACATTTTCTGTTAAGTAAAGCCTTCGAGACCGTCAAACGTTTCAGAGCCACTCGTGCAAGAGGGATCGTATTTAGAAGTTGTTGTGCAATCCTGGTAACAGACGATGTCGCAGGTCACATCTCTTCTACATGCAGATCCTCTAATAGCATCACAGCTGTCCCTTGTTACTGAGCTGAGCTGATTGTGAAGGTAAACCATACTAAGACCCTATCTACCAAGTGGGCTAGTGCCTTCTGTTCCTCTGAATCTGAAACTTCATTTCTTCCAAGAAGTGTCGCGATGGCTGGAGCCGGTTATCTCATTTACAACGGGAGGGAGGAGAAGAATGTCGACGACATATATTATATTATATTATATTATATTATATTATATTATATTATATTATATTATATTATATTATATTATATTATATTATATTATATTATATTATATTATATTATATTATATTATATCATATTATATTATATTATATTATATTATAGTCCGACTCGTTGGCTGAACGGTCAGCGTACTGGCCTTCGGTTCAGAGGTCCCGGGTTCGATTCCCGTCCGGGCCGGGGATTTTAACCTTAATTGGTTAATTCCAATGGCACGGGGGCACGGTGTATGTGTCGTCTGCATCATCATTTCATCCTCATCACAACGCGCAGGTCGCCTACGGGAGTCAAATAGAAAGACTTGCACCTGGCGAGCCGAACCCGTCCTGGGATATCCCGGCACTAAAAGCCATACGACATTTCACATTATATTATATTATATTATATTATATTATATTATATTATATTATATTATATTATATTATATTATATTATATTATATTATATTATATTATATTATATTATATTATATTATATTATATTATCTAGTGAGAATGGTGTTCAAGAAAGAAACTCGACGTATTTTGAGGTACTTAGCAAGGCTAGCTGATTAAGCTATTTCTGATTCGTTTTTATCTTATGCTACTATCACGTCCTAGAGTTCACTCCATGTGATACGATTCGATTGGCGGCTATGCCATAAATATTCTTGCTTGATCATGCGCGTACGAGACAAAGTATTTAAATAGTTCCCTTTACAAAGGAACTTGAAATGTCGACTGAATAATCAAGATGTTGCATGAAGCTCGTGTGCGGTACATCTGCTACATACAACTTATTCTAATCCGGATAATTCTAGAGTTACACCTAAGTTTTGGGAGATAAACATGTAGACTGGAATTGCAGACGTTGGTAAGGGATATTAGCCATGGATTGATTATTGACAAATTTCTTATTTCGGCATGGGATTTATATATTTAATTTTGGTCATATCAAGAAGACCTCCGGTAAATACGTAGAATAGGAGACGCTGTACTAGTGAACGTCTGTGCAAAGCTGTGAGCTTGCATCCGGGAGATAGTGGGTTCGAATTCCACTGCCGCCAGCCTTGAATATGGTTTTCCGTGGTTCCCCATTTTCACATCCGGTAAATGCTGGGGCTGTACCTTAATCAACTCTACGGCCGCTTCCTTCCAACTCCTAGGCCTTTCCTATCCCATCGTCGCCATAAAACCTATCTGTGTCGGTGCGACGTAAAGCCACCAGGAAAAAAGTGTCTAAACTTTTCTACTTGATTATTTAAAAAACAATGAATATCTTACTAAGGACAGCTGTCGACTTGCACCACTTGTATTTTGAGTACGTCGGTTATTCTGAATTCTTTGTGTGAGATTCTCAATAGGTTAATTGGCTAGATCTCACTTACACTAACCGATCAAAAGTAAGTATTTCCTTCTGTTTTTTGGGACTACCAGCCACATTTCAGAATATATTCTTCAACCAGATGACGTTTTTTGTAGTAGGAATAAGGAATGTTGCTTCACAATTAGGTAAACGAGAAAGAAATGGTTTCTTATGTCCATCATTAATCCTAACGCCATAATACGGAATACATGCGACTGATAGAGACATTTATTTCAACACTTTGCTCTATTTTAACTCTGAAATTTGTCTAGATACATCTGCCAACACCACAGGAAAACCTCTTCCCTACTCACCGTTTCTAGATCCCAGAAACGTACCTGAATATACTGGCATCCTCCCTACGAAAAATAACTTGGAGAAATTAAATACATCTCTCAGAAACTTGATATACTTGGTTAGTAGTCTTTCACAATTGCTACAATCCGGTTTCAAATATTGAATACAATAGAATATTTACAACACATTTTAAGAAGCGTAAAGCAACTTCTTCGCCAACCAATTTCAGTATTTCTGCACAATAAATTACTTGTCAGAACCACGGAGGTAATAGGCATATTTTTTCTTTACTGTTGGTTTTACGTCGCACCGACTCAGGTCTTATTGTGACGATGGGATAGTAGAGGTTTAGGACTGAGAAGGAAGTGATCGTAGCCTTATTCAAGGTACAGCTCCACCATTTACCGGGTGTGAAGATGAGAAACCGCGGAAAACCATCTTCGATGCAGAAAGCAGTGGGGTTAAAAGCTACTTTCTTGCATCTCAGTGCTCGGCTATGTCCGCTATTTTTTCCTATTCAAGGGAGCAATTCATGTGGTAACAGATTGCATTTTATTTCTTTAACGAAACGTTATACTACAGACGAACAAACACAAACTATGTCAGCGCTTTGAATTACTATTTACGATAAATGTCTTGCATTCACACTCTGTACTGAGTGTGTTACCAGGGGACTTCTTTTTCCTTTCTTGCCCCCTCTCCTCTTCCCATGCTTCCGTCATCAATTAGCATTCTAGCAACATGGTAGGCTATATATTGTTAAGTCAGCTCTAACCTTCTTTAATTGGATTAGAGGTAGAGGTTCAAATGGTTCTGAGAGCTCTTTGAAGTTTCCAGGCAGCAGGACTGGAGATGGGGTAGCAGATGTTTCAAAGAGGCCGAGAAATAGAGGTGTTCTTGAAAGGGGAATAAAGTAGCCTAGTCATCACACTAGAAACCGTCCACCGATAAATTCAACAGTTCTTGGATCATGGTTGTGTACATTCAACCACAGAAAATTTGGCCGACGGAGAAGATGACTTTCTTTTAAAATCCCCTTGTTTGAAATAGGATGAATATATTTTGCAGACAGTAGGATTCCAGGTATCATCTCTTCTGCGACCAACTAACCACAGTTTACGAATATCAACGCGTTTCAAGAATACATCTATAATTAAATATTTACTTGTCGGCGAATTTTTGTGCAGTTGAGTATACATCAGAATTTACATGCTATTATCCGCATTGTAAAATTGAACTTATGTCTTACCAAAGCAAACCTAACAAAACTCCATGGTACTACAGCCTTGATGGGCCTTGCCCTACTAAGTGACTGCTGCTCAGGCCGAAGGCCTGCAGATTATGAGGTGACGCATGGACACTGCGACGAATCCTCTCGGCCATTATTCTTTGTTTTATAGAACGGGGTCACTATCTCACGGTCAGATAGCTCCTCAATTGTAATCATGTAGATTGAGTGGATCTCGAATCAACCTTCAGGTCGAGGTAAAAATCCCTGACCTGGCCGCGAATCGAACCAGGGACCTCATGATGAGAGGCAGGCACGCTACCCCTAGACCGCTGGGCTAGCAGTGATCTCTTACATATTCTAATTTTTTAAGTATAATAATTTTATCCTAGAATTTTAATATAGGCTAACACACATTTTGAATTTGACCCAAATTAAGAGATCGAAATTTCATATTCTATTCATATTTATTCCTACTGAAAACCATACCAATTGAGTTATACATATTCTAAGTTATATTTTGAGCCAGATGAAGTTCTAGTCGTCTGGAAAATGATCACAACACACACACACACACACACACACACACACACACACACACACACACACACACACACACACACACACACACACACACACGCACACACACGCACACCTGAAGTTTTATTGTAGAAATTTTCACGAAGACTGAACTAGTGGCAGCTTTCCCATCACCGAAGAATATTATGGGACCAGAGGCCCGAATTTATTTTAGAAGTGATCCATATTAACATCAGGCGATAAATATATACTTATAAAGATCGCCAATAAATTCGAGATCTAAAATGTTGAAAAAACTTACATCTCTTAATGGGCTTTGAGGGTAATAAATGTGGACAGAGATACACGGGTCGATCAAGGGAAACAAGAAAAGAGCCAGAAATGAGATATAGAATAGAGAAATGGAAGCATAAAACGATACAGTGCTAAATATTATTCTTGAAATAACAGTTCTAATGATGGGAGAAATGCCCACTTTACGTCATTGTCGCTGTTAAAGGCTGGGTGACATGTAAAAGAAAAAAAATCTGGAAGAAATAGGGGGTATTTCGTGGAGGAAAGAGCTAAACAAATCGTTACAGAACTTCAAGCATAGACGTTACGTGATAACTTATGAAATACATTTGAGAATTCTGGCCCATATCATTGAAATTTAAGGAAATAAATAAATATCATTCTGGTTTGGTGAAGTAAATTCACTGTAGGTTCGTAGGACGTACTGGACGAATACAAGGAATATTTTGAGGAATTAATCACAATTAAGAAGAAACGTTTCTGATAACGTCGCGGATCTCAGAAGTCAGTGGCGAGAAAGAGCGTGGTAATGTGAGACGGGTGGGGAGAGCGGTCAATTCACAGATGAGGATGCAATTTCCCCAGAAGAAAGAGGTTTATTATTGGTAGTTTGAGGGTTTAGCAATGTACTCTAGTTATAGCTGGACGAAAGCAGTAATTATACCAATTTATATACTTCTGGAGCAGGGCGGTTATCAGAATTGTTCGGACAATTCTTTGGTTAGGATTTCAACAGACATGGTGGAAATCGGATACTAGCCATGGGAAAGCAACCTACCCTGACGGGATGACAACTAAACATTCTTTTGTATTATTTAGTTCTTCTTCTGAATTGAACCGTGTTGTTGTTTTCTGTATATTCCGTACAGTTTGCCGACGTTTTAAATACAGTGCAGTACTCTTTTTCAAGGCGATTGAAATACCCCTGTTCGATCCGAGGTAATCAGCCTCCCAGGCAGCAATTGCACTACCTGCCTGCAATCACGTATGTAAGAATGGGGCTCTAACTTTGATGAATCTAATGTTGAAGACGGCAAAAGTATCCCGTCGCCGAGCCCTACCAGCCCGAAAATCAAACCCGGGGCCAGAACTCTTTAGCGACGAAGCCGGACATTTTATCACTGGTCACGGAAAAATGCAACTTCAGTACGTTAATTCAGATTACAAGTTCAATAAAACAGTATTAAAACCAGTGTTCCGAAGTAACTGAGTAAAAGTAATAGACAAATATGTAACGAATACATTTTTAGTAATATTTACTTGTAATCGTTACTTTATACAAAATTCGGTTATTACTCGCAATTTACTTCTTGAAATAGAACCTTAATCGTTACACTCTAGAAATATACGTCGTATGGAAGGTGAAGTGGGTTAGAAATTAAGTGACGGTGAATGTAACTCTTTCAGTTCTACTACAACAGAACCAGTAGCTTCTCCACTGCTGTATGAGATATCGTTCCTTTTTTAACTCTCCAGTACCTCCAGAGACATCAAACTTAACCTGCAGTATCCAAAAGTGCTCGGGATAAAATTAAACCAAGATATTCCTCCAAGCGAGCGTCTTTTCAGCAAATGCAAAGTTGTAACTTGTCCCATGAAAACGTGGTGTAGCAAGTTGTAAATTGTTTGACATTACTAGTCACTAACTAAATTATAAACGTTAGACAAATCGTTTTTAAATTCCAATTTATCATATTTACTCTTACTAAATGATGATAGGCACTTAATTAATGTCTCTATGCTAAGAAGAAAAATTACAAAATGACATATATTTTTCGTTCCTTTCTTTGGTATCATTCAAGCCCCATTCCGGAAAAAGAAAATGCCAGTTATTTTTCTTAATGCTGACGTTCTGTGAGGTAGGTAATTGTAACCTTAAACATTAATTGTTGAAAAAGTAATTTGTAGTGGTAATCGAGTAAAATTATTTTAAGTAACTGTAATTCTCCCCACTTACTTTTCTTGTAGTACACTTCAATAACTTCAGCACTCATGTTATATGTATAATATCGTTCTCCATGTGTCCTTGTATATATTCCAGTATTTTACTGAATAAGTCGCAGCTGAGACCAAGGCCATCAAAATCGTCGTTTTTTACCGTCATCGTTATTAAAAAGAACATACTACTGAAACATGAAGTTTTATAAAGCATTCTCCCGAAGCCGTTATGAATTATGTGCACATTAACATGCAATATATTGAATAAAGTACTGACAACATTTAAAATAATCTGTGAATTTCCACATTCATACTAGATGATATAATTCAAAGACAAACCATTTTCAGAATGTTTTGCACAGCTACAGTCGTGCACTGTATCATGCAAATAGGTAAATGTTCACGCTATGGAGCTAATACGTGCCTGTGTTTGTTATAGGTACTTGTGTGGTGTCGTACGAGCTGCATATGACACAGCCGTCCCGGAAGACCTCATTTACCCTTCACTCTTACTGATTCTTGGAGATCTCGTTCCTTGGCTGGTCATCACCAGTGCAGTTACTGCCATCGGTCGTCATGTCAACGCTGAGCGTCGTCGTCAAAGACAGCTCGAGGAAGCAGCTCTTCATCGAAGTGGCCAGGGAGCTACATTAGGGTCGTCCCCCATTTGGACGACTTCGCGGGACACCTCGTGGACGACATGGTTTGGTTGTAACTCCTGCTGGGATGATACAAGTTTCTATCTTATAATGATTATTCTAATCATTATATACATTATATTACTCGTTCCTCACATCCTCAGCGTCCATATTTACCCATTCACAATCGTTCTACCTTCACCTAACAGAAATTCAACCAGCATGTCATCAAGCTCTACGTCAGAGATAGCTTGGCAGCTAATGCCGGTAATGACAGGAGAATATGATGACTTCTTCATTTGGTGTCGCTATAAGTTTACCATTATAGCCCCTATAGTTGTTCTTATTGTTCACAAGGAGGTGCGTAAGAAATGCGGGCATCTTTTCTGCTGTTGTTGTTGTAGAAATAATAGTGTAATGCATTTGGATGATGCGAGGTCAGTATCAGCCTCAGTAGCAAAGAAAGCTCTCCAGAACAATGCAGGTGCTAAGAAGAAGTTTAGAAAGAAGAAAACGAAAGAAAAGAACAACAAATACAGAAGAATTGCTAGCTACAGAACTCCTGTTTTATTTGCTACTTCCGAAGGTTTACATCTGCGTTTAGTGGATAATCGTATGGAGGAGAGTGGATTGGTAAGTGAAAAGGATGATGGACCTCAGGAACCTCTTTGGTTAGGAGAGCCTAGGTTTATATGCGAATTCTGTGACCTGGCAATAATAACATCTACACCCATAGAGTCGGTAGTGAACCCTGGAAACAATGTACACTCATATGCTGTGGGTCGCTCTCACAAACAGCCAGCTAGATTTGTAGAAGATGCAGTCGCCGAAAAAGACTTGCATCTAAGCGATCATCATGGGGATCCAGGTCAATTCTACACGAGTTTCAGGAAAGACGAAGAAATAATACCAAGAAAGACTAACTCTAACAAGAAAATTGTTCGTTTTGCCCAGAAAGTGGACGAAATACCTCTTGCCGAGAGTGGAGTATGGAGTGCACCTGAAGACGCATTGCAGCCCGAGTCCCTCAACTATAGTTTTAAGTCAATACCCCCGGTACCACCTCATCTCTCTTTTAGTAGAAATAAACGCAGCAACTCAATAGACCCAGTGATAGTCCCAAGAGGAACCTATCGCCCACCTGTGGTACAGAGGAGGAGTCATTCTACGGAACCTGTACCTGTTAGACGAGTTCTACCCAGGATCAAGAGGTAACCTCATAATAAACATTCTACAAAATAATAATAAAATGAAGATCATCGAAAAAGTGCATGCCTGACGTATTGATGAGATTAACTCAGACCAAAGTTTTTCATATTACTCATTACGGTGACTGTATGGCAGCAGAGTATGGGCTTTGTCAGCATAATGGAGCACGAAGTGCTCACGTCATAATGCAACCAGTTTGATGCTGCAATTAACTTTTGTGAAATGCTCAACTATAAACTACGATATACTGGACGGACTATCTCGGAGTAATTAATGATCGTACATGCGTAATGTATCATAATGATGACACTGAACTGCCAGGAATATGCCGGCGGAGTCATTACAGATGCTGTCAAACAAGAATGGATTCGTATCTACATCTATCATAATAGTGCCATAATGTGGGAACGTATTCCCATAAATTTGACGATTAAGGTGCTGAAAGGAAAACCTTAAACTGCTGTTTGATATCGTTCAAGGTTAAAACTATATTGTGGTGTGCATGCCTTTTGTGCCAGATGTTCGAAATGAAGATTTAGTGAATGGAACAATAATCTAGGACGAGTAAGGTGAAAAATAGTATTTGACGAGGAGAACTGTAATTTAGAGTTAACTTGAAAATTATAACCTATTTCTTATTTATTGTGACGACACAAAAGTGTAGGTGAGGTATGATTTACGAGTAAAATATAATTCGAGTACAATACAGACGATGAGATTTGGAACGGGCGACAAGGCAGAGTTAAAAAAAACGAAGACGTAGAATTAAAAGGTAGTATTTTCCTTGTGATTGTAGAATGAGGGTCCAATATATAGCAGTCTAGAATGACGTGCGTGGGAATACAAGTGAACTCAAGAAAGGTTCGATAAAAACCGTGAGTAGGGCTGAGTAGCTCGGATCTTCAAGTGCTGCCTTTCTGAGCTCAAGGTGGCTGATTCAAGTTTGGCTCAGTTCTGTGTTATTTAAAGTTGCTCATATACGCCGGCCTCATATCCGTACTTTCACCGGCACTTAAAAGAACTTCTGCAGGGAAACATTGCCGTAACCTTGATGTCTATGAAAACCGTAAAATATTAATTAGTTGGACATAAAACCAATTATATTCTTATCAATATTGTGGAAATGACTGTCAGCATTCGCTCTCGTTCAGAATATAAACTTACACTCATTCAGTGGTTTGAAAAATTAACCTATTAAAGTCCAAATTATACGTATTTTACTCAGGTATATACCGGGTCCCGGCCAGGTCAGCGATTTTTATCTGGATCTGGTGGCTGGTTCGAGGTCCACTAAGATACGTGATTACAACTGAGGAGCTATCTGACGGTGAGATGGCAGCCCCGGTCTATAAGGCCGAGAGGATGCGTCGTGCCGACCACAGACACCTCGTAATCTGCAGGCCTTCGGGCTGAGCAGCGGCCGCTTGGCAAGCTATGGCTCTTCGGGGCTGTTGCACCATGGGGTTTGCTTTGGTACATACTGGGTGAGTAACCCGGCCTTTATTTTGTAGTATTTAAGCAAGGAACAATTTATAATCCGACCTTAATACATAGGTACCTGTGATATGTAAATGCTGCAAAATCTTTGACTGTAGACTATACTAATAACAATAATAACAGCCTAGGCCAGATATAGGTATCGTTCATGAATTCACTTGAAAAAACGTTCTTTGACGTGAACGAAGTGTTAGCGCCACTGAAAGTGTGCACTGAAATAATGTACGGATTCCATAAGTAGGTATATCCGCGAGTTGTTTACTACCATGTTACGTAGCTCAGTTATGAGGAGCGCGTGTGTAGCAAAAAGCTGCAAGAGGAAAGGCTGTTTATATCTCAAGGGAAGGCTTTTGTGATATGTTTGGAATATTTTAAGAAGTTGTAATCGAGGAACATTACAATTAACGGTGTCAATGTTGTTTAAATGTAAACAATTTTTGCTTTAGTTTTATCTGTCTTATTCTTACTTTCTATATATTTCGATTAGGCCTATACTCTTTTACTGACTTTCGGTGTATGGTTGTTATTATGGCCTGAACAGGTACTTTGTTTGACAGGACTATGTCAGGAAAGGTTTGACGGTGGGAAAGAAAATGCTTGAACCAGGCGCGGCCCGTGGCTTAAAAAGGCCTGAATTTTGATATAAAGTTGAAGTTAAAATTATGGTAATCATGTTGATCGTGCCATGCTTACAATCTAACGGGTTTTGAGTATGCTATAACAATAATAAAACGAATATGAAATATTACGATCTTAATTTGAGGAAGAGCAATTCAACTCTTTACTCCACCGGCCGCTATTGGTCAGAACATGGGATCTTTATCGAAGGAAGTACTGCAACTGGTGACCTTATTGATTACTGCACACCTGACCATGCTGTCGAACGGACATTCTGACACATAGTCGTCTGTTGAGTGCACAGATGCAATTAAAAGTATTTTCGAAGGTGGATTCTGAACTCCCACCGGACAGCGAATGTATCAGCACTTGAGGGCTTATCCCACGGGGCCAGGAGACCAAGACTTCCCAGATTTCTGTCAACCTTACTAAAGGTACAAATTCCTCCTTTTAGCCAAGTCACACTCACTTCATATCTCTGAAGAACCACCATCATCTTCAGTGTAACTTTAATATCCCGCTCCATCCGACCATTGGGCACGACCTTTTAGCCTCATCATACGAGAAATCGATGCATACATTTTTTCACAGTGGTGTTGCTGTTATTCCCGGTCTAGAAAGCCAAGAATAACGGCCGAGAGGATTCGTCGTGCTGACCACACGACACCTCGTAATCTGCAGGCCTTCGGGATGAGCAGCAGTCGCTTGGTAGGCCAAGGCCCTTCAAGGGCTGTAGTGCCATGGGGTTTGGTTTGGTTTGGTTTGGTTTGGTTTGGTTGCTGTTATTATGAATCGGTCTGTCTCTAGAGACTATTGTACATTGAAAGATTTATCCTCATAAACTTGATATAATATCAGAGGTAGACAACAGCATAGTTTCCTTGACGTTGGAAGAGAGACCGAATGTCGGGAAAAGTAAGGAGCAGAGGACTCACCCGATGTATTCAAGTTTAGTGAAAACCTATCACTATACAATTACGAAAATATAAACATTTTTAATGAGGTACTTAGTTCGAGAGATAGGAAGCATTCACATTGTTTTTGCTTTAGTTTTATTTATCTTATTATTTCTTTCTATATATTTCAACTTGGCCTATATTGTTTTACTGACTTTCGGTGTATGGTTGTTATTATGGCCTGAACAGGTACTTTGTTTGACAGGACTATGTCAGGAAAGGTTTGACGGTAGGAAACGAAATGTTTGAACCAGGCGCGGCCCGTGGCTTAAAAGCCCTGAATTTAAATATAAAGTTGAAATTAAAATTGTGATAATCATGTTGACCGTGTCATGCTTACAAACCAACGTATGTAGTTTACTTTGTACCGGTACTGTTATCGGTTTTTATCAATAACTGAATGTCTGTAATGAAGTAAGTCACTATAGGTGGAACATACATTTTAATGAAATTGTTTCCAAAACAACTTGAAAGCACAACTATAAGGTATATATGAACGTAACAAAATGTGTACTATATGAAGTGTTGAAGTTGTAGTAGGAAATATTATGAAGGGGCCAACCTATTGATTATTTCATTTGAATAAAATACGAAAACCATGATTATCATAAATTAACATTTTTCCAGCCAAAATAGCACTAATATATCTCGGTTTACACGATTTAGTAACACAGTTTTAAGCCGGGCTGAGTGGCTCAGACTGCTGAGGCGTTGGGCTTCTGACCCCAACTTGGCAGGTTCGATCCTGGCTCAGTCCGGTGGTATTTGAAGGTGCTCAAATACGTCAGCCTCGTGCCGGTAGATTTACTGGCACATAAAAGAAATCCTACGGGACTAAATTCTGGCACCTCGGCGACTCCGAAAGTTTTCATAGTAGTTAGTGGGACGTAAAGCCAACAACATTATTAATATTTAAGAAAGTTTTAAAAACTGGATTCAAATGCTGTCTTCGGGGTTAAGTAGTCCGGCTAATTATCTGAATACCGGGCGACTTGGCCGTGCGGTTAGGGCCGCACAGCTGTGAGTTTTTATTCGGGACATAGTGGGTTCAAACTCCACTGTCGACAGCCCTGAAGATGGTTTTCCGTGGTCCCCCATTTTCATACCAGGTAGCTTAATTAAGGCCACGGCCGCTTCCTTTCCACTCCTAGGCCTCTCCTATCCCCTCGTCGCCATAAGACCTATCTATGTCGGTGCGAAGTGAAGCAAATTGTAAAAAACTTATGTAAATAGTAAGCGTAGTGACCTTCGATTCAGAGAGTTCCGGGTTCGATTTCCAGTCGCGTTGGATATTTTAATCTTAAATGGTTAATTCCCTTGGCTCCGGGACTGGTATTTGCACTGTCCCCAACATTACTGCAGCTCATACACCACACACAATACTATGCAGTTTTCCATGCACTATAAATGCCTTCCGATCTCGTTGGAGGGTCTACCTTAATAACGATGCAACTGGCTAACAATAGCCACAATTATGATATGGGTTAAGCGAACATAATTTTCACTCAACGAAATACTATTTTCAATTCGCTTATACGATGAACAATCATTTAACTGTACCACAACCATAGTTAATGCAATTAGCCTTATTTTACGTTGTTGCAGACTTCCAGGAAATATATTTTTGTTACTCTTAGCTTTGTCAGTAATCATTTAACGACTTGGATCCTTAGTTGTAATAATATATCTGGCAGCAGCTGTCCACAGTAAAGGACAAAATGATGTCATTGAAAACGTCTACCAAGCTTAATTGGGCAAAAGTTCACAAACTAATGAACGAATATTATGATTACGAAATAATGAAATTGTTCACCACGTACGATTAATGATTAATTATGTTAATTAGGGAAATGTATTCGTTACTGACGAACTAGAGTAACCAAATAATTTATTACCACGAACCAAATTATATGTTTTGCAAATGTCTATCCAATAATTCTACATTTTATGTATATCTGCTTCAAAACCAATGTACCCAAAACTCGTTGGAAGGTCTACCTTAGTATGGGTGCAAGCGGCTAACAATAGCCACATTTATTATATGGGTTAAGCGAACATGAAGTATTATACGAAGTTAATTGTCAATCATTTCACACGTGTAAATTTTTACTAGTACTGTTTGTATACGACGGCGATAGGAATAGATCGTACAAACTGTAAGGAGACTTGGTGAGCGGAGCTGTAAGAAATAGAAAGCATAGCTGTGAGAACGAAATTACAGACTTCCCTGTTTTTTGGTGATGGAGTGTTGAAAGTGCATGCCATTCCAAATATTTCACTAGTCTCACGAGTAACTCCAGAAACTTATTATTAACAGTTAACAGATTATTTATTTACAAGGCGAAGTGATACAGACAAGACAACATTCAAACAACAAACACGAAATAAGAAAGTACAACTTAATAAACGATTATAAGCGGATACCAACATTTCTGCACAGCATGCCAAGCGAACATTAGTGTCGCCGGAAACTTCCGAACAGCGGATTGGGTGATTGAAAGAAATCATGCATGCGCCCCCAGGTCTCTTCCCGGTTAGTAAGGGTGTAAAAAATGAGATTCCTGGGATTACGCTTAGCCACGAACCGCAGAAGGTTAAAATGCCAAGATTATATGGGCATAAAGATGACTTAGTCCGTTACATACCCCCTGTGGGTGGGGGACGCAAACGAAGAATACACCCATAATTATCCCCTGCAGGTCGTAAGAGGCAACTAAAAGGGGCGACCAAGGGATGATTGTATTAGAACCATGAAACTACTTGTGATTAGTACCATCACGCGTGGAACACCATGGGTCACTTTTACTTGCAAGTACTGTATATTAGGTACACAACAGGTTTGTGATTAGTAGCAGCAGAGAGTGGCTTCGCTGTGGGTTTACGGTACCTGTAATTAGTACCATTATACGAGCGACACCGTGGGGCTGCATTGCCTGTCATTAGTACCCACTATTTGAGGAACACCACGGAAATACCGGCGCCCGTGATTAGTACACCTTTGTAAGGAACACCATTGGTTTGCGCTGCCTATGAATGGCGCCTTTACGTGAGAAACAACATAGGTCTGTGTTAACTGTGCAACATACGATACATATGAGTAGTACCATAATGTGTGGAACACCGCGAGTCTACGCTACTTTTGATTAGTACCGCAATATGACCATGGTTCTACTTCACCAGTGATAAGTAGCATTATGAGGGGCCGTTGACCTGGATTTTGGACCTTTTATACATCAAGCATCATAGTTTCAAGAATGTGCCTTAGAAGCAGTCCCTTGGCCAGCAATAGTATTGGTTTAAGTGGAAGGTGGGGCATTGCGGGTCGGAGCCACTGATTGTCTTAAAATCATATACATCCATGCATTTTTTCATCATCACGTTTTGAATTCTGGTCAGTGGATGATTTTGGACTTTTGAATTGTCATTACATTTCGTTCCATTAGAGGCCGATGACCTAGATGTTAGACCCCTTTAAAAAACAAGCATCATCGTCATCAGTCCGTTACATGGTCGATTCGCTGAGCATGAAGGACAGTATCTTCACCTAATCTTCACAAATGACTGCGACTGCAGTAATGAAATTACGAATTCTTTTTCTACTCGAGGTTAACAAATGACTTGTTAATCATGAATAAATCAAACGCTGACAATTGTTCTGCATTCCTTTTTGATGGAAAACTACCTCTCCCCTCATTTTCCTAGTGCACCTCTTTACCGTTTTCCTGGCTTTCTACGGCAGTATATCGTCGGCTTACTTCTAAAACCTCGTATGTTACAATGCTCTTCCTACCCGTTATATTCCTTAACACTGGTCACGCCTCCCAGTCACATATTTATATGCAGTCCATCAGAACCTTTTTCGAAGTGTTCATTTTCCTGTGCTAGCGTGTAAAGGAAAATGGACCTTATCATACACTATTGTAGGGATGTTGTTTTAATGGCGAATTTAAGCACTCCTACAGTTTAATATATTTAAGGTTCATTTTCCTTTACACATCAGCATAGGAAAATGAACACAACGAAAATTCTTCTGATGGACTGTACATCCATATGTGGCTGGGAGGCGTGACGAGTCTTAAGGAAGAAAATGGATAGGAAGTGCATTGGGTGATACGAGGTTTTAGAAGTAAGCCATCGATATCTTTGATCTATAGGGACTCTATCCAGACTTACGGCTGAAGTCTCTACAAACAAGAACATTATATTAAGCTAGTCTTTCTGTTACAAAGAGCATTCAAAATTATCCATTTCTGCCACCAATTCCTTAACCAAAATTAATAAGCTATAGGATGTTCGATAGTTGACTGAAAGGAGAACAAGTTTGTGTGCTAGCTTATTTATACCGAAGAAGTTGCCTGCGAGGGCGTGGACGCTTGATAATGTATCGTTGTTACCGTCGTATCTCCTGTCTTGTGTGTGTTTCACAACGTTGTATTCCAGCATGCACATTGCAAATAGATAGACTGATCGAAGATCAGGGAAACGGTTATAAGACAAGTTACTTAAAGAGACTGTGTTTCAGGTTGTTAGTACATAAAAAGCATCTTATACTCTTATTCTGACTGCTACTACTAATATTACGCATTAAAGAGCAAGTTATTCAAAACATTATATTTCGGGGGCCCATTTTAGCCTCTTCAACAACCAGTCATTTCCCAGTGAACCTCCTGTGCACTTCAAAGTTCTTGTTATCAGTACGTAATTAGCTCTTGTCAGCATTAGTCCTGCCAAAAGCTTTCAGATTCTAAGTGATCATAATTGAAGTTGACGTTCATTACTTCTCAGTCAGAGTTTTAATCTCCTCCATTAATAATATCTGCATCTTTAGATACAAAATCTGACGAGCCTGTAGATGTCTGTTACCATCTTAGTGATACCGTCAAGTAAAAAGTGGGAGATAATATCCATTCTCCTGTAATGTGCACATTTAAGAGTGAAATTGATTCTAAATTCTTCTGGCGAACAAATTCTTTGTCAAAATATGTACATGTATTATAGTAGAAGATGGATGAGATTTCTTAAGGGAATAAATTACTAATATTTGCTTTATCTCTATCCTTACTTGCTATGCCTTGTTACAATAATTACCTGTAAATTGAATTTCCGTTGTTTTAATGATTTTATCTGGTTGTATTAAGAATTTCCGAAATTGTACTGTTCTATACATTTTTCTTCAGGAATCAGATTCAATATATGTAGTAGGCCTCTTACTTCCTTGTTTTCTTCCCTATAGGATACACTGTGAATCCAAGGTCCAGAAAAAGGTAGGAATCATTGCTTGTGTGCATTTTGTACGTGATAGAGTAGATTGAAACGTATAAAGTTACGGATGTGATTGAATTTCAAATGATAAATATTGCTGAGAGAATATGAAGGTAATAAATGAGGGATGTAATAGGGCCTAAAATTTGGAACACGAAAAGGGAGAATTTTATTTCAGTTCTGATCCTGTAGAACCAGTTCTCCTAACAGAACTTAGTTCATGCTCGCGCCATTCCAGAATTAGATCAAGGCCCAATCAAACCTAATCCCATAAGGACATGGAAAAGCAAAAACAACTCTGCAGTTTTTTTAAATATTTATATCGCAGTCCATATTCATGGGATCTCAAGTTGTACGCGGAATACAAACTACATAGATGACACTTTTCATTTTTTAAACTCAGATGTATTGACAGGGATTCAAACTGACGTTGCCTCTCGAAGAAGTCGGTAACTATACGACTTGGCTACCATGCTCCACCGAGAAGAATCATTTCTGAACTCTTCAAACCACTAAGGTTATGACTCATTCGCGTACAGTCATCAAGAAATGTAAGAACGTGCAAACAGACACTTTCTGGTATTCCAGCGTATCTGGGATAAAAATAATATGTGAAGTACTAATGAAGACGTTCAGACAATTCTGAGAACCGCAAACCTGCTATCAGCTGTAATCATATTCTCCCTTTATTTCTGCTTTGTTACACATAAAAATATTCCCATACGACTGGATCAAAGTTCGATATAAATACTTACTGTTTCCTCGTTAACTGAAGTGCACAATTACATCACAAGTAGCACCTATATCCCATTGCTCCCATATCTATTCAAAAGTTTCCTGAAAATTCGTTTCAAGATAAACCACGAGAAGACTCTTAACATATAATTCCTATCATCTCTTTTTTTGAATGCATGTCTAACATAAATACTTCTCTCGTGCACTGGTGAACAATGAGCTGGGTGCAATTTTTTGACCCTCTTGTCGTTTATGTGTTCGTTGCCTTGAAGAACCAATTTATTGAATTATCTCTTAGAGGGTGTGGCAGAAGAGAAACATAATCACCGGCTTCTCACTAAGGATCCCACGGTTTGAACACTAGCCTTATAAACGTTGAATTTTTTAACTGAAAATTAATGCTCCTGAGTTTCCGATAGCACTAAAAACTAAAAGTCTCCCTCCGCGGTTTTTATCTATTAGGGTAAGACTTATATCAATGAGCCATCTAGAAATCTTCACAAGAATAGACAGCAACAATACTCTGGTAGCTGTCATACATACTGTAATAGGCCAGAAGATGGTGATTTTAGTTGACCGTATTATCCCGCAATTATGAAACAAAGGTGAAGGAAGGCAAATCAATACTCCCTTTTTTGTACAGTAGGTAATAAATACGGATTTTCATGGATACGTAAATAATGTTTTTTTGTGGCATTGAATCAACGAGAGACTAATTTTCATCCACGCAGTCTGAGTCACGTAGCTGTGAGCTTACGTTCGGGAGATGGTGGATTCGAACTCCACTGTTGGCAGTTGGAAGTCCTGAAGATGGTTTTCCGTTGTTTTTCATTTTCACATCAGGGTTATACTTTAATTAAAGCCACGGTCGCTTCCTTTCCAGTCGAAGCCCTTCCCCACCCCATCGTCATCGTAAGATCTGGTTGTGTCGGTGCGACGTAAAATAGAAAGAAAACAACATCCTTTACACCAGTTTAAAGATGCATGTTTTAAACGAAGATGGAGTAGTGTTACGCCGTGATGAACATGCAAACACGATGCCTTAACGTCCACTCTAGATATATAGGCTGGCGCTCCATGCATGGAAACCGCACCCACACACACCTTCATGATGGTCGTTTTAAACCGTAATAATAATAATAATAATAATAATAATAATAATAATAATAATAATAATAATAATAATAATAATAATAATAATAATAATAATAATAATAATAATAATAATAATAATAATAATAATAATTCAATTTGACGCGATTTCTACTTCGTTTAGCTTAGTTCTTTCACAATAGCTCTCGTTTTGAACAATCACTTTGTGGAATAGAACAAGTTAAATGAATATTTACTCCTTTTCTTCATTTCCTAAAGCCACATATCACACGTGTCGTTAAGTGGTGTAAAAGCAAAACCCAAGGGGTGGAAGGTTAAGGCTTCCACTCTCCGTAACCTCGGTTCATGGAAGGGTAGAGTGGTTTGCTCTAAGCCCGACTGGATTTTCCCCCTAGGAATTAACCTGATACTCATTTTTGGTGTAGACTTCATGAACCCCAGGGTCATATGAATCTCCGGAAGTGGAAATCTCGTTTCTTAAATTTTGGAAAGGAAGTTTTTTCCTTTGGTTTAATTTCATGAGTACACGAAATATCCAATGATTGCTTTAAATAGTACTTATTTAAACGTTCGAGGGGCTTTGATTAGGTTCTATGACAAAAAACGCCGTCAAGACAACGTCAAATTGTACGTTTATTGATCCAATTTAGAAATGAATTTCAACAAATGCCAGACTGTAGCCCAGTCATAGAAAAAATCTAGCCCAGTAAAGGAATTGCGTTTCGTTCATTTAGATCATTAGCATAAAATTTTTCTTATGCATTCAGAGTTCAATGGGTCGTATTGTTAAATTGTAAAATACTAAAGATAGAAGTAATCTTGAAAAATTAAATTTTACTATCTTACAATAATTTATTTAAGATTTCCTTTAAGTGGCCCATTGATAGCAACAGTACTCTAAGCAGATTCTCATACCCAGGTTTCGGTTAATCAAATCTCCTTTAAGAGTATGGGTGCTGTTGTATGACTTGTGGTAGTAAAAACATTGGCCGTCTTTCTGTGAGTTTTAGCAGAGAAGTTCGTTGTAGTCTGGTTTAGATGAGCCGGTATATACGCATTGTTCAATAATATCATGAACAAAGTGAAAGGGAAGGTGAACCCATAGTCAGTAAATTATCTGTAGATCAGACAAATCATTACAGAAACCTACATTACATTATGGCGA
Source organism: Anabrus simplex (assembly GCF_040414725.1). Taxonomy (NCBI): domain Eukaryota; kingdom Metazoa; phylum Arthropoda; class Insecta; order Orthoptera; family Tettigoniidae; genus Anabrus; species Anabrus simplex. The sequence continues at coordinate 428,460,507 of NC_090266.1, read as the reverse complement.
ATATGTTTCCTATCCTATATTCTAGTAATTTGTCCATAAAGTTATTGACTTTATACAATAGTTATTAAGTTACATGTTCACTGTTTGTATGCGACTGATTTTTAACCACATGTGTTGTAAAATAATGATGTGAATAAACACTTCCTAAAAACGGTTTGCTTCTTATTTCACCAACCTCAAAAATTGTGCGAGTGAACTAATTTCTCTTATGTTGACATAAATGACAAAATAAGCTGCTTGGATGCACAACACATCGGTGAATGTCTATGGCCATTCTGACAATATTACTCAGTAAATATTGGAACATTACAATATTTTAAATTAAGGGCCCCGGTTTTAATTCGGTTCTCAAATTATGTCTCCATACTATTACAACTCTCTTCAATTATATTCGTCTGTTGTGTTTTTCTTCTTCTTTATGATCTTTTCCAGGTTACTCAGGTTCGGCACTACGAGGGGATTTGGATCAGTTTTGCAGCCAAATATTTTCCCTAACGCCATCCTAACTGGAGGAATGTTTTCATTGCAGCATACTCTACAGTGGTTGGTAGTGTGATGTATTGTGTGAATATGAAGAGTGTATATTAAGATTAATCCGGTGTGTTCGTGGATCAGAACTAAGTTTCATCTGCATCCCATTAGATTTTCTCATGAAACAAATACTTTGACGAGTCTAAGAAAGGAGACTCAAAAAATGAGGTAAGGAGAATTCACATGTCTTAAATTTAACACAATTATATGCATACGAGTAGCTCATTAACGAAACTGATCATCGGACACTTTTTAGATTTCACAGGAGAGACAAAAAGCGTATTTGGAGAATTGTGTTCGAGCGAAATTAAAACGAATTGCGTTCTTCTTCATCTTAATAATAAACTTGATCGGTTTTGTGACAGTAAATATAAATTAATTAGTTTTATTACCGTACCTCACACTAAACTAATTAATTAGCCAATTTTATTCGCCACCTCTGTCTGAATATTATTCTTATATCCAACTACTTTTACATACTGCTGACTGAATACGTCTGCCTTCTGCAAGTCCTCACCAGCACACTTCTCTTTTTTCATTAATGATCTCTGGAATGTTCTACTTGGAACCTGTTAAGGAATCTACGCATATCCTTCCATTGATCCTTAAAATTCATGTGGCTGCTGATTTTGTTTGCCATCATATTATCCTTAGCTGACCTTTTTGCTAAATTCAATTTCTTATAAGTTCCTTCAATCTCTCCTTACTCCCGCAACCATTTCTAATCCAATTCCTTTCTAACCCGCACCTCCTTCTTAATATCTTTATTTCCCAGTCGTAATACAATGGTTTCCTACCATCCGTTACCAGCTTCAATTTTACATAGCTACTGTAACACTCCTCAAGCTTTAAATGCACATAGCTATTGTAACAATCCTCAACAATTGCTTTAAACCCATCCCATAGGCTATTGATATTTTTATTTGCCATATTCCATTGATCATAAGTGTTTTTTAATTCTCCAATGCCCTTCTTATTAACCGAATGGTATTGCATAATAGTCGTACTTGTTTAACCTTTCTTTTACCACATTCATTTATTTTAAATCCTGTACTAACAGATTCATGAACACGTATACCATGTATCACTCCACTTCTCTATATTGTTCATCCGGTTTTATCACGCAACGTCTGGAATATTTTTCCCTCTATTTTGTTCCATCGCTTTCTGATTCAGCTGTCCTTCCCGGGTTAACATACTTCCCATTTGTTGGTCATGAGTTCTGTCATTCACATTCCCAGGTAACATTTGGTGACTTGAGATCAGACGATACAACAATGTTCCTTTCCGTATCGTTCTCCACATAGCATATTATATTATCAAATAGAACTTAATCAGCGTCAGCGCTAGCCTTTCCAGGTCTGTACACTATGAAACGTCAAGTTTCCTGTTATCTTTAGGGATCAGCCTTGCACCTTGAATTTCATATTTCTCATTCCTAACTTTTTCGTAGCTTACAAATTCTCCTTGCACCAGTATGAATGCCCCCTTTCCTATCTTTCCTACCCTGTCTCTACGATAAACACTCCAACTCCGTGAAAAATTTTCCGCATCCAAAATATCTTTTCTGAGCCATGAATAAATTCCTGTTATAATTTTTGCTAAGTATATGATCATAAAATTACTTAACGCAACTCCGTTAATTACAATAATTTGGTAAAGGAATGTAGACTTCCACCTCACTCTGGGTGCCTGGCCTGTTGTAAATCACCACGCAGTTTTTTCCAGGAGCTTCTTTATCGCAGGCCTGAACAATTCGGCGGAGCTATTATTTTCTTTGCTGTTGTCCCGCCCATATTGTCGCTCTCACTGGCATTATTGTGTCCCGCCAGCCACCTCACACTAGGCCTTCTTTGCCACAATACACATGCAGTAACGAACGTTCGTTCGTACCATTGGTTTGCTGTTTATTTAGTAATGGAAATAGTTATATTACTTTGGACTGAAGGAAATCGATTATAATGAAAGGAGAAATTTATTAATGCCATAATGACGGAGTTTCACAGAGATACTGGTATTTATGTTACTGCTCCCGGTAAGAACAATACTGAGTAATGGATAATATTATTTCTTATGTTAAACTGTTTAGACTTTTGAACTTGCCAACTGGTCAGGTGTCACTTGCAGCTAGATAGTGCTTGAATACGGACTAAGCAAAATATGTCTACGCCATGTGATCTCACTAATTTTACTAACATGAAAGTGTCTTTCGGATTTTCTCTTTGTTCTAGCAAATTAACCTTGTGGTCACTTACTTCTAATGCCTTCGAAATGAGCACAAAACACACACACACTTCCAGAAAACGAGAAAACGAGAATGAGAGGGAGAGAAAAGTATTCTCTTTTGATAACTGCTCACTCAGTAAAGGTAAACGGATCCAAACTTCATCTTTATGCTCTTGTAAGGTACCCCTATATTTGTTAAAGAACGATCAATATATGTGGTATAAGGCCGCCCTAAAACCTCATCCTTATTTTCTCATCTGCCAACCTATCTATTCCTTAGGCCCTGTAGAGACTACGGCCAGCCCGATGAGCTGCAGACACCTAAGTTTAAATATATCGATTAATGATCTGAACAAGGGAACGGACAATGGTCATACTGGGTGTTACGTTCTTCGAATATTTCCACCTCAACACAAGCAAACTCTCAGAAAGTTTCTCTCCCAATATTGGAGCACCTATCGTAATATCGGTCCCTTATGTAATTATGTAGTGAGTGAACTGTTGAAGTAGACGGACGTGTTTTTCCAGCGTTCTGAAGTGAAGTTGTTTACCATGGGCTGCGCGTTGGAAATTTACCGGGCGAGGAGAGGAATGTGGTACGGGCAGGTGAGGCCCTCCTGCACCCGACAGTGCGGTCTTTCCGGACCTGGTAACTTGTGGTTCCTGCCAGTTGTTATAGCGGCCTTGTTGGTTAATGGTGGTGCTGAGTTGAACCCAGGACCTGCAGTGGAGTGTGATGTTCAGGCCCCCACAGAAGCGACGGTAATTAAGTGTTCAACGTGTAGCATAACTTAAAGAATGGAATCAAATGTGTGATGTGATTCCACTTCGGCTGTGCTAAGGTAAATAAAAAGGATTGTCCGGAAAACCTTTGGGTTTGTAAAATTTGTGACACTGTGGAAAATATGAGGGAAGCAATCAAGGCGAGAGACGTGAAAATAGAGAAAGCGAATGCTTACAGAATTCGAAGAAACGGTGAAAGCACAGATAGACAATATTACAAAAAGGAACAAGGAAGCAGAACCTGATTATATTCCTACAGTTGAACCAGGGCAGGACAGTGACTCGTTCACAAAAATTCACGTGACGTACGCATCATAGGTGACTCGATGATACGCTGGAGTGGTGATATTTCAAGGAGGACTGGTAGAAAGGTACAGTGTTATCCGGGAACAAAAACTGAACAGCTGTCTCACCAGGTTGAAAGAGTGGATGTGCAAGTGTTTGCTTCGTGTAGCGACCGATGATCTTAGAAGAAAGGTGTCAGTGGTGAGGTGTATGAACTGGCGAGCGCAGCTAAGAAAAAGTTAAACAATGCGAAGATCATACTCAGTGGCGCAGTGCGAAGGAAGGGCGTACCTCTACGGTGGGTGAAGTCTTTGAACGATCCGATGGACTGGGTATGTCAGCATCTGGACTTGGTGTATGTGGAGACGGATTGCTGGATAGGAGACCGGGATATCGTGCGGGACGGGTTGAACCTCAACAGGCGACGCTCCTACGAGTTAGGAAACCTTCACGAGAGAGTCACCGAGTCGTGCCGGCAAGGATGAGGAAGACTGGAGTCCGAGGACGGCTGCCAACTGGAGATGACGACGGGCAATGACCAGCCACGGATTATAGACTATGGAAGTAAGATCCTAGGACTAATGCAGGTGAATTGTCAAAGCATGCAAAATAAAATGATTGAATTTTGGAAACTTACTGAATCATACCATGTGGATATTATCAATTGTACAGAGTCGTGGCTGAATGGGATTGTAAATAGTAGCGAAGTACATCAGGGTGATTTCATTTTATATAGAAGGGACGGAGAGTCTAGAGGTAGCGGAGTATTTATCTGTATGCGAAAGAACATAGGTGGTTGTTTAAAATGGGTTGATGAGGATCACGAAATGCTGTGTGTACAAATCATTGATCAAGGGAATGCCAACCCCGTTCAAATAATAGGAATATATAGAGCTCCTGGTAACAACTTCTCGGTACTCTATAGGCTGTGCGATGTTCATGCAACAATATGCAGAAAGGTTTTATAATTGCAGGTGACCTAAATCTTCCGGACATGAACTGGTTCGGCAAGGCTTCGGGAAGGGGCTACGGTCATGTCACGGTAAACAAGCTAATTGGGGATGGTGGATTTACCCATGCACTAGACTTTCCAACTAGAGGAAATGACACTTTAGAAGTTTATCTTATAAGACCCAATAACTTACATATTAGCTGTATGCCGGAACCAGGAATTAGCGACCATTCTGCTGCAGAATTAAACTTTAGATATCTCTTAAATAATAAAGTAGATAATGAGGGGATATTAAAATTATACCAGTGTAGTAAAGCTGATCCTTTTAAATTCCAAGAGTTTCCATGGCAAATATTTCTCAGCTGGGCATCACAAGGCGGGCAAATAAACATAATGTGGGATACCTTCGTTGATATTATTAATACTGCCATTGAACAGTTTGTGCCCCTTAAATTACTAAACCGGAAAACGGAACCCAGATCCCGATTACTACAGTAGTAATATTAGGAGCCTTAAAAGAAAAGTAAGGAAAGCGTGCAATAAAAGACAATTTAGTTCGGAGCATATGAATAGGTTTCGCAAGAACTCGCTTGTGAAAAGAAAGCTGCTCGTGACAAGTATATGAAAGGCATACTTTCTTCCAGGGAAAATGGGTGTAAAAATCTCTATAAGTATGTTAGGAAAAGGAAAGGAACCAGCCATGATGTGTCAATAATGTAATGTCCAGAGAAGGTGAAGTAATTACTGACGATCTACTAATAGCTAATGAAGTAAATCATTGGTAGGGGAACGTATTTAATGAGCAGAATAGCTTGGCGATGGACATTATCCATAACACTGATTGTTCTCTCTTCCAAATTAGCCGTATAAAAATTCAGGAAAGAATTAATAACTTAAGGAAAAGTAAGTCGACAGGGCCTGGTAATATTGCTGGGCAGGTTCTGAAACTGGGAGGTAGAGATATTCTACGCTATTATTTTGGAAGTACTACTTACTGTAACTCCCAACAATACGCAAATTCGAGATGACTGGAAGAAAGCAAATGTAGTCCTGATTGTTCCTGTTCTACTGTACGAAAGGAAAAGGGGCAGACAAAATGGCGCGCCGCAACTTCAGGTAGTACAAATATATAAAAATTGTCACAAAAACTCAGATCAATCTACGTCTAGAAGGCGCAGAATTATGAAGGCCATGCAAAGGTACTTTAAGATGGAACAGATTTTGTTTTAAAAATAATTGAAACTGATTCATCCTTTACTTGAAGAAAAAAATTACACTGAATAAGTCAACTTAGAAGAAAGAAGACGGAATCTGTCGTCGTTGTGACTGAAATAATAATTTAAATAATAAGATTGAGGAAAAATTGCGAACTAGATAACAGAGAACAGCAATCTAGATGCGAAAAAGACCTGAGATCGTTAAATTTAAATACTAAAGAACGGTTATATTGAGACCACCGAAAAGAAGAGGCGAGAAGGCAAAATTCCGTACTACAGGCAATATAGTACACGGAAGAGTGATTAAATTAGCAATCGGAATCCATAATTAGCCTGAAAAATACATTCATTAACAATAAATCATATCTGCATAGTAATAGAGACGGAATTCTACATAGAAACAATAATATATAGATATATTGAGATGCTAAATGAATATTTCAAATATGTACTCTGCCAATACAATGTTAATTTCTGCTTTCATGAGCGACTGTGACTTCATGAAATCCGCCTAAGCTGACGGAGAAGATTACCTGGAATGCCATAACGAGGCTGAGCAGCAGCATGCATTGGGACCAGAGATGACATCTGGAGAGGTGGAAATGAGCCGCATGGAGCACGCATAACATCCGAGGTGAAGGCAGCAGTCCCAGAAGAGAGACGAGATATAAGTTTCCTGTGTAAAGGCATTTATGTCATTTGCTATAAATAGTTTCATACGGTGAACTATTTAGTTCAGATGTATCCAATGTGCCAAATTCTAACCGTTAGCGGCAGGTCTTGGTCATAATAACCGCGAATATTAATTACAGTATTTTAAGTAACATGTATACTCACATGTGAAGTGACATTGTTATGTTGATGTTTGTAGTGAGTGTATATCAATTTATCATACCAATCTACTCGAATATTCAGTTATGAATCTGGAGACATTGGAAGGAATGCATGTTTTATAAAACGTAGATGAGTTTTAGGAGGAAATCAGATTGACAAACATGACCGCACTCACCTGAAATGAGGAAAGTAATGGATCCTATTTGGGTTATAAGAATTTTGTAAAAACAATATCGTCGAGGGAGATTATTATCGTAACAAATGTGATGTCGTCCGTAACGTTCCTTTCCCCACATTCAACACTCTACACTTCTGCAATTCCAATTACACGTAGATTCATATCATATGGTGCAAGTAGGGCAAAAGATCTCTATAGGTCGACGCCCCGAACAAATAGCATTTTAAAAAATACTAACGAAGTATTGAAATTTACCAACAATAAGAATGACATTTGCAATAATATACAACAGTTGAAAACTAGAAAATCAGTTGGAATTGATAAAATTTATTGGGATTTACTAAAGACAATGGGCTGGGATATACTGTAATACCATACCCGAAGTACTTATTAGATTATTGTTTGCTAGAAGGAGCTAAGCCAAATCCATAGAGATTTGCTATAGTAGCCCCTGTGTAAAAAGGAAAGGATGATAAATATAAAGCCGAAAATGACAGGCATGTCAGTTCAACGTGTGTTGCATGCAAGCTTTGGGAAAGCATTCTTTCTAATTATACTGGACATGTTTGCGAAATTAATAACTGGTTCGATAAAGGCAGTTCGTGATTAGGAAAGGTTATTCCTCTGAAGCTCATCTTGTAAGATTCCAGCAAGAGCTCCGGCTTCATGTCTGAATGGTTAGCGTGCTGGCCTTTGGTCACAGGGGTCCCGGGTTCGATTCTCGGCAGTGTCGGGAATTTTAACCATCATTGGTTAATTTCTCTGGCACGGGAGCTCGGTGTATGTGTCGTCTTCATCATCATTCCATCGTCATCACAACGCGCAGGTCGCCTACGGGAGTCAAATGAAAAGACCTATATCCGGCTATACGCCATTTCCTTTCCAGCAAGTTATAGCAGATATCTTAGATTCAGGAGGTCAAATGGACTGTATAGTGAATGACCTACATAAGGCATTTTAAGGGGTGTATTATGGGAGACTACTGTCAAAAATTAGTGCAACTGGGTTAGACAAAAATGTGACTGAATTTGTGGTTGTATTTCTAGAAAATAGAACTCAGATAATTAAAATAGTTGAAGCAATATCTGATCCTGTAATCATTAAGAGGGAAATTCCTCAAGGCAATATTATTGGACGACACAAGCACTCAGTCCCCAGGCCAGGGATATTAATAATTTACAATTAAAAACCCTGAACCAGCCGGGAATCGAAGCCGGGGCCGCCGGGTGACAGGCGGACGCGTTGCCCCCTACACCGCGGGGCCGGACTCCGTTAGTATTAGTCACCTCCTCTGTCTGGACACTATTCTTGTAACAAACAATCTTTACGAAATGCTGACTGAATACTTCTGCTTTCTGTAGATCCTCATATACTCACTCCCTTTGTTCATTAATGATTCCTGAAATGTCCCTCATGAGACCTGATTCTGTCTTAAAGTGCCTATATCAAACCCTTCCATGTGTCACTATAATTTGAATGGCTGCCAATTATATTTCCCATCATGTTATCCCTAGCTGACTTCTTCACTGGATTCAGTTTCCTATTAGTTCCTTCAATTTCTCCTTACTTCCGCAATCATTTCTATTTCTTTCCAACCTTCACCTCCTTCTTAGTCTCTTTTCTTCTCTTTCATAATATAGCGAGTCGATACCATTCCTAACCAATAATGTCGCAAAAGAGTAGTGATGGATTTATTTCCCTTTGCAGACAACATGATGATTTTCCAGATTGCATTGCTAGAAAACGTAAGCTATGGGCATTAAATACAAGTAACATCATGATCATGACCTTCAAGAAAGTCAACTTTATCTGCGGAAAATCTCTCCAGGGGTGTCTCTTCAAGTCAACTCTTGATGAATAAACACCGCAGTTAGTTTTTACACTGAACTTCGAAGGTAGAAGCAACATTTGTATAGATTTTGCAGTTTGCTCAGTGATGTGAAATGGCTCAGAGTTATAATGCACAATGAAAAATGTCAGCGAGAAAATATGTCCACATCTTTTCAATCCCAATAGAAATTTCAGAATGAAAAAAATATCCAAAGTCAAAAATTCAATAAGGAGATAGGTCAAAGGTAGTTAGTCCAAAGTCAGAAACCCATGGGTAGTTTGCATAGAGGCAGAATGAGCCATATTTATGCACTGTTGAGGACATTTTAATAGTTGGATGTGTTGCTAGGAGTTGGTCGTCTTTTAATTCGATTTAAATGTACAAGTAGGCGTACAAATTTGGCATGTGTGACTGATTCACAGAATAATTAAAATGGTTAATGACTTTTTCATATACGATTTATATTCAACTAATTGTGAGAAGGTGTGCAGAAAAGACCCGATGAAATTCTACAAGCTTCAAAAATGTTTATTTGTGTAATATTACCTTGAATATGATGGCACTAGCGAGCATTTCCACGAAACTCATGTTCTTGACATTGAAGTCAGAAAAGTTTGCGGTGTAAGTAAGCCTGCTGCAGATGCAGGTTTAAAAGAAATACCCTCCCGAACTGTCCGTTTCGTTCCGGAAAATGTGCATAACTAAATAGTTCTATCCAATATGCTAGTCACAAGGAAATTGTGAAGAACTGTTAAACTAACGCTAAACGACCGCTGAATGTAATAAATTTACAAGATCTGGTAGAAAATGACTCACTTGATAAGACCCTGAAAGATGAACAATATGATTTTGACACAGGAGATTTGGACTGAATTTTACTATTCTCCACGAACCGCGTCTGTGAACAGTTGAGTAGGTCTGAAGAGTGCCTCACAGGTGGAACGTTCAAGACTGTGTCATTATACTTTATGCTACGGTTCACAATAAATTCTTCATCTACCACGTTTCCCAGACTGTATATCGCTGGTACAAACTGAGTCACTCGTGTGTATCTGACCCTGTTTCGCTGCCAGGTGCCCTTCCTGACGACAACCCTGTGTGGAGGGACTTGCATGTTCCTGTAGTGGTCGTTAATGTGACGTGTTCATAGTACACACTAAAGTTTATAAAACAACAGTTCCGTTTGTGTTATGTTTAATGGCAAAAGGAGCTGAAGAAATGTATACAGTGATTTATGACAACCAGAAATCTTCACGCATTAGGTTAGGGCATGGACTAATCAATGTCAGTATGAGAGGCGGACTTGGAGCACGGTAATATGAATGCTGCACAGAACAATGTCCCGAATTCATCAATAAAAGGATGCTTGTTTCATTTCATACAAGGTCTATACAGGCCTGACAGCAAGGGTTTTAGATGTCGAATAACCCCTAGGACGATGTACAACAGGTTTTCGATATGCTGTATGATGGCGTTTAAGATAACCTCCTACCTAGATATGGCAGATTACATCAAACATACATCTGTGACAGGACGATCAGGAAGCGCTTGCAGATGACCAATTCCTCCTAAATTCCCTTTAGAGTTGTGGAACGTCTACGAGTTTAGACTGCAAGTCAAGAAAGGACAAAATATTTAGTTAAGGGGTTTCACTCGAAAGTTCAAATAGTGGTTATGACTCATCAGGTCAGCGTATGGCGATTCATTCACAACTTACAAGAGTAAGAACATGACCATGAAAACATCATCATACAGTTGCAAGGGTGCCACGAAAACATGAGGCAAACTGTAAACAAAAAATATTTCACTGAGCAAACTCGTATTAGAAACATTGTACAGATAATTATCACATGTAAAATGGTAATGATATTAAAGCAAATTTCCTACATTAAATACCTATTATTAATATACATTAAATGAATTTTAAAGTATATTTTTGAACAATATTTGCGTTGGACCGTTTATATTTTGACATTTTCCATTAACATATTCTCCATTGTATCATTCTATTTCGGAATTTTATTCCTTGACATTTTTTAGTTGAGGGCTCATTACTTGGCATTTTTATTTTGGACATTTTATCGTAGCCTACTGATAATTCCCTTTGGTATTTTGACCTGGAATGAATTCAAATCATTCTTGAAGGAGAGGAAATACGACATGAGCTATTAGATGATGGACAGTGGCTATGTGATTGTGCTTTATTTAGCTGAATTTATTAGCACTCTTAGTGAAATGGATATAGAATTACATGGCAAAAACTAAGTAAGTCGGGGAGACGGTAAGCACAATTTTATGATTCAAAATTAAATTTGTTCTCAAGGTGAATGATCTCAAACACAATGATTTTTCTCATTCTCTTAATATTCCGGATCATTAGGAGAGTTATCAAAATACATAATTTCAAAGCATACAAACACACAAATGAAATTGATACTGTTCTACTTGAGTTTGCTGCAAGGTTCAGCAGTTTAAATCAGATTTGAATGTCACGGAAACTGCAGCTCTTTTCAGTGCAATGTTTGTAATTAGCAAGCTTAGTCTGGAAAACGAAATTATATATCTGCAAAATAACATTCGTTTGTAAGCTTATGTTGGTGATTTACCATTAAAGAAATTAAAGCTAAGGGACAAATGCCACAACTTAGGAATATGCAATTAAATGATCCATTCCTCTCTTGGTTCGACATATCTGTGCGAATGGGTATTTACGTATTTAAACATGGTTAAAACTTCTGACCGCCTGAGTCTCAGTCATACGGAAGATGTTTTGAAGCTTGATCTTACAAACTGTCATGAAGATTATTAAAGGTGAATATAATGCAAACAAAGACATCCCATTCATTCAAGAAGGCAGATATAAATGTATTCTGTTGTATTCTAAAGTAGATTTGGATTTAGTATTAAAGGAAGATGTTTTGTTTTATTACTATAGAACATAGCAATATACAACACTAGATATTTTTTGATTTCAGTCTTGAAAGACGACCATATATGAATTAAATTTGCCCGGCCTTAGAGAGACCGTCAAATTCACTAGATATTATCCAGGATATCACCTGTACTATTTAATGGAAAGGTGTACATCAGACGTTTACGTACACCACTCAGCGTAATACCCACACTGAGTGTCATATTGTACTTAATCTGCAAGGCAGTAAATTGTGGATACTCCCTACATCTCATTGAGCTTATACCACATTATGTGATTTTTACATTTCACGTTTTATTTTATACAATCTTCCTTACGTCGCACGGGAACAGTAAGGCATTATGGCGACGATGGGATAGGAAATGAATAAGAGGTGGAGGAATGGCCTTAATTAAGATACAGCCGTAGTATTTCACTGGTGTAAAAGTTTGAAAACACGAATAATCACCTTCAGGGCTGCCGATAGTGGGGTTCGAACTCACTACCTCCCGAATACAAGCTGGTAGCTACGTGACCCAAACCTCACAGCCAGTTGCACGGTATGATCGTTACATGGAGGACATGTACTTTGTTAAGTAAGGGGTAGATCATAATTCGCCGCCCCGTGGTGTAGGGGTAGCGTGCTTGCCTCTTACCCCGGGTTCGATTCCCGGCCAGGTCAGGGATTTTACCTGGTCCTGAGGGCTGGTTTGAGGTCCACTCAGCCTACGTGATTAGAATTGAGGAGCTGTCTGACGGTGAGATGGCGGCCCCGGTCTAGAAAGCCAAGAATAACGGCTGAGGGGATTCGTCGTGCTGACCACATAACACCTCGTAATCTGCAGGCCTTCGCGCTGAGCAGCCGTCGCTTGGTAGGCCAAGGCCCTTCAAGGGCTGTAGTGCCATGGGGTGGGGATCATAATTCAATGATCGTTCAATGCAAGCGCAACACATCAAGAATCATCCTTGTTTCATTGACGGGATGTTATCTTCTCACAGTACCAATCTAACTAGTTGGACATGTTATAACACTATCCAAACATTTCCTCAAACTTCATGATTATAGGCATTAATCCACCTACAACTGTATGATTTTCCATATTTCATGGATATACGGTCATTTTTAGACAATTGTTCTGGTCACGTAGAGGTAACGTTAACAAATTAGAGTGTGTGTTAGAAAACTAGACGGTCACGTTTCTAACCATCTCGGTGGTACACTGATCATTGTCCATTTCACGTATTACTCGATAATGGCGTGTCAAGGTGAATATTTGAAGGTTGTATATCTCAAGATTATGATCCCACGCTCATTGTTTCGACACAAAGGTGTACTGGTACCGGATTTGAATTACTATGCTTGAAGAATGTATCGTTTGGTCTCTTATCTTAGGAAAGTAGGCGGTGAGGAAACTGGACTGTTAACAGAGTAGGAGACGTCAGCTTAAAGGGTGTGAAAGTACCAGATACCACTAAGTCTCACTCTGAATGTGTAGATTATGAGATACGGTAACTTTAAAAAAATCCTAGAGATACCAACTCTGATCTCATCTCTAAGAAAGCGTGTCCAAATCAATTTAACTGATTTACACTGGGTCGGTTTCTAGGCATGTAAATGACCAAGGTAGTAACTATATTGGGAGTTAAATAAAATGATAAATGTTGACAATGAAGCACGCCAAGGCGACAATCGGAATTTTAAACGACCATGGAGGAAATTTGTCAGAACTGTGAACTATTATAGTAAAAAAGGAAATGAACTAATATTGCAGATATGAAGCATTACAACATTACAGACAACAATATAATCCAACATGGAGGAATCCACGGTGGCACATTCCACTGTAGAACCTCACGTTAAATCCAATATGATGATATCTATTGGAGGATACCATTCTGTTGTTTGAACTACGTCTTGGCATCTGAATGGTTAATACCCAGCGTTATCTATAGTATCAATCCTTATCCCATATCTACCTAACGCAATACATTCTCAATCCTCTACTAGGACATGAAACATTTAGAAAAAGCATATCGGATAGGTTTCACCTCCCAATAGTAAACTGTCCAAATTGAAGGCCAAGATGTGCCCACTTACTAAATCAGCAACAATAAATTCAAACCGGTAGTGAAATATCGACCATGCATCCTTTATAGTAATAATAGGGTACTTTTGTCCGACTCCTTGGCTGAATGGTCAGCGTTGAGGCCTTCGGTTCAGAGGGTTCCGGGTTCGATTCTCGGCCGGAACGGGGATTTAAATCGCCTGCGATTACTCCTCTGTTTGTTCCAACACTCTCCTCCTAATATTGAGACATCACACCACACTACCAACCACCATAGGAAGACGCAATAGTTACTACATCCCTTCATATAGGGCTGGCGTCAGGAAGGGCATCCGGCCTAAAACAGGGCCAAAATCCGCACTCGTAACGCTGTTCGCACCCGCAACCCTACAAATTGTGGTGAAAGCAGTAGAAGGATGATGATGATAGGGTAATTTTTACGGGTTCTACCGAATCCTCACGCCGAGGAACAGGTCTGACCCTCGGTGGTCACGTGACCTATGGCATCACAGCGTGTGCAATTTGAAAAGTTAACCTATTCTAACCTAACCTAACCCAACCCAACCCAATGCTAGCTAAGAGTGTAAGCTTAACCTCACTCTAACCTCACCTGCTGCATTTCCCGGCTGCCCTTCTCTACATTTTCACAATGATGTCCCTAACAAAGGTGATCTGAAAAGTATTTAACCTAACATACAAGAGCATAAACTTATCCTCACTGACTGCCCTTCTCGGCACAAGTATAGGGCTCTAGGGCAGGTGGAGGCGGAGGCTAAAGCTGAGGAGGAAGTTGGCCGGCTACCTTCTCAGCGCAAGTCTAGGGCTTTAGGGCAGGCGGAGTCGAAGGCTAAGACTGAGGAGGAGGGTAGGCAGGCAGCCTTTCGCGGCAAAAGTTTGAGTGACGTTAGGGGCTGAGTTAGAGTGTAGGCTTACGCTGCTCCTCACCTGCACCTCATTTGCTGGCTAAATTTGGGGCCTCACACTATCTCTGCACCCTTCGAAACATACTGCCGGAAATGCTCTATGAATTTATATCGCCAATCTAGTATTCAAGCATATTCCATCAATTTTGTTAAAACTCTTTGGGAGTTGTAGAACCTATTTGTACGATTTTCCTAATAGTTTTGCTGTCAAGTTTCAAAATTTTAGCTGTCTCCGAAATATAACCTTTTCCTGCATTGTTCTTCGTAACGTATTCGTATGCGTTACATACCAGCCGTTGACTTTGCTTCCTTAAAGTTTAGTCGCCTTTCTTTTCTTCGCAGAACTACTGCTACTTGGTTGAGTATCACTCGCGGGCACGGCAACACTGTTAACTGGTCGAGTAGCACTGCTACTGGTGCTCGGTTGAATATCACTCGCGGGCACGGCAACACTGTTAATTGGTCGAGTAGCACTGTTACTGGTGCTCGGTTGAATACCACTCGCGGGCACGGCACCACTGTTAACTGGTCGAGTAGCACTGTTACTGGTGCTCGGTTGAATATCACTCGCGGGCACGGCAACACTGTTAACTGGTCGAGTAGCACTGCTACTGGTGCTCGGTTGAATACCACTCGCGGGCACGGCACCACTGTTAATTGGTCGAGTAGCACTGTTACTGGTGCTCGGTTGAATACCACTCGCGGGCACGGCACCACTGTTAACTGGTCGAGTAGCACTGCTACTGGTGCTCGGTTGAATATCACTCGCGGGCACGGCAACACTGTTAACTGGTCGAGTAGCACTGCTACTGGTGCTCGGTTGAATATCACTCGCGGGCACGGCACCACTGTTAATTGGTCGAGTAGCACTGCTACTGGTGCTCGGTTGAATACCACTCGCGGGCACGGCACCACTGTTAACTGGTCGAGTAGCACTGTTACTGGTGCTCGGTTGAATACCACTCGCGGGCACGGCACCACTGTTAACTGGTCGAGTAGAACTGTTACTGGTGCTCGGTTGAATATCACTCGCGGGCACGGCACCACTGTTAACTGGTCGAGTAGCACTGCTACTGGTGTTCGGTTGAATATCACTCGCGGGCACGGCACCACTGTTAACTGGTCGAGTAGCACTGCTACTGGTGCTCGGTTGAATACCACTCGCGGGCACGGCAACACTGTTAATTGGTCGAGTAGCACTGCTACTGGTGCTCGGTTGATTATCACTCGCGGGCACGGCACCACTGTTAACTGATCGAGTAGCACTGCTACTGGTGTTCGGTTGAATATCACTCGCGGGCACGGCACCACTGTTAACTGGTCGAGTAGCACTGCTACTGGTGTTCGGTTGAATATCACTCGCGGGCACGGCACCACTGTTAACTGGTCGAGTAGCACTGCTACTGGTGCTCGGTTGAATACCACTCGCGGGCACGGCACCACTGTTAATTGGTCGAGTAGCACTGCTACTGGTGCTCGGTTGATTATCACTCGCGGGGACTGCAACACTGTTAATTGGTCGAGTAGCACTGCTACTGGTGCTCGGTTGAGGATTGTTTACGTGCACTGATAATTCAGGGATTTCTGGTGCGTTAGTATCCAGGTTTAATTCATACGGTCTTCACATTATTGCATGAAGGCAAGTGAAAAGAAATTCATTTCACAAATATTAATTAATGATGTAAATATAACAATACTTTCAAACAGTGAACAAAGCACATGCTAATTGTCTGAGATGAAGAAATAGACTGATGTCTATTTTAAGAGGTGCTTTGGCAATAGAGCTGTGAGGATTTCTGTTGGGTTTGAGAACTTCCATTTTAAAGCGCACTGCCGTTACAAATCACCCCCAGCTGGGCAAGCAAATGTATGCAGTTTTCTTTGCTGCGGGCTGCGGACCGGGTGCCCGTTCCAACTATATAAAGGTAAGTCAACTAATGGTTGTTATATTAATTTAAATATTTACGATGTCACTCTTTTATGCACAAATGCCATTCGAACATGCAATATGAAAAACATGAGTATGAGAAATAAATTAGTCAATATTTCACATTTTGGATTAATTTCATAATCTTTCACGGAAACAGTAATTGCAGTCATTTCCATGGTACAGTCGCAGGTTTAAATTATTGTTGTTTGAGCTATCAACATATATTAACACGCGCTATTTCGACAGATACGTGGATCCCAGTTTGCTGTACCTGCATTTGTCTCTAAATTTCCCGACAAGGAGGTTATTTTATATATAACTTAATGCTTAATGATCGATATGAATACAACCATCCTCTCAGAGATTAAACTATTCCCTAAGACCCAAACAAGAAGATATGAGAAAAATATTTTTACATATCATATTACTTGAAGGAAAAATGCATGTTGCCTTACCTTCACATATAGTGGGTTTCAGAAGTAAGTGTACGCTCGTACGGTCCAAGAAATAGGAATCTTGCGTGAATGATGAGGAATATGGCAGGCGGCACAGCTAATGGATTTATGGAAGCTCTCATCACCCCTGGGGAAATTCTTGGCGAGGAGCTACTCATCTGACCTGTTTCCTTCCACGCGTAGGTAGGAGGGAAATCTTAACTTCAAACATTTCTGAATGCTACTATTTCTGATTGCTATGTAACTAACTTCTCCCTACCAGGAAAGACCAGAGCACAGAAAACCTCACGTGGTTCTTACCGGCGATCCAGGAATTCAGGGAGTCGGTTATCAGGAGCGGTGTAATTGATGTTTCGCTGTCGTAAAGAAGTCCCTGTGAAGCCCCGATATCAAACGCTATTCCTTAGAAGACGTCGTCACCACTACATGGAGTGGAAGGATCAGATTGGCCTTTTGAAAATGGATGATTGCCGCTGAAGTGAAAGTATTAGTTCCGGTCTCATCCAAGATGGACGCAGGGGAGTGTATGCTGCTAACAGTCCGAGCGCTCTACACAGAGGACGGGTTGTGTTCGATAGCATGCAGACGTGTCAGCATTGGACTGGCCGAAATAATCCTCAGACCTCAATCCCATCGATCATGTCTGTGTGTTATGGTTCGGGATGGGGAGCCGCCAGAGGAACACACTATTGAATCGGTCTGTAATTTTTATCTTGAATTCTGGGGGAGCATCAGGAGGCGTCATCTTATTTGAAGCTCTCTGGTATTCTTCGTCCATGGGAGAACCAATGAAATTATGAACAACTGGGACGCTAGTCGTCTTATCAAAGGAGATAAATAGTCAATGCTTTCAAATTTCTCCTTATTTCTTCATAAATGCATTATTCTAGAAGTTGTGTTAGGCTATTATTTCTTCTTGAAAAATAATGTAACGATCATAATTAACATTTTTCTCGTTGTTTCAGTTCTGAAATAGATATTTTCGTTTAAAATAATACTCCATGTTATTTAAATAATTTCTTTCCTTGCACTCAACCCTTTTTTTTATCTCAAAGTGTTCTCATTCTTAATTTTCATTACCTTGGGTGATGCGTAGTGTCGTAATTAAATCCAGCTTGGTAGTTGTTAAAAATGTCAGCTGATGAACAATTAGGAACGTTCTTCGTAGTAAATGCATTACCAAATGCAGTCGCAGAATTGTCAGTCTTTTCTTGCTATTGAGGATGTTTGTAAGTTGAAAAGTAAATGCCACGAAACTCTAAGCCCAGGTCGATCCTGCTTTAAATCTGTCAATCTAAGCGCTCTATCTTTTGTGGGCGCCCACCGCAGAGATGGATTACAATAAAAAAATTTAAATGGATCTTGCATTGAAAAGTAGTGCGTTTGAAGGTGGGTTTGAAAGTAATATTGTTATATTATGTTATATTCAAATTCGTAAAGGGCCTAATAAAGTAGGGTTTATTGGGTTGCCACAGCCATTAGGTTAGACCTTTCCTCTTGAAAATTATACCGCCGGGCTGAGTGGCTCAGACGGTTGAGGCGCTGGTCTTCTGACCCCAACTTGGCAGGTTCGATCCTGGCTCAGTCCAGTGGTATTTGAAGGTGCTCAAATACGTCAGCCTCGTGTCGGTAAATTTACTGGCATGTAAAAGAACTCCTGGGGGACTAAATTCCAGCACCTCGGCGTCTCCGAAAACCGTAAAAGAGTAGTTAGTGGGACGTAAAGCAAATAACATTATTTATTATTATTATTATTATTATTATTATTATTAAAATTATATCACACTTCATTGGATATATTATTAACAAATACATCGCAATTAGGAAATATACCGGTGGCAACGGTCACTTACAATAGTGTAATAATAAAGTTAAGATATAAGTACCCAACAACAACAAGAGTACAAGAAATACTACAAGTTTAACATTCTAAATTCCGCATCAATATGTACAAACTTACACAGAACTTAAGTATTTCCAGTGCGTAACACAACAGCTTACAATATTATGGGTTAAACTTACTACTAGCTTAACATTACAAGTGATAATAAAGTAAATTTAAAATTGTAATTACCCAACAACAACTACAACAACTGGTGTACAACATGAAATTCCACGGAAACAAAAAGATACAAGAAATACTACTGTACTAGTTTAACATTCTAGATCCAGCAGGAAATAAAAAATTCAGTGACCATCATTTACAACTTTAACTATTCACTTTACATGGAAAGGAAGTATTACAAAAATTACTACTAGTTTAACATTCTGAATCCAGCATCATCATATACAAATTTACACACAACTTAATTATTTCCAGTGCTTAACACTACGGCTTACAATACTATAGGCTGAGCTTTCTACTGGTTTAACATTACAAGTTATAATAAAGTAAAGTAGAAACTTAATTGCCCAACAACAGCAACTACTACAACCATAGTACAACAAACAATTCCATGAAAAGAAAATATTACAAGAAATACTACCAGTTTAAAATTCTAAATTCGGCATCAATATATACAAAATCGCACACAACTTAAGTATTTCCAGTGCTTAACACTACAGCTTACAATATTATGGGTTAATCTTAATACTAGCTTAACATTACAAGTGATAATAAAGTAAAGTTAATATATAAGTACCCAACAACAACGACAACAACAGCAGCAACAACAAGAGTACAAGAAATACTACCAGTTTAACATTCTAAATTTCGCATCAATATATACAAACTTACACACAACTTAAGTATTTCCAGTGCTTAAAACTACAGTTTACAACGGGAAACTACAGCCGTAACTAACTCCCGAGGACATGCAGCTCTCTCTATATGAATGATGTACTGATGATGGCTTCCTCCCGGGAATACTATTCCGGTGGGGAAAGAGTCCCCCATTCGGATCTCCGGCTGGATACTACACGAGAGTACGCAATCATCAGGAAGATGGATAGTGACATTTTGCGAGTTGGAAAAAAATGAAATGTCGTATGGCTTTTAGTGCCGGGATATCCCAGGATGGGTTCGGCTCGCCAGGTGCAGGTCTTTCTATTTGACTCCCTTAGGTGACCTGCGCGTCAAGATGAGGATGAAATGATGATGAAGACAACACATACAGCCAGCCCCCGTGCCATTGGAATTAACCAATTAAGGTTAAAATCCCCGACCCGGCCGAGAATCGAACCCGGGACCCTCTGAACCGAAGGCATGTACGCTGACCGTTCAGCCAATGAGTCGGACTTGCGAGTTGGAGCGTGGAATATTAAAAGTTTGAATCCTTTTGATAGGTTACAGAATATGAAAAGGGAGATGGACAAATTAAAGTAAGATGTTGTGGGTATAAGTGAAATACGTTGGGGGAAGAACAGGATATTTTGTCAGGCATCGACAGAATTTTCAACACAAAATCAAACAGGGGAAATGCAAGAGTTGGTTTAATAAGGACTAAGAGAATAGTACAGCGGGTATGTTACTACGACCAGCATATTGAAAGGATTATTGTGGTTGTACCGGGCGGTACACCTCCACGCCGCTAATTCAAACATTGCGCTAGTTGAAACTCATCTACTGGAGAAAGCCTGAACTTTAACACCATATTAATTCTAAGGTTTCTCAGAAGATGTCTCTACAGTAAATTTTGAAGTGTTCTGAACTATGCCTGTTTCGATTTGTTTTGTTTTCACTGTAGTAAGAAGTGTGAACATTCTCTTCTAGATGGCACTACTTAAGAACTACAATTGTGCACCCTAGTGCGAAGTGAAGGAACCTTTTTGGAAGAAATTTTGTAGTCATAAGTTTGTTCTTTGTTAAATTTCTTGCAGTTTTTTTTTGGGTTGGCAGTATAACCCTTCTCTTTCCGCTTGTTTTGAATTTAGCCAATCCCGAATTTCTATAATTAATTTTTGACCAATAACGTATGTCTTCTCCGATATGGAGATGTTGCTTTATGCTACCCAATAAAATTGAGGGGGTGTGGGTTCTCATTCTTGAAAGGTCTCGAATGTTCCACGAGGGCATTTAAACTGCTGATTTTCTGGTCTCCGGGCCACTTCAGTAACATCTATCATAGTGTGAGTATGTAGCAGGGGGCGGGAAGCGCCTCTTTCTTCGGGCAGCAGTTCATCCATAAAGTAATGGCCTTTTAATAACTTCTTTTCTTGCTAGCTCAGCAGTTTAACCCTCGGGGCAGGTTCGAAACTTTTATCATGTAACTTTCCTTTAAAATGTAAAAGACACTTGATATAAATTCTGTCTCTTTAACTACAAATTGGGATAGAGAGTGCCTAACCCTCTCGAGCTCCCATTCATTTTGTTTTGAGGTGACTACGTTTTCATAACAGTTTCCCTTCTCCTCGTAATGTAATAAAGTTTTTCTATCGTGTCACCTCCGTAGTATGGGATTAGCCCTTGCATATGCGGCCTAGTGCCAAGTAGGTTTTAAAAAGGTGTATTAGGAGTGCGAGTTACGCCTCCACTCATGTTGGTATTTTGGGGCCATGTAATTATCCTGTTTCTTTACTGAATAGGCCTCAGTAGGTTGGGTATTTTTACCCCTGTTCTTGTGTGCCTGGAGGGCAGCTTGAAGGTTGAGTTTGGTGTGGCCTTTGAATAGGCTTGAACTTTGAGAGCGGGTTGCTCTTTCTTAAATTTGGTTTCTGTGTGCCTCGAGCAGGCTTAACTGGGTAATTGGGAGCTAGTGCTCCTTGGCATGGTTGGGGTTTTCTGCCCCTTGGTTGAACTTTGGACATAGGCAAAGTTAGGCTCATTGCTCAAGGATTGCGTGTCTGGGGGCTCGAATCCCAAATCCATTAACAAATTGCAATTGTACATTCTTAATTTGTTGATATTGTACCAGGAAAAGTTGTGGGCAAAGGGCATGAGTAGGACCTCAGGGAGTGGAACTTGGTTTTGGAGCCGATACAGAGTAGGATAGACTCGCAGAGCGAATAATAGATGGTTAAAAAATCTTTTTCAAAACAATTTATTAATTCTTCACCCTGCGATATGATTTTTGATTCAAATCTGGCATTGAAATTAAAAGTTTGAAAGTAATCTTCCTGAATTCTGTTCATGAAAATGGCATAAATATTACTGATTTCAAAGTCTTTCATATGTGAGAATATGAGGTATTGAATTTCCACCTAAAGTCTTTCTAAACCTAAGCACACTTATAATGAGAAATTAAATTTTGGTTAATAGTTTTCAGTTCTCAGTTCGTCACCCTTGATATATAGCACACTTGAAAAGCCTAAAGTCTTTCTACGAGATATGAAACTGAAATTTGAAATTAAATTAATCACTTCTGAGAAATTATGGGAACTCTGAAATATTTGTTCACACGCGGCACTGAAGTTTCCACTGTTCACAAATTAATGAAAGAAAATTTTAGTCAGTTTGTTACTACTCACTTATGGCAAGAAATGTTGCTACAAAATGTCGAAGGATGGACATCTGGAATGTTCCGTGGAGAATCAGGATCGGCGATGTTCCCTTGACACACCATGTTGACGTTCCCGATGAGGTGATGACGGCTGGAACTGGATCATGTAGAATTGCAGCTCGTTAGGGTGATTTTTCGCACACGAAAAATTCACTTAGTGCGAGTAGTTAACACTGACACTGTCATTGACTGTTGAACACTATTTATGGCGTAATTGAAAGAATCACAGTCCTTCCTGTATGAATTACTATTTACAGTCGTTATTGAAACGTTCATAAATGCACAGTTCACACTTGAAAAGGCAAGTCGATAATCACAGTCTTTGAACACAGTCATTAAGTCACTAAGAATTATTTTCTGCTTATCCTGTTATTATAATGTTATATTACCTCAGAAAAGTTCTTAATTTTCACTCAAATTACTGTAAGTCGTATACTGACGTGGCATGAATAAAGGAATACAGTTCAATACTCGGAAAGAAACGAGTTCTGGTGATTCTACACATTAGTTTCTGCAGAAGTTCAAAATCATAAGTCTACACGTAATGACATATTCTGTGAACGTAAAATAGTTAATGTTTGCACTTCAATAAGTTCACTCGTATTACATTCTTAAATGTCTTTAGGATTAGACTGTAGTCGCGACGCGATATACTAAATATAGTGCGACGTCTTTTATAATTCTGTCGGCGATATAATTTCGCGTTCCGGAAATACGACGGAAAGTACTTTCACCGTGACTGCGCGAACATACTGTACGCGGGCCGGTCTCTCCTCTATCTCACTCACACAGCTGTCTACTCGTCCTTGTACTGGCTTGCTTGCTGGCTGGCCTTGGCATATATAGATACCAGCGCTGGGAGGGGTAGCATCTCTCTCGGCCATGTGACCGTGATTACGTAATTTCGTTGAAACTTTAAATTATTATAACTCAACAACCATGGGATGAATTAATTCGAAATTCACAGGGATTAACTTTTATGACGTCCGCTATAATTCAGCGTTTGTCCCGTTGAAATTGGTTAAGGTGTTAAAAAGCTGGTAAAAGAAAAATTCTTTCGAGAAATATCTCTAGGGGAGGTGAGCTTCAGGCGACAGGTGACGTCACTTGACTCCGCCTAGTGCACTCGTAGGGTCTGGCACATACTGGAACATTCTTTACATAGATGTTCGTACGTCGGTCGGATCTTTTATGCTGAAGTAATGTTTCTTTCAATTAATATGGACCAGGACCTAGGCTTTCCTGGTACAATATGCTACTGAGTACCTGTTATACTTGTTATTTCTTGATCTTGAAAAGAAAATATAACCTTTGTTAAATTTTAAATTAACTTTAATTTCGTAAGTTGAGACCTATTCATCCCAGCACCTCCTTTCACCTCTGCCGTTCCACAAAACATCGTAACGGTGGTCAAGATAGATACCAAGCCAATACCAACCACAACAGTGCAGGTCTATATGCCTACAAGATCAGCGGATGATGAAGAAATCGAAAGAATTTATGAAGAGATAGAAGATTTAATACAATATGTAAAAGATGACGACAACGTAATTGTGATGAGAGAGTGGAATGCAGTAGTAGGCCACAGAAGAGAAAGTAATACGGGAGGAGAGTTCGAATTACGACAAAGGAATGAAAGAGGAAGTCGGCTGCTTCAGTTCTTCACTGATCATAATTTAGTTCTTGCTAACACTTAGTTCAAACACAACAAACGGCGGCTTTATACATGACGATACCTGGAGAAAGTGGAAGGTATCAAATAGATTTAATTATGATTAGGCAAAGATTCAGAAACCAGGTGTTGAATTGCAAAACTCTCCCAGTAGCATATGAGGACTCTGACCACTACCTGTTATTCATGGCATGCCATCTGAATTTGGAGAAACTGAAGAAAGGAAGGAATGCAAGGAGATGGGATCTAGACAAGTTGATAGAAGAGAGTTTGAGGGATTGTTTCAAGGATCATGTAACATAAGGAAAAATGAAAAGGCTTAAGGAAACACAGTAGAGGAAGAATTGACGGTCATGAAGGATGAGATCAGTAAGGCTGCTGAAGAAAAGTTAGGAAGAAAGGAAAGATCAACTAAGAAGCAATGGATAACTCAAGAGATACTGGACCTGATTGACAAACGACGAAATTACAAGAATGCAAAAACTAAAGAGGGCAGAAAAGAATACAGGCGAATAAAGAATGAAGGGGATAGAAAGTACAGGACAGTTAAGGAAGAATTGCTGAAAGAGAAGTGCAAGAATGTTGAAGGTTATATGGTCATAGGAAAGGTAGATGCTGTAAACAGGAAAATCAAGGAGACCTTTGAAGAAAGGAAAACTAGGTGTATGACTCTTAAAACTCAGAGGGTAAACCACTTCTAGGGAAAGAAGAGAAGTCAGAAGGATGGCAGGAACATATCCAACAGTTGTATCAACGTAAAGAAGGAGAGGATAGTGTTCTGGAAGAAAAAGAGGCTGCCGATGCTACTGACAGAGGAGGTCCCATTTTTAAGGTCAGAAATGGACAGAGCTTTGAGAGACATAGTTTTTAGAATTCCATCCATACCTGACAAGTGTACCTACACTTATAAACCTAACGGATGTACCAATCATTCAGCCTCACGTTGGGCAGCCATTAGTAACCTCCCATTATTATATATGCATAATAATTGAAATAAAAGTAATTGAAATAAAATACATTAATAAAATAATTTTGTCGAAATATCCGTAATATGGGCCCCAGAGTTCTCCTAAATGAATATCAAGAATTTTAATAGAGAATGATAATTCTCTCTCCGAGGGCATGTGCATAAATATGTGTACAGGTGCATGTGCTACAGGTCTTACCTAACCCTTCTGACAACAACTAAATTGGTAGGAGCTTCACATACGTCCATCAATAACTCCACTTATTCTAAAGTAAGTAACTATATTAAGAATAATATCCGTGCATGAGCACCTCATCAACACATCAAAATGTACATAAAATATACAAAAAAAATACTGCTGAAAACTCCATATTTACACAATTATCCAACAAGAACAACAAGAACAACAACAACAACAAAAATTGGAAACGAAAATCGAGGACCAAACTACCATTTGTAGTCAGCCCGATGCACATTAGTTACAAAGCATATATATGTAAATAAATACCCTGCACTGTCTCTGAGTACCAACACAACTTGCATATTCTCATTATTGGCATTATTGTTACATCACATTGATACTGTACCTTTAGAATTCGTTGTTCACTGATTCTAACACTTCTTTTAAAGATACTTTCATTTGAGCAACACACGCTTGTTGTTCCACCAACATATAAGACACCAAGCCATCACAAGTGATATAATATCAAGTGCCTAAAAACTCCAAAGTTTGTAGGCCAGTACCACACTTCATATTTCACAAACAATTCACGTCAACCACGTTTCAGAAATGTTTTAAGGCAAGTTCTCTCCGTCGTTTACTCACATGCCTAAATAGAACTCAGCTTCCCCCTACTCTTACATGGTACATCTAGATTGATCCTGGATATCCAATCACGAGTGGAAGATCCTCTTGCCATACCAGGACCACGCCGCAAACCTCTTCCGGATCCCAAGATAATAATAACCAGGCCGCGTCATCGGACTCTGGCCTGTTTCACATGACTCACGGAAACTTTCCGAGTTATAAATAGCAGTGTTTTCCCATCCGCTTGTACAAAACAAATTACTCACATCACGTATGGAGACCTTCCAGCTTAAGATAAATAAAATAATAATTATTGTAATAATAGTAATACGAATAATGACAATAATATTATCTCATATTTGCGAATACAGTGCGAGGGTGCGACATATGTACTATCACACAATGTCGTCCGGTCTAATTAGAAAAAACATCTAAAAGTGCTCCTTTACGTGTGTTCTTTGTAATGAGTTGGCAAAAGCCTTTATTCCACACTAATAGGTTAACAGATTCCTGCGATAGCCCCCCCCCCCCGTAGTTGACACCACACCAGTTTACCGAGCGTAGATTTAGATCTACAATTATAGCTTTTTTCGTAGCTTATATTTGCACATGTCAATTCTGAAAGAGGAGTGATCGTGTTTAATCCTGATTTCGGCGGGCGATTGGCTCCAATAATGACAATATTTTGTTTATTGGGTGCATTATTTACCTCCGCCCCAATTATTTCCCAGTCATCGAGAACCAGTTTTAGCGTAC
This sequence comes from Anabrus simplex, assembly GCF_040414725.1. Lineage (NCBI taxonomy): Eukaryota > Metazoa > Arthropoda > Insecta > Orthoptera > Tettigoniidae > Anabrus > Anabrus simplex. Next base: position 428,433,744 of record NC_090266.1, on the reverse strand, counting down.
TGCTTAGCTCTGACGTAACACAAAGGAAACTTCCCTTTCCTTTCGACCCTCTATCCCGTTTAGGTGTATTATCCGATAACCAACTTTCCGTTCCCACAATTATATCAGGGTCACTCGCATCAACTAAGTTTTTGAATTTTGCGATTTTATTACCAATACTTCCGCAGTTTACCTGCAACATTCCAAGAAACTTACCAGATCGCGTATCACTGCCTCTCACAATACCCTGCTGGTGGTCCCGCTGTCGCTGTAGATGCATCGAATCTGCTCCCATCGTGGATCGTCATTCGACTGCCCGTTCTGCATCATCATCCGGTTGAATGGGAAAGGACTCGGTAACCCTCGAAAAGAGTTCACCTAGTCTCACCACTCCTCCCTGGTCCAGGTGAAGTCCATTTCTGCTGCAGTCCCTGTCGCCAATCCAACTGTTGCCGTCTACAAAGAGTGATCCGGAATTTTCGGCCACCCACTGAAGCTCTTCGTTCAACCGGCCAATCTTCTTCCATGATACGTCTTAGTGTACCACTAATTACACAATTTGCCATCGGGAACTTTTCTTAGTAGAGTTCACTGGATCAGAAATGTCCCCCATTATGTCTTCAGTACATTGCCTTTTTAAATCATTAGTTCCTACGTGGAGAATTACTACTTCCTCAGTCCTGCCTCATTCGTCCTTTATTTTCCTGTTCAACTGTTCCGCTCGAATTCCCGGCAGGCACATCACTTTCACTGACCTATTTTCCTGTCCTGTATGCCGTACGATAGAGTCGCCTATCACCGAACAATTTACCAGTTTAATATTCTCCACAGATTAATGAGTGCCTACATTTCTCATATACACTTACTGTAACTTCTTTCGTAGCCACGCAGTTATGAGATTTGCTTCACTTAATTCCCGCTGAAGTTCGTCAATTTTTGCTTTGTCGCTAGTCACATCCCCATTAAGGAAATACTTGCTACATGCCGTCCTTTCCTTATCACCGTCCAGGGCCTGTAGCTTACCACATTATAAATTATACCACATTCCACACGTATCAAACTTAGCACCAGATCTTAAGTTCTTTTTATATCCCATAACTCCACCTTCACGTTCACCACCTCTTCTGAAGCTGCTTGAACAGGCTCCGGATTTAACTCCAAGCCTCCTATGACAAATAACGTAGTAATGAGTGCCGACGATATAACACTTCCCGGGTAAAGGTCTGCACACACCAACGCGGGACGCGGGAGCGGGAGCGGGAACGATCCCGTCGCGAACTATTATAAGTACAGAGGGATATGGGGCCATTCACACCGATGCGTCTCTCTCGCCTAGTGCGGGATTGCTGCGAACCATTTTCAGTTCGCAGCATGCAGCGTTTTGCCGCGTCCCGCATTCATTGTGACAGTAGCAATGGCGACTGAACTGTTGATAGAGTGCGTTAAGGAACACCCAATGCTTTACGATATGGGTAATAAAGATTAAAAGAATATAAGGAAGAAAGATATGTTGTGGGATGAAATAGGAAGAGAACTGCGTGTACCTGATAAGTATCAGTTTTTAATTATCACTGTTTGTGACTTTTTTGCACACATTTCACCGTTCGTAAACCTACATGTAGGATGAATACTCAATCTATCTATACACTGTTTTTATGCATGTCAAAGAACTCCACAAATTTCTCACGATCAGCGAAGGCTACAGTGGGTGCTCGTCGTGTATCATTCTCAACATTTTCAAATGCTCAAGTCCTGATTCCGGTGGATCTAAATCTTCGTAACATGATGAATTTTCTCTCAGTAAACTGTGCATAATGCACGTTGTTCTAATGATTAGCTTAGATGTGTCCACATGAACCTTCACGTGTCTGTAATAAATTCTCCATTTCTGTGCTAATATGCCGAAGGAATTTTCTAAGACCCTTCTTGCTCTACATAGTCGGTGGTTGTAATTTTCTTTGCGCTTGTCTCCTTTTGCTTGCCTGTATGGAAACGGTTACAATAAGTAACTTTTCAGAGGAAACACTTCGTCGCCGATTATAACATAAGGCGCAGGCACGTTCTGTCCAGGAAATTGTTTGTCTTTCGGAACACCAAGAGCACCCACTTCTAACAATTGTCCCATTACAGAGTTCTGGGAAATAGCACATCACTGTTTTTCCGTACCCTTCGATATCTACACATAGGAACCTGTAATCTGTACCAACAATTGAGAAAAGTACAGTACAGAACTTCTTCAGGCAACAAAAATAATTCGATCCAATGTTCCTCGGATATTTTATAGTAACTTTCTTCCCATCGATACTACCAATCCAGTTTGGCAATTGCCATATTCTGTAATATCTTTGAGTTGATTCTATCCATGTTTTGGTACATGGTTCTGGCATGTATATTCCTTGCATTCTATCGCAGATATCTTGGCAAACATCTCGAACAATAGCACGAACTGTTGTAAATCCGACCCGGAAACTGTGACCAATTGTAGTATAGAAATCTCCAGTAGCCAGAAATCAGAAAGAAAAATACATAGAGTGGAGTGGAGTCTCGCAAATCCGAGCGTTATTTGAACGTTTACTTTCGTAAATTTGAAATGATTTTTCTACAGCATTTCATTCCCTGCGTATTTGCGCCATGTCATCGTACTGTGGGTCCCCTCTACTGAGACCAAGTCTGCCTCTTAAAGCAGTTTTATTGCTGGGCAACGCAGGGCCACATCCAGATGAACATGAACTAGTATGTGATGGAATTCGTGCTTTGTTTTTGCCCCCTAACTTGACAAGTTTGATACAACCTATGGATCAGGCCGTTTTGGAATGTCTAAGAAGAAGGTATCGGCACCGCCTGCTTTATTCACTCCTGGAAGCAACAGAACGTGAGAAAACAATCACGAACTTCCTCAAACAGATAGCCATGAAGGACGTAATGTATTGGACGAACTTCGCAGCGACCGCGGGATTGTAGGTTTCGCTCCCGCTCCTGCTTCCCACGTGCCGCGTTGGTGTGTGCAGAAAGACGAACTCTGCAACGACCGCAGGATTGTAGGTTTCGCTCCCGCTCCTGCTCCCCACGTCCCGCGTTGGTGTGTGCAGACCTTAACTACCTGCTGCAGGTCCGCATTCCAGCGCACACCCGGTATCCTCCTGCCTGCTTGCCCATATCCTGATTGCTGCTCGCCTAGCTGATACGGAAATAATTTGTACCCATCGCTGCGCAAACACGTCTGCTCCCTTCAACAGTCAACTATTATAGCAACTCCTTGAGTTTCTCGTCTTTCCTTCCTTGTTGTTCATACTATCTCTTATAATGGGATAGGTAGCTGCTGTCCTCGACCCTCCTGGAGTGACGCATGATTCTTTTCAATGTCCGACTCGTTGGCTGAACGGTCAGCGTACTGGCCTTCGGTTCAGAGGGTCCCGTGTCGGGGATTTTAACCTTAATTGGTTAATTCCTAAGGCACGGGGGCTGGGTGTATGTGTTGTCTTCATCATCATTTCATCCTCATCACGACACGCAGGTCGCCTACGGGAGTCAAATAGAAAGACCTGCACCTGGCGAGCCGAACCCGTCCTGGGATATCCCGGTCCTAAAAGCCATACGATATTTCATTTTCATTTCAATGACAATAATTTCTTTGTAACTTCAATTATCTTCTTGACACAAAAGCAACATAGCTACATCAACAGTCAAAGGTTTATAAACAGGCTCGACATCAGCAGTTTCCTCGGAAGGCATTTGCACCAGTTCTTCATTCTCCAGAATTTCAGTGATGGTGGCGCCTTCAAATTTCTTGATCGATATGAATTTATTATTTCTCTTTCCCCCTCATGTACTCCACGTGATGAATAAGTTACGGTAGTTCAGTTTGGTGTAAAACCTCCAACCAACACCTTATTTGCATCAATTCGCATTTTGAAAGATACAAAACACAAATATATAATCACAAGAATTATCTAATTATGGATCATCGTATAACTCACAACAATATTAATAATAATAATAATAATAATAATAATAATAATAATAATAATAATAATAATAATAATAAAATGAAAAGAAATCGTGTACTTTGGAGTCAGACAGAATAACGTACTAATGGACAGTCAAAACAGTTTGCTGTTGTAAGCACGGGTTATCTCTAACTATTTATCTGCAGAGAGCGAGTCAGTATGAACAGCTAAAACTTGCGTTTGCCATGTAGTGGAACATTTATGTATATTTACAAGAGGCTGCGATAAATATCCGCCAGGCACTTGTCACTTGTCAATGAAAGTTGCTCGAAGCTGAAACGGCAAATATATTTTCAATGGCTCAAGCGCGTATTTTTTCGTAGACGTTGGCTATTGTGTTTTGTATGTTAGTGAAAAGTTAAGGGTAAGTTGAAGACTAGTTAGGGCTGTCAGCTTAGCCAAATTACCTGTTGTACTTATAATGGATAATCAGAGTTCATTTGTGACCTAAGTTATTAAACGTTGATGGACGCTGTCCTCCTTAATGAATGTGAACCATGGCAGCAGTTCTGCCAGCAGATGAAGGCCAATCATTCGGCACTCTCTGAAAGCCACTGGTAGTTATAGGAACCATATACACCTACAATCGTCGTTACTATTACATGTTAGTTAACTGTTGCTTAATCACGTCACAATTATCCATATTTATTTTCCATGTTTATTAATACCTTTCCCTAGAGTGCTAGCGTAGTTTCCCTACATTTGCAGTATAAAAATATTTTTCTGTGCACTTAAAATGTTACCCTTATACTTAAATGTTTACCTCGGATTAGGTATAAAAAATCAATCAATCAATCAATCAATCAATCAATCAATCAATCAATCAATCAATCAATCAATCAATCAATCAATCAATCAATCAATCAATCAATCAATCAATCAATCAATCAATCAATCAATCAATCAATCAATCAATCAATCAATCAACACTGATCTGCATTTAGGGCAGACACGCAAGTGTCAGATTCCCTATCTGTTGTTTTCCTAGTCTTTTCCTAAATAATTGATAAGAATTTGGAAACTTATTGAATGTCTTCCGTGGTAAATTATTCCAATCCCTAACTCCCCTTCCTATAAACGAATATTTGCCCAAATTTGTCCTCTTGAATTCAACTTTATCTTCATATTGTAAAGTCTCCTTCTTTTAAAAACACCTCTCGAATTTACTCGTCCACTAATGTTATTCCACGCTATCTCTCCACAGACAGCTCCGAACATATCACTTAGAGTTGAGCAGCTCGTCTCCTTTCTCCCAAGTCTTTCTAGTCCAAAGTTTGCAATATTTTTGTAACGCTACTCTTTTCTTGGAAGTCACCCAGAACAAATCGAGCTGCTTTTCGTTGGACTCTTTGCATTTCTCAAATCAAGTAATCCTGGTGAGGGTCCCATACACTGGAACCATACTCACTGTCTTACAAGAGACGTATGTGCCCTCTCCTTTACATCCTTACTACAGCCCCTAAATATTCTCATAACCATCCGCAGAGATATGTACCCTTTATTAAAAATCCCATTTATGAGATTACCCCAATGGAGATCTTCGAAAGTAGCCTCAGTTCACATGTTGTGCGTGTCCGCCTGTTTGTGTATTACGTCACAGTAAAACGGCTAAGTAGAATTTCTGGGAACGCGATACTGAAGTTCAGGGATAGTTGAGTTGTGCACTGGGCAATACATTATCGTTACGAATAAACCACTGTCTGTTTTATCGATCTAATTTAATGTACGAAGACCCAATTAGTATAAAAACAATTATATTTAATAATGAATAACAATAGTTCCCTTTACAACGTATCTTTCCTCCTCTCCGCAGGTAGTCCGGTTCGGTGGTATTAACTGAGACGGGCGATAATCCTGGTTAAGTCTCATTTTCACTTCGCTTCGCACGCCTAGTCGCTTCATACAGCAGACAGGTTCAATCGTACACTCTATTAGCAATCTCGAAGCACGGCGAATCCAGATAGGTTCGGTAACTCGCGAAATCAACACAGTGAACTCAGTTAACTCACAGTTAACATAACTGCTTCACGTAGTGAATTACTCAACATAGACCACTAAACTAATACAAGGCTGCTAACCAGCACTCCTGTCCAACACCCACAGACCGACACAACGACAACAATGTAAACAGTCCACCACGACGACATACCCTCAGCACTCGGACACGGACCACACACTTTCAACACAACTCCGGCGACAGCCAGCCTACTCCATTACTCTTTTTCTTACACAATTTTTTAAATCGTACCGCCACAGATAGGTCTTCGGACGAAGATGGCATAGGAAATGCCTAGGAGTGGGAAGGAAGCTTCCGTGGCCTTAATTAAGGTACAGCCCTAGCATTTGCTTGGTGTGGAAACGGGAAACCACAGAAAAGCATCTTGAGAGCTGCCGACAGTGGAATTCGAACCCACTATCTTCCGGATGCAAGCTCACAGCCGCGCGACCCTAATCGCACGGCCAACTCGCCCGGTTAGGGTATATGAGACTGTGTGCTATTGTGGAGGAAGATAGTGGTGAGTGTGGTGCGTGAGTTGCAGGGAAGTTGGGGACATTATAAACACCCAGTCCCCGAGCCAAGGGAATTAACCATTTAAAGTTAAAGTCTCCAAACCGGCCGGGAATCGAACTGAGGGCCCTCAGAACCGAACAGCACTACTATGACCATTAAGCCAAGAAGCCGGAGAGAAAGATAATGAAAATAACTGTGGAAATGAGAATAAAATGTGACGTAATTATCACTAGAAGAATGTATCATAGAAAGCGCATTTCCAAAGCCTGTGGCCGAATTGGAAAAAATAAAATGTGTTGGCTTCCAATGGTATAGGTTGCTAAAACTTATGAAGCATAACATAACACTGACTGGATATTGTTTTCAGCTTTTCTGCTGACACTCGTCTCATTACTGCTGCAGTTGTACAAAAATTAACCCATCAATGGCGGAGCCAAGAGCTACTAGGCGTAAATCTAAACATAGATTAACATTCTGTATGAGAGCTATCGACTGGTGGGTGTGAACCTCTTGAAGATGCAGAGGGCTCTTCCGATAAACACAAGTTAATAATTGCAGCGGCGTGGCTTCCATATTTGCCGATGGTGAGAGCCGTGAGGTGGCACGGATAAATTACACCGACAGACTTACAAATAGCCAATACACACAATTTTTGACGTGAAAACATCTTCCTTTTCGGTCCGGCAGTGGGCGAGTACTAGAGCTAAAACGCCCGTCATAAACGTTGCAACGTTGATATCTCCGTTTCTACTAAAGATATCGCCATTGTAACTAATCTCTGCAAAGACATTTAAACTAAAATTTGACACCAAAAAGTAGTTCTATGTCGTCACCCATCAAAAGAGCATTGCTGACAAATAAGTCCCCACTTTAGCGGTGCGACGCTCGAGAGAAATCGCTATAACTGTGGAACCGTAATTTTGAAACACAAAGTGTCGTTTGGAATCCTATGTAATCCCCTACAAAACGGTTTTAAATATCATTTTAGTTGGCGAATCCGTTAGCGACGTACGTCGTATTAAAGCAAGTGAAATTTTGGACATCATTTCATGATGACCAAGTATAAACCACAAAGAAGCAAGCTATAGCGTCCGATTATTCCATTTTTGTTATGGGGGAATACATTTCGAAGAAAATGAGACGAAAATATAGCGGGCACCGTTCAAAAGAATAACGTCAGCGCTAGCGCCAACGGGTGGCTTCGAGCGCGAGCCGTCGACAGCGCTCTCGCGAGTGAATACTACTGTGCGGTGGTCAGGGAAGCATCTGCCGTGTCTAATAACAGCAGCATAACTACACCAGACGTTTTTACGCCTTTAAAGTTAACGGCAGTGTCTCTGCCTCCACCGATTGTTTAAACCAGGGCCTCTCAGGGTGCATGCGCGTGGTGCATGCACTGTGCACGGTGCAAAAGACGACTTCGCTTGGTTGACCAGAGTGCAGACCCCCCCACTCCTCTCTCCCTACACCTGTCACCCCGTTCGGCCTGTCTCCGCGTTCCTCACCTTCACTGCTGTTTCTCCCCCACTGCGAAATGTTTACGTGTGGTGAGCGGAGACGCACAGTTGTATGGGACAAGGTTACCAGTGTTATTAAAAAAATTAAAAAAGTGAATTAGAAATACACATACATGTTTGAGAGGAATGTAAACATACTTTTTTAAAAAAAATGCAAAACCCGTAACCAAAATGAAAATGCTACAGTAATGGAACAAAACTCATTTGTGGATATAGAATGCTCTTCTTCAAGCTGTTTCAACTTCCTTAATTCTTTGTCTCTGACGTCTCCTATGATTTCACAATAATTTTCCGAATGTAGTCTGTTGTAGTGTCTTTCAATAGATGATTTTCTTACGCACGTAATTATCGTCCCACAGATTAAGCATTTGGCGTTATCGTCACGACAAACAAACAAAAAAAATACGAAAGTTCCCAGTTCGATTGAAATGGACTTTCGGAAGTCTTTGCTTTCTTCGAAACAGGTTGCTCCATTATTATGTTGTTGTCGTGCGCTTGTCTATTTCACTGATAAACACGTCGTCTACCACCAAACGCTTCGTCGCTCTCAGCACACTACACCATCCGAGTCAAGCCGAGTTGAGGCGAAGCGTACCGATGCACAGTGCACAGAGCCTATGCACCTCGCTCTGCACGCGTGAGAGTTTGGGCGTTTGAGAGGCCCTGGTTTAAACGAACGACGTGAGCTAAATGTGACAAAGACCAAAATTCAGGTGGCCTTTCTAGTATTCAGTCCCGGTGGTTTCTAATGGTACCTATATCGCAGTTTATAAAATCTAAGCTTGAAGGTTGATCACATGATCTTGTAATAAAAACTGAGTTGGAACTTGAAGAAACATGTAGGGAGTTTTGACTTAGGTGGTCAATTTTATTAGCCGTTGGCCTCCTGCTTCCACGATAGCGAGTTAGTACCCCACTTAGGTCGATGCAATGTGAGGGTATTTAAATGGAACAATTCAGCATCGCTGGCTTTCAGCACAGTAACGAAATTTAGAAGGACATATTCATGTACTTTGACGTTTGTAAATATCCTTAGCAAAAAAAAGGCGTATGGCTTTCAGTGCCGGGAGTGTCCAAGGACAGGTTGGGCTCGCCAGGTGCAGGTCTTTTTATTTGACGCCCGTAGGCGACCCTCGCGTCGTGATGAGGATGAAATGATGATGAAGACGACACATACACCCAGCCCCCATGTCAGCAAAATTAACCAATGATGGTTAAAATTCCCGACCCTGTCGGAAATCTAATCCGGGATCCCTGTGACCAAAGGCCAGCACGCTAACCATTTAGCCATGGAGCCAGACATTAAACATACGACAACGCTTTAGTATTGGATGTTTTTGATTAAAGTGAGGTCGGCAAATATAGAACAAAGAATACCAAATGCCTGTTAGAAAATACAAAATTGAAGCGTACATAGTCAAACTATAGCTCTCTGAAAGTTATTCATAATGCAGAAAATTCCTTGCTATACTGAAGTGCTGACGCTCCATCATTTCTTTGCGAAGATTAATTACAACATTTTATTATAATTTTGGGGTCCACCTTGTTCAATACATAAAAAATATAATAAAACGTTGTAATCTTGGTTCAATACGGACAAACAATGAAGTTTATTCATTTAAACGAAGATTAATTCCTTTGATTTCACAACCTATCGCTTTCTGAACATTGTAACTACTGTATTTGACTTAAAGGAAAATAAGTTAAAATGTAAACGGCCTCGGAACTCGAAATCGAAGCTGCTAATTCTCTAGATGGGTATGATGGAAGAAACAGCTTATCACCGTTCGTGAGCCTCAGCTTTCTAACTAGACTGGCTTTGTTCCAATCATGGACGAAATGGCTAAAACGTACAGCTTCACATAATAGTCTCTCATTGACTGGTTAAAATTTCTCCCGGATGTAGCTCAGAACTGTGATTTCATAAACCTCTGAACGAAAACAACAAAGACAATGACGATGACTAAGCTGTTTAGCAGGATATGACAAATTTCTTTTACATTCCCTTTGTCAGCTGTACAGTGTGTTCTAATGTAGTGTACTAGTTTCATTGAACACCTGGGAGTAGTAACGAATAGGCTGCTTGAGTGTATGTTACATCTGGTAATCAATGCCTGGCCATTAAATAGTCCCTTCTTGTCTTCTTCTCTGCCACTACATTTCACAGATAATCTTGGACTCTTGAACAAGCTTCCGCCATCTTACTCGGTCGCATACTATAGTCATCCAGTTACGACATTCCAGATTCCTTGCGATCACCCATGGAAGTGTTATCCACTTCTAAATTACAATAATCAATTTACGACAAAGTTTATTGTTATCAAAACCTCGAAGACAGTTAATTGTAAAATGAATGTTATGTACATTGTTAGTACCTTGATTGGTTATATACATTATACAGTATATTTTTTTTTTGTGCTAGGGGCTTAACGTCGCACCGACACAGATAGGTCTTATGGCGACGATGGGATAGGAAAGGCCTAGGAGTTGGAAGGAAGCGGCCGTGGCCTTAATTAAGGTACAGCCCCGGCATTTTCCTGGTGTGAAAATGGGAAACCGCGGAAAACCATCTTCAGGGCTGCCGATAGTGGGATTCGAACCTACTATCTCCCGGATGCAAGCTCACAGCCGCGCCAGTATATCTTCATTACAGACTTTTGTGCCTCTCAACGTTCAGTCTGCAAACCTCCTTGAATGTACTAAACGCCTCTATAAACTCTCTATTTACAGCTAGCACAGTGCGCTCGTTGAGTTCTGCAGCGTGAAATAATTACAGCTGAATCTAAACATACACACCTTGGTCTTCACCTGCTTCCTTTACACTCCATCGCTATGTATATTATTCTTCTAGATAACCTGCCCTCCATTCGTCTCACATGATCCCACGATTCACACATACAGCATTATCTAACTTAGCCTTCGTCTCTTCTTAATACTTGCCTTATTGCCATTGTGTATTTGAATAGAGGGAGTACAGCTTATTCCATCGAGCATTATAACAACACAGGGGACATACTGTCCTTCTCACGGCTTATTCATAATCTGAAAGTAGTGGACATGAAAATAGCGAGAATGATTGCTGGTACGAAGATCTGACTATCCTTGTGGTCAACTGTAGTCAACTGTATTAATTAAAATTCCGCGATAGGTCAGGGAAGTTCCGCTACTGGGACGCATGAAATATCAGTCCCTGCTGCCACCGAGGCTAGCCTAAGTGCGGCAAGTCAATCAATCAATCAATGATCTGCATTTAGGGCCTGTCGCTCAGATGGCAGATTCCCTCTCAATTGTTTACCTCGACTTTTTAAAAATATTTTCAAAGATCTTGGAAATTTATCGAACATCACCCTTGTTAAATTATTCTACCCCCGTACTCCTCGTCCTATAAATTATTTACCCGTTTTTTTTCCTCTTCATTTCCAACATTATCTTCATATTATGATCTTTCCCACTTTGAAATGTTTCACTCAAGCTTATTCGTCTACTAATAGCATTCCACGCCATCTCCCCACGGACAGCTTGGAACATACCACTTAGTCAAGCATCTCGTCTCCTTATTCCCAAGTCTTCCCTGCCTAAAGTTTGTAACTTTTCATAAGGCTACTCCTTTGTGGGAAATCACGGAGAACAAATCCTGCTGTTTTCCATTGGATCTTTTCCAGTTCTCTTAACAATCAGTCATAGTGAGGGTCCCATACACTTGAACCATACTCTAATTGTGGTCTTACCAGAGACTTATACGCCCTCTCCTTTACATCCTACATACCTCCTAACCATGCTAAGAGATATGTAACCTTTCTTTACAACCTATAGATCATTCCTTATATTAATACCTAGGTACTTACAATGATCCCCATGAGGTACTATCAACACAGTAATTAAAAGTGAGAGCATTTTTCGTCTTGGTGAAACTTACATGATTACTTTTCATTCCATTAAAGAAAAACAGTCATCCTCGAGCAGGCCATGACAGAATTTGAAGAAGTGGAAGGTAAATAATTTTACTATTCGTAACATCGTCTCTAAGTGGGACAGAGTGGTCAGCGCTACACCCGGTCGGTTTTTCCTCTGGGAATTAACCTAGTACTCAGTTTTGGTGAAGGCTGAGTGAACCTCGGAACCAGGTGCCTCTTCTGAAGTGGAAATCTCGTTTTTAAATTGTACGACTTCCTGACGGGGAATCGAACCCAGGTAAACTATTCTACAGTAGCAAGTCTACGTTACGTCAAATTCCGGATCATCTAAACCGAAATTAGGCTCAAGTTATTTCAGTTACTAATATTATTACAGATCTCACAAGAAGATATATCAACACGCATGTTCAACGCCCAGAACAACGCGAGGCTGTAGATAAAACGGGAGGCACCAATCTCCTCATTAGTACAAAAGTTAATGAGCAGAACATTCAGTTCCCTATCGTGTTTCTCCGCATATTCATTCCTGCTAATTATGCTCGTCCTGGAGATTCTAAGGACGAAAAGCATCGATGATTTTTGTTGAACTGTGTAAATGCGACTTCCTGTTTCCGTTAGTTGTGTCTCTTGTGTAAGTATTGATAAGCTGAACAGAAGAATGATGGATTCTCGAGAATAAAGAAAGAAGAGCATAGAACGTAGTAGTTTTCGAGAATGAAATGAAATGGCGTATGGCTGTTAGTGCTGGGAGTGTCCGAGGACAAGTTCGGCTCGCCAGATGCAGGTCTTTCGATTTGACGTCCGTAGGCGACCTGTGTGTCATGATGTGGAATAAATGATGATGAAGACGACACATAAACCCAGTCCCCGTGTCAGCGAAATTAACCAATTTTGGCTAAAATTCTCGACCCTGCCGGGAATCCAACCCGGGGCCCCTGTGACCAAAGGCCAGCACGCTAACCATTTAGCCATATAGCCGGACAATTTTCGAGATATTTACCGTTTAAATATATGCCTTTCTATCAGAGATAGTATATGTTGTATCTCTCAGACAAATTCATGTCTTTCATTTTAGTTTATTGTTAGTTATTCAACACTTGCCCTTAACCAATTTTTTGTAGTTATTTCCATCCAATGTATTTTTAAATTGTGTTAATTGATTACCCACCCAAAATTAATTTGGTAATTTATCACGTGTTGACTAACCCGGACACTTCTACGAACTCGTAAACTAGACACTACATATTACTACTGTCGCCAACTCTGCTAAAAAAGCCAGCTCAGGGCTCTACTACGAGATGCCTGCAGAATGTGTGGAGCAAATGAATTAGCTACTTCGAGCCTGAAATGATTATTGGCTAGTTTGCCATATCAGCAAGCAATAAGTTACGGTCATTTCCACCTTCTCAGATTCCGAAGTCGACTGTTGGGGAAGTGATTGTGAAGTGGAAACGAGAAGACACAACCACGAAAGCACGGCCGTGGAGGCCCCGTATGTTCACCGACCGGGACCGCTGGGCATTGAAGAGGGTGCTGGTGGTGATATCGTGTGATGCCATCATCCATGAGTTCCGACATGCCTGTTATTGTGCAGTCAACCGTACTTCAAAAAATACGAATACTGGGGTTCAAGGCTCAGGCACCCGTACATGAACCGTACATTTTGTCGGTGAACGCTAAGCGCTGCATCCGGTGATGTAAAGAATGCAGCCAATGGTCCGTGGATGACTGGCGACGCGTGATTTGGAGTGATGTATCACGCCATGCAGTGTGGCAGTCAGATGAGGGGTTTGGGTGTTCGGCTGCGTGGCTAAATGGTTAGCGTGCTGGCCTTTGATCACAGGGGTCCCGGGTTCGATTCGCGGTGGGGTCGGGAATTTTAATGCCTATTGCTCTTGGTGAAATATTTCGTAAAATTTGTTGTACAATTAATTTTATAAAAACTTGGTGAAAACAAGTTGTGTTGCTCACGGTAAAATTATTTTATAAAATCCTTGGAAACATCGGGATGACCATCTATGAACTCACTTCTGAACTAAGATGTATATGTGCTGCCATCTATCGATAAACTTATAAACCAAGAATCAGCTGTTCAACTTGCAGTGTGTTCGAGAGTATGGCTCCAACAAACAAAGCAAAACTTGCTGCTTTAGCTGCAATTATATGTTGTACGGTGGTAAAAAGTAAGAAAAGAAATGCCAGGAAATTCTGGACTCGGGATTGGATCAAAAGAAGAGAAGAAGGTAGAGGACTGCTGTCCTTGGTCGAAAATTAGTTGAGGTTAGAAGACCAACATTCATATAGGAATTCGGCGATTGTGTTTTCTGCCTCTCTTCTTGCATTTCTGTTGCGGTAAAGTGGCGTTTTAACCTAGCACAAACATGGATATTTCTGGTATTCGTCAGTAAAACACTAACAGCTTCCTTAGTCCACCCGGGTCCTGCCATTTTACAAAGAAGTGTTTGTTTACTATCGAGCTTCACAATCTTCTCAAGACGTAGCGCCAGCATCATCGTGATGTCAGCTTCGCTCATTGGTTCGTTTCGTAAAATTAATTTTACAGAATAGAACATGTCCTACTTTATGAAAAGTTTTATCAAAGGTTTTTAAAACTTGAATTTGACCGTGAGCAACAGACATTTTATAAAATTAAATTACTGTACAATAAATTTGGCAGAAAATTTTACCGTGAGCAACAGGCATAACCTTCATTGGTTAATTTCCCTGATACAGGGGCTGGGTGTATGTGTTGTCTTCATCATCATTTCATCCTCATCACGGCGCGCAAGTCGCTGACGGGTGTCAAATCTAAAGACCTGCACCTGGCGAGCTGAACCCGTCCTGGGATCTCCCGGCACTAAAAGCCATACGCCATTTCATTTCATTTCATTTCTTCAGACGTTTGGGTGAAGTGAATGCCATGCGAACGTACATGCCAGCCTGTCCAGTGCTGGGTGACAGTGTTGGGGTGTGTTTCATGGAAGGAACTTGGGCCTCTCGTAATAGTACATAGCACCATAAAGGCTGGAAGAATAAAGACGGATATTCGGATCAAGTGCACGTTGTCAGTGGTAGAAGCCCAGCTCAGAGCTGATTACTGTCTGGTTCAGTGTAATATATTTTCTTACAAGTTGTTTTCGCACTGATACAGATAGGTCTTATGGCGATGATGGGATAGGGAAGGACTCGGATTGGGAAGAAAGCGGCCGTGGCCTTAATTAAGGTACAACCCCAGAATGTTCCTGCTGTGAAAATGGGAAACTACGGAAAACCATCTTCAGGGTTGATGACAATGGGGGTCGAACCCACTATCTCCCGAATGCAAGCTCACAGCTGCGCGCCCCTAACCGCACTGTCAACTTGCTTGGTCAAAATAATATTGCTTCCTGTCATTATAGCCGGGTCAGTACGTGAATGATTTGAGTAAAATAAGGTTCCAGAAATGGATTAGACACTCAAAATCCCTGCTTCAATCCCATTGAATACCTATGGGATGAACTGAAGCGGTAACTTCACTTCAAACCTTAACGACCCACACTACTAACTACGATTACTACAATTCTGCGGGAAGAACGGACTGCCACTCCTCAAGAAACGTTCCAACATCCGGTAAACACTCTCCAAAGCAGATTATGAGCTGTAACAGTGGCCAAGTGAGACCCCCCACCCCATATTAATGTCTGCTAAAGTATTAAGTGTCCGGATATTTTTTATCAGGTAATAAATTGTCTCTAATTACTGAACAAATTTTAAATGAGGTTATGATATGGTAGCCTTCAAGAACTTATTGCAGTTTATTTTGGAATTCAGGAGTTTACAAGGCTAGGATTTTTTCCTGTCGTACTCCAAGTGAGAACACCTCTTTTATTTAACATACAGAT
The DNA here is from genome assembly GCF_040414725.1 of Anabrus simplex. Classification (NCBI taxonomy): domain Eukaryota; kingdom Metazoa; phylum Arthropoda; class Insecta; order Orthoptera; family Tettigoniidae; genus Anabrus; species Anabrus simplex. Next base: position 428,417,934 of record NC_090266.1, on the reverse strand, counting down.
CCTAAGCTACTTACGATTTGCTGTAGGATGGTTTATGCAAGTCAACCCAAACCAGCTAGAGTCCAATGTTGTTAACCTGTTTATTTTTTAGTGTATTTGAATGAACGTACTATTATATTAATTTTCTAGTGTATTCCAGTGAGAAGGTCAGTTGTTTCCGTCCAGACATTGTCACATGTTTTTGCCCCAAGCTAGCCGAAATATGCAATACGAAAGCAGTATACTCAATGACAAAACACCTTTTCATCTCTGTTATTGAACATCCAGACTGATTGTCATCCCCACACTCCCATACTTAAAAGTGAAGTAGCAATTTAACAAATTGGTGAGTCAAGCCCGTATTCCGTTATTAAAATTCCATCTTTCGCATGCTAACTGCGATTGACATGAAGATCTTCCCACGTAACCAGGTTCGTATCCTATGACACGATAGGATTTCAAATAATTGTAGTCGAGGAGGTCTTTCTACCGAATTACTACTCTGTTTCTTTTAAATTCTCTGGGGGCATTTTTCAGGATATCCCAATAGTTACCCTAAAATTTCTGCATGAAATCACAGGTCATTAGGTGCACTAAAGTGCTGTGTCTTATTTCCTTCTCGGAAACCAATTATTTCATTGTGGCTCTCGGATAACATATTGCAGTGTGAGAGCTGAGATCCTGTGCATTAACCTAGCCGTAATTGAATAGACGGTCCAACTAATTATAAGGGTATTCAAGCATTGTAAATTACATAATTACCTCAGACAGAGTAGTTTGATTATCAGGATGCACTGCTCGCAGTGAAGTGGACGGAGTAATGTTATGCAGTTTACAGATAGAAAATAAACACTCGTCAATGAAAAAAGTCCTAGTTAAAGACGTACCTCAGCGTGCTCCACCAGCATTCTTCTAGTTAAACAAATTACAGTATCGAAATATATAAGTGCTTTCCAAACACAACCTCTATCATCATAACTAATCTCCTGCAAAACTTGGGCAGCGAAATTATAACACATACTAGCAAGGTACCCGTGCTTCGCTACGGTATTATACATAAATTTATAATTGAATGCTTATTGTTTTAGATATATAATCCGCCGAAATTCACGGTCTGACTCGTTTTCTGCGAGAATCCGCCAAAATTCCCGATCTGACTGGTTTTCTATTATTTTACGGCACGTTTCCTCCCATTTTTAAATCTTCCTTTCCAGCAATCGATTTCGTACTTCCCGGGCTAGGCTCAGGTATTCCTCCCGGTCAGTTGAACCCGTAAATCTTTGCCATATTTTGCTATAATATTTTTAATATGGATAAAATAATTTAGGAGATCCGGCGTGCTGTCATATTGGGTGCCTTGGCGGCACTGAACCCGCGGCCGGACTGCATTCTTAGTCATTACCCGTCCAGGAGCCGTTTCCAGCGCGGTCCGCACATTTGACGACGGTCCGGAATATTATTATTATTATTAATATTATTATTATTATTATTATTATTATTACTATTATGTGTTGCTGGAATGGCTGATGACAGGGAAAACCGGAGTATCCGGAGAGAAACCTGTCCCGCATCCGTTTTGTCCAGCACGAATGCCACATGGAGTGACCGGGATTTGAACCACGGAACCCAGCTGTGAGAGGCCGGCGCGCTGCCGCCTGAGCAACGGAGGATCCTTATAAGTACATTAATAACAGTAAAATCAATTGGTCTCACCTCCTTCTACACCCCACCGCCGTTAAGTTTATTTACAGCCATCCCCCCCCCCCCAAAAAAAGAATGCTTGTTTCTTTATGTTTAAGGGAGATTCCAAACACCAATGTTCACGTCTATTACCTTCAGTTTTGAGATATAAGTATCCCCATAAAAATAATTTAATTTTTTTCACTTCATTTCACAATAAACCCCCCCCCCCCCAAGTGAATTTTCCCGCAAAAAATACTTGTTTCTTTAATAGTAAAGGATCTTCTAAATACCAATTATCACGACTCTAACTTCTTCAGTTTTTGATTTATGTGTACTCATGAAAGGAATTCAACTCCTTTACACTCCCGCCCTCCAAGATGGTTTCCCCACCAAAACGCGTTTTTCTTTGTTTTTAAAGGAGATCCAAATACGAATTTTCACGTCTGTAACAACTTTAGTTTTTATTAGATGTATGCATTCTCATACGATTAAGTTAATTAATTTCTCAATTCTTTCACCCCCCCCCCCCAACTTCATTGGATTTTCCGAGAATACATGTTTCTTTACTTTTAAAGCAGATTGCGAATATCAAATTTCACGTCTGCAACATCTTCACTTTGAGATATCAGTAGCCTAATTAAAAGAATTCATCACCATTTTCAGTCACTCATACCCCCCTCCTCCACCCAAGTGGTAATTCCGAAAACTAAAAACACACTTTTCTTTATGTTTAATAGAGATAAAAATACCATTTTTCACTTCTGTAACATGTTAAGTTTTTTTTAGATATACTGTAAAAATTCTCATTTTAAAATTTCACCCCTTTTGAGTTCCCCTTAAGTGGAGTTTCCAAAAACAAATCACCTATATTTCTTTACATTTACAGGAGATTTACACCCACTTTTTACGTCTGTAACATTTTACGTTTCCAAGATATTCTGTAGATATTGTCTTTCAAAAAATTCACCCCAATTTGTCACTCCTGTTTAACCGCCATTAATTGGCTTTTCCAAAAACTAAAAAATACGTGTTTCTTTATTTTTAAAGGAGATCCCATATGCGAATTATCAGTTATGTAATATCTTTCGTTTATGAGATATGTGTATCCTCATTAAAGGCATTCAACCCATTTTTCACCCTTTTACACCCCTCCTATTAGGATTTACTGGAAACAGAAACAATAAGTGTTCCTTTCTTTTTAGAGGAGATTCTAACTACCAATTTTTACATCTGTAAATTTTAAAGTTTTAAGATGTAGACACACTCATTTTAAAAAGTTAACCCCCCTTTTCACCCCCCAATATTTGGATTTTTCAAAAACGAAAAAATACGTGTTCCTTTACTTTTAAAGTAGACCCAAAATACCAATTTTCAGGTCTGTAATATCTTCAGGTTCTGAAATATAAGTAGCCTCACGAAAGGCATTCAACCAATTATTCGCCCTTTTACACCCTTCCTATTGGGATTTTCCGAAAACAAAAGAATGCGTGTTTCTTTATTTTTAAAGGAGATTCTAAATACCAATGTTTACATCTATAAACTTAAAAAGTTTTGAGATATAGATACACTCATTTTAAAAAATCACCCCCTTTTCACCCCCCCCCCCCATCAATTGCATTTTCCACAAACAAAATATACGTGTTTCTTTATTTTTAATGGAGATTCTAAATACCAATTTTTACATCTATAACCTTTAAAAGTTTTGAGATATAGATACACTCATTTTAAAATATTATCCCCTTTTCACCACCCCCCCCCTTTATTGGGTTTTCCAGAAACAAAAAAATACGTGTTTCTTTATTTTTAAAGGAGATCCCAAACACCAATTTTCAGGTCTATAATATCTTCAGTTTCTGAGATATAAGTATCCTCATGAAAGTCATTCAACCACGTTTTCACCCCTTTTCACCCCTCCTATTGGGATTTTCCGAAAACAAAAAAATACGTGTTTCTTTGTTTTTAATGAAGATTCTAAGTACCAATTTTTACATCTGTAAACTTTAAGAGTTTTGAGATATAGATGCACCCATTTTAAAAATTCACCCCCTTTTCACCCTCCCATTAATTGAATATCGCCCAAACAAAAAAATACGTGTTTCTTTATTTTTAAAAGAGATCAAAAGTACCAATTTTCATGTCTGTAATATCTTCAGTTTCTGAGATATAAGTACCGGTATCCCGATTAAAGGCATTCAACCCCTCTTTCACCTTTTTGTGCCCCTCCTATTGGGATTGTCTCAAAACCAAAAAATACGTGTTTCCTTATTTTTAAAGAAGATTCTAAATACGAATTTTCACATCTGTAAACTTTTAAAGTTTTGAGTTATAGACACACTCATTTTAAAATTTCACCCCCCTTTTCACCCCCTTAGCGACGGAATATCCAAAAATCCTCTCTTAGCGAGCACCTACATCTTAATATGAATATATCTCCAAAATTTCATTTCTTTATGTCCCGTAGTTTTGGCTCGGCGATGATGAATCAGTCAGTCAGTCAGGACAAGCTACTTTATATATATATAGATAACGCCGTAACATGCCTGTAAGTGTACACACAATTAAACGAAGAATGACATGTTTCGATTTACAATAACGTCTTAAGATTCTATGAAATCACTTCAAATCCACCTACTGTAAGTCAACAATGGAAAATATAGATTATTTCCTAACAAATAACACAGAGTGGCTGTCAGGATCAGATTTTCAATACGCGATAGGTAACTGAAAATTGCTAAGAGAGGAATACACAGTTACTTTTCGTAGTTCTAGAGAAGACATGGTAAAATTAGTTAATTACCCTTTCCAATATTAACTTGATGTCAATACGTAAGAAACCTATGAGAATCGAATGTCACGATGCTAGTATAGTAAGTGGGACTGAATAAAGATGTAGCAAAGTGAATGCATCGAGTGCCAAGTTGCTATCAATAGTATTCTCTAAAAAGAAAGGCTGGTCCAGGACGAGACTGCCTTTACACCGGTCTGTTTCCAGATGAACTTTGTTTTATGGGAGTATAAGGTGGGTGATATGGACATGAAAGTAGCGAGAATGATCGCTGGTACAAACAGGGTGAACAATGGATGGACGAATGGACAAACGGACCGACGGATGGATGGGCGAATGGATGGATCACTGGTAACATGTGACCAGCTGTTTATGAACAGCAGCCATGTCAAGGGCACGAGCTGAATGACAGGTTTGAGTGCATGAAAAACAGCTGTTATGAGCGTTAGCCCAGGACGTTTAGACAGCGCAATCCTGGAGGAGTATACATTACAGGTTCATAACTACGCTACTCCGTACAATACATGCATACTATTTCATATAAGGACACACATAATTACATCAGTTCAATACGGCGTTTACATAAAATGTGCAAAACAACATCCTTTTTCATAACCGTGTGGCAGGAAAATAAATTATTCATTCAATGGTTACAAGCAACAGAGAACAAACTAAAATGTTTGTAAGCGGCTTAACATAATTCTCCTATGAACAATTATGGAGCGGAATAATACCTAATACTTTGCCGCTAAACTTTTGTAGCAAAAGGATGGGTGATTCGGTTGGACACTCTTAGTGTAATGATGTCTCGTAACTGACTGTAGGTGAGAGTCTGAGAGTCAGGATCGGAATCTAGTCTTTTTCAAGTTAATTTGTGAAAAATACTCCTCACACATGTGCTTCCGAATATTGCTATTATTTCATCCACGAACATTCGGACTTTCTGGAAACGAAGTGGGTCCAATTGTTGTTAAAAATCAGGAAACTTGTACTTTGTATCGCTCTTTGAGCGATTTATGAATTCTAGCTGTAAGTGGTGTGGTGTGTATCCTCCGGCTGTCTAAATCGTCAGGGTCTTTAAATATGGTATGAAACTCATCTATACGCTTATATAGAAGAGGAATATCTATCTGTGGTTCAGTATCAAAGTTCAGAGGCCCTACGAACTCAAAATGGTATAAATCTGCTTTTCTAATTTGGTTCTTCCATGAGGTTAGCTTCAGTTTAAATCCTTGTATGGTAGAGCACATATCGGCTATTAGCATTGGATTGTACTTCCCTTGCAGCTGTAGATTTGGTTCGTTTAGGTGTGTTAAAACATCTACCAGAAAGGCTAAGTTTGAAATCCACTTTGGATCACGAATCTAAAGAATGGACTTGCCCTTTTCAACCATGAAATCACAGATATGCTCAAAAAATCTTCGTATGGTTTTCCCACCTGCTTAACCACCATATTTCGGAATAATATGGTGCATCATTGTGCTCGCTGTAAATCAACTCCGCGTAGTCCTTATTTGGCGATGGGTTAATCCGTGAGCCGTAGTATAATTCACAGGTTTCGTAGCAATGTCCATTGCATGGCTCATTTTGAGCGATTTTTCATACAGAGCCTACAGGTGAATTAAACAGTAAACGGCCGTAAAGCAACGAGTATAGTCCGACTGTAGTTTTTACTTTAGCCGATCAATGAATCCCGATTTTGCACCCGTCATAGCAGAAGCACCGTCTTTCACCACACACACGAGTTTATCACAACACAGGCCCATTCTTTCGGCAGAATGAAAACCAGCACTAAGTATGTCCAGCCCGGCTGTAATTGTCTTCCGAGAAATTAAGTTTAAGAACTCTTGGCTACTTTTAGTGAACTGTGTTTTCCACGAAAAAATATAACCAACTGAGCAAAGCCCGCAATATCTGTACTTTAATCGGTTGCAATTGAAAAAGCAGTACAATTCTTACTGATATCCTCAATCTGCACCCTGGTGTCATCTACAAGCTCATCGATTTTTGCAGCTACTGTGTTTCTTGACAGACTTGATTATTTGTATTGATTAATTTCAATAGAAGGAACAATCTGAACTGCCGTCACTATACATTCTTTAATGACCATACCGTCAGTGAATGGATGATTTCCAAGCGCAACTGTATGGGCAAGTTCATAGTCAGCCTTTAGCATGCTGTCGCCTCTAGCATTCTAGGAATTCTTTCCCTATGAGAAACTGAATTCAGGTATCAGCTATATGCCATCTTGCCACTGATGCTTTCACGGCCCGTACGTATAGACATGATATAGGCTTTTGGACTTATGCCGTGTCAAGAAAATAAAGTGAAATTCTTTACGTTTCGCAGAGAACTTTACCCTGCGTCTTAAGAAGAATATCTCAAATGTCCACGAGAAAGGCTTCTCAAACAATGAGGTTTAAATTGAGACGTTATAATAGAAGTGGAATAGTACGTTCATTCGTTACGAGATGACACACCGGACGCGGTACAGCGTTGGCGTTCGAAGTGGAAGCTGACGGAACCATGAGAATCAGTCTGAGAGGGTCACATAACATAACAGGAGTACGCACTTATGAAGGTATGACGTTGACACAAGCCTGGAATGAAACATCTGGCGATGAGGAACGTACGAATTAGGAAAGCATCGAAACTAAATTACAATAGTGTAGGGACAGGGAAGGCAACTACCTACGTAAATGCTTGATGGCTGGCAACCAGGTATTACTTAATTGATAGCCAGTGTCCTTCTTGAAATTGTTAGGAGTTCTACGTATTTTTACAGCTTCCAGTATAATCCTGGACCTGTAGTGTCTAGTGTGGATAAGAGCTCCACATCTTGGAACACGACATCATGACCCGACGATAGAGGGTGCTGAGCTATTGCTTATTTGTCTGTCTGGTTGAGACGATTATTTCGTTCATGTTCCTTGATACGAGTGCCAATGGACAGGAAGTTTTGGCCAATGTATACCTTATGGCAAGTACAAGGAATTTCGTATAACCCAGGATGTACAAGTGGGGACAACTAGGCCTTCGTTTTACCCACACTGTCAGCAATTTTACTGACGGTGCCAAACACGGTTTTTATATTGTGTTTGAGGAGGACCTTGACAATTCGATCTGTAGTGTTGTGAATTTAAGGCCAATAGGCAGTTCCCTTCACTTACTCCTCCTGTGAGCTTCGCTTGGTCCTTTCTTTTGGATGCAGGGCTCTATGATTCTGCAAATCGCTCTAATCATTACCCTTGAACGTGACTTCGAGTGTGTCCATCTCCAGCTGGATATTTGATGGCTCAAAAAATTCGTCCTGCCCTCTTGGTGAGTGTCGTGAGAATGCCTTGCTTTTGTGCTGGATGGTGGTGAGAATCTGCATTAAGATAGCGTTTTGCGTGGGTAGGCTTGCAATAGATGGTATGTCCTAAGGAGCCGTCCGGTTTCTTTCTTACTAGAACATCCAAGAAAGGAAGGCATCCGTCCGACTCCATCTCTACAGTGAATTTAATTGAAGGATGTTGCTGATTTCGGTGGTTTATATTTAGATGAATTTTCTCAGGATATTCTATCCAGACCACAAATGTATCATAAACATAAATCCACATCGAAACTCACCGAAAGTGCATCAGGTTGAAGGGTTATGGTTGACAGCTTGTTGACGAAATTCCGAGAGTCCCTGATGTATGATTCAGTACGTCCTAGAGTGGCTGAAACAATTTGCTTTGGTATTTATCCAGTGCATACGTAAGAGAACCTATCGCACTAACAATAGGTCTGAGGGGAACATCTTCTTTACGGATCATAGGAAGTCCATATAATCTAGGTGGCACTGCGTCCCCCGGGGACAGATGTTTATCCCCCTCATTTGGAACTGAAGGTTGCCTTAAGAGCTTCACGGTGGCGTTGGACACATGAGTGGTAGAGTCACGTGAGCTCAGTCTGTAAACAGGCTCTGACAATGTAGCCGAGATCTCATTCTTAAACTCGTCAGTGTCCATAACCACCGTCGTATTACCCTTATCAGCTGAGAGAACGGTCAGTACACAATTATCTCTAAGTTCTTTCAGAACTCTCCCTTCGCCTCTCGTTAAATTGGGCGCGGGTAAAACAGAGGACCTTATGAGTCTCCCACATTTTTGTCTTAACTCCTCATCCTCATCCGTAGGTAGTTTGTTGATGGCTGCCTGAACAGAAGTAATTAACTCCTCAGTGGGAATTTTGGAGGGAGTGACAGTGAAATTAAGACCCCTAGCTAGAGCTGTAGTTTGGTTCTCTAAAGTTGTTCACTAAAGTGCCGATTGACTCGGTCATATCTCTCATTGAACACCTGCTCCCTGAGGATATTACTAATCTATTTTATCACTGCATGACTTCCAGCTATTTCTTGCGGGGTGGGAATTTTTGCGAACAGACGAATGGAGTGTCTATGGGAAATCCATTTTCGCCCGTAGTGGCTAATTTCCTTATGGAGCATTTTGAGGAGGAGGCTATTGCTTCGGCGCCCGTCAAACTTACGATATGCTTGAGGTATGTTGATGATACATTTGTGGTCTAAACGGAAGGTCCTGAGAAACTTCATCTATTTCTAAACCACGTAAATAAGCAACATTCTTCAATTAAATTCAAGATGGAGATGGAGTCGGACGGACGCTTCCCTTTCTTGGGTGTTCTAGTAAGAAAGAAACCGGACGGCTCCTTAGGTTATACCGTCTACCGTAAGCCTACCCACACAAATCGCTATCTTCATGCAGATTCTCACCACCATCCAGCACAAAAACAAGCCATTCTCACGACACTCACCAACAGGGCGAGACGAATTTGTGAGCCATAAAATATCCAGCTGAAGATAGATATACTGAAAGTCACGTTTAAGGGTAATGCTTACAGCGATTTGCATATTCATAGAGCCCTGTATCCCAAAGAAAGGACCAAGCGATGCTACAAATGATAACATCCAGGAAAGATTTAGTAGCTTCATTGATGTAAGTACCGATCGCTCTGTTGTTTCTCTGGCTGGGAATGATTTCAGTTTAATCGGAAAATTCCAATTTGGAGACAAATTGGTCGCTCAAAAGTACGATCGGTGTTCTTTTATGACTGGAGCATAACAGATTATTCTTGCCAAATATAATTCAGCCTTATTTGTGAACTTCTATGCACACTAGCTAAACCTAGTACTAAAACCATCTATTAAAGGCATTAACGAATGTAAAGTATTCTTTAAAGCTCTATCTGCTTCCGCAACTTTTTTCTCGAGATTTTCAAACAGAAAAGTTGCATTTCAGGTGTTTACTACTAAGCATTTGCCATCAGTTGCTCCGGCCCGCTAGGTACATACAAATCGTTTGGTTGAAGTAATATCCGAAGTAAAAGAAGGATATGAAGACATTCTTCAAGTCGGTCATAAGCAATACCGAAAAATGGGATGGTAATACAAATACCCGTTTGAGAAGTTTCTTTGCCACTCTACAAGATTGTGAATATATTTTTCTTTTAAATTTATTCTCTTTTATACTATCGCAGCAAAAATCTTGTTCAACATTTTTTAAACCAAAATTAATGACATAAGATATTTTGCTGCCAAAGTCTATGAATTCAAGAGATTTCTGAATGACAAACGTGATCAATTTTATTTGTTTTGGAAGCAGCGCACAGATGAACATCTGTCAGTCTTGTCAAATATTTTTTTTTTTTGCTAGGGGCTTTACGTCGCACCGACACAGATAGGTCTTATGGCGACGATGGGATAGGAAAGGCCTAGGAGTTGGAAGGAAGCGGCCGTGGCCTTAATTAAGGTACAGCCCCAGCATTTGCCTGGTGTGAAAATGGGAAACCACGGAAAACCACCTTCAGGGCTGCCGATAGTGGGATTCGAACCTACTATCTCCCGGATGCAAGCTCACAGCCACGCGCCTCTACGCGCACGGCCAACTCGCCCGGTCAAATAAAAATGAAGTTAGAGTTAAAAGGCAGCGAAATTGTGGTGTGGAAATTGACAAATTGCAGACTGCATTGTGAAATATGTGATACAATGATTCCACATATAATGTACCGAACTGAATTAGTAGGAATTTCTTTCTCTTTTGGATTTTTACTTGTTTGAAACTTACATGGACTGCTCGGCCATTCGAGTCCCTGGTTAAATCATGTCATAGCTACTTCAACGTCTTGGTATTCAAAAGCGAGTTGTCGGCCAGGAATAAACATAGCATTACCTGAAGTAACCAAACTTCGTTCATTAATTTTGACTAATCCTGCTACTAGCGCCTCTGTCGTACGATCATTCTCGGGAATGAGGCGAATAAATGCTTATCTATAAAGCGTGCAAGCACAAGAAAGATATTTAAAATTGTCATTAATTTCTATTAAGAAGAACCTCCTGAAAAGCTGTAGGAGGAATCGGGGTTCCATGATTCTGTTACAGATATTTTTGCTGCCAAGAATCGCGTATAGCTCTTTTTTTGCAAGCTGCTTTTGTCGCACCGACACAGATAGGTCTTATCGCGACGATGGGATAGGAAAAGGCTAGATAGAAGTGGGAAGGAAGCGCCCGTGGCCTTATGTAAGGTACAGCCCCAGGATTTGTTGGTGAGAAGATGGGAAACCATAGAAAACCACCTTCAGGGCTTCCAACAGTGCGGCTCGAACCCACTATGTTCCGAATACTGGATACTGGATAATGTTGTGTTACAAGATGTAGTCCTAATATATGTAGATGTACCGAGAGGATTCATTTGTGTAAGTTTAAAAATGCATGATTCTATTTGAGCTTAAATACCCATACATTGTTTTTATTCATGTTTCTACAAACTAGTGTGCTGACACTTTGGTAAGGGTCACGCGCCGCCACTGCCCTAAATATTTACTTAAATTTCGTTTTGGCAGCCGGGAAATTGTTTAATGATGAGTCGAACCAGTGAGGAACATTAGTGTATACGTTGAAATATCATGGACACGTTGCGTAGCACATCACGAAGAGAGGGCGTTCGTCAAGCCTTCTACATTCAGACCTGGTGGAGTCGCTAGCTACGTTAGTTGTTTCACCAATACATACGCGACGTGTACAGGTACACACAGAGTGAGATATGTTGAAGTTAAATACTGTGAAAACTTAGCTCATTGTGACACCTATCAAGACTTCATTTTAATTGAGTTCTTCAGTTTCAGATGTTTTTGTTGTTGTTGTTGTTGTTGTTGTTGTTGTTGTTTGAGTCATCAGACCATAGACTGGTTTGAAGCACCTGTCCATGCCACCCTATCCTGTACTAACATTTTCATTTCAACGTAACTACTATATCCCACATCTGCTCTAATCTGCTTGTCATATTCATACCTAGGTCTATCCCTACTGTTCTTAGCGCTTACACTTCGCTCAAAAACCGACTGAACAAGTCCTGGGTGTCTTAAAATGTGTCCTATCATTCTGTCTCTTCTTCTCGTCAAATTTATCCAAATTGATCTTCTCTCAAGTACTTGATTTAGTATACCTTCATTCGTGATTCGATCTACCCAGCTCACCTTCAGCATTCTTCTGTTACACTAACTTACATTTCAAAAGCTCGATTTCTGCTTCTTATGCGCTAGTAGTCGTCCACGTTTCACGTCCATAGAGGGCAACACTCCAGATGAAATTCTTCAAAAACATCTTTTTAATTCCTATATCAGTGTTAGAAGTGAGCAAATTTCCTTTCTTAATAAAGAACGTCCTTGTGCTAGTCCGCATTTTATGTCCTTATTTCTGCCATCATTAATTATGTTACTATCCAAGTAACAATAGTTATCCACTTCTTTTAAAACTTCATTTCCTAATCTAATATTTTCTGCATCACCTGACTTCGTTCAACTGCATTCCGATACGTTTGTTTTGGACTTATATATTTTCATCTTTTACTCATTCCAGAAACTCTTTCTATTCCATTCACCAATTTCGCGAGAACTTACGCCGATTTAGATAAAATGACAATATCATTGGCAAATCTCAGTGTTTTGATTTCCCCTCCTTCGATTTTGGTTCCTTTTCCAAATTTCTCCTTGATTTCCTTTACTGCCAGTTCTATATAAACATTGAAAAGCTACGATGAGTGGCTCAGACGGTTAAGGCGCTGGCCTTCTAACCCCAACTTGGCAGGTTCGATCCTGGCTCAGTCCGGTGGTATTTGAAGGTGCTCAAATACGACAGCCTCGTGTCGGTAGGTTTACTGGAACGTAAAGGAACTCCTGCGGGACCAAATTCCGGCACCTCGGCGTCTCCGAAGACCTTAAAAGTAGTTAGTGACACGTAAAGCAAATAACATTATTTTAAAAAAAACATTGGAAAAGAGGTGGTGGGGAGAAACTGCTGCCTTGCCTCACTCTTTTCTGGATTGCTGCTTTCTTTCAGATGTGTCATCATATTGGTAAATGTTGGACTGGAATTCAACAGCGACGTGGGATTTTGGAAGATCGTGGCTAATTCAAAAGCACTGTGTATAAAATCAGCGTGGATTCAACAAAGGTATTTAACCACATCATCATGCTTGTATAAAGTGATGAGCTAAGGCTGATGGAGCCATGACCTGAAGGACTTCAAAATATGCAGTCGCCCAGTCCGGGATGAGTTCCGCTTAGATGGGAGAATAATTTTAAGTCAACTTATTTAATGAATTAAATGAATTATGTAGGTTTCGTTTGGTGGTTGGAATCATTTGACACGTGTTCTTCTAGAATAATGTAGTCTACTGTAATGTAACACGTCATGATTAAGGTATTATAATCTCGTAATCAAATTTCCCCTGCAGATTTCTTTAAGGTTTTCTGATATATTTATTTTAAAAGCATTATTCTTCAACTGGGTAGTATTTGGGTAGACTTCATTGTGTTTTTGGTGTGATGGAGGTAGCTAAGTTTTACATTTTCATCATATGTAGTGGGATTTAGAGATACCTATAATTATTACGAACACTAATGATGATGCAAGTTCCCCGCACTGGATATTTGGGGACAAATATGCACTCATGATCATTTTACGGATATTTATGTGATTTTGATCATATGATCTTCTCAAAATACGATAATTTCGTAATAGTTTGGATAGGAGGTCATCTTAAATGCAACTTTTTACAGCATTGATATGAGTATGTGTAAGAAATAATAATAATGAATCAGCAGGAGGATAATTTGTACGTAATTATGTGAGATGTGTCTTTATTTTGTGTTTGGCGTTTATTCAGTTTCATATGCTACCTTGTGTGGGTAACTGCATAAATTTACTGTATGTGTTACCGTAAAGTACGTTGACTTTCTTGTCAAGTTGTGTGGTTAGTGCTCTACTCTTAGCACAGTTGCGATTGAGTAGAATACGGATTTTGGCGATGGATGGAGGATGTGTGTTTGCCCTAGCCACCCTCGCAAGCACTTGATGTAATTGGTACTTACAAGGCACGGTGTGATTTCATTTTTAGCCTGCACTAGTTGATTGTATGGAGCCGACTCGTATAAATTGGACTTTGTGAATTTTTCCGAGTTAATTTGAGTGAACTCCTGTAGTAATTTTCCAGTTTATCCCGTCGTTGGATTTTTTGATATAAGGAATATTTCTGTGTTAGTTCAATGAAGTGATATTCCACAACAACAGACATGTGTCATTTTACGCGTATTTTATGACGACTGATCGGCGTGTTTTTTCCTGACTAACTCAGTTTTTTACTTAATTAGTTCGCTTTGATGAAAATAATAATAATAATAATAATAATAATAATAATAATAATAATAATAATAATAATAATAATAATAATAATAATAATTGTACCGGGAGGTACACCCCAACGCCGCACATTCAAATTTAGCGCCTAAATGAACTCCTCTATTGGAAAAACAGTGAAACTGGAACTACACCAACTTAGAACTTTACTCAGAAGATGTCACCACAGACATATTATGTAATTTTGTTATTGTGAAGTTTCCTGAACTGACTGAATTTCTACTTGTTTTGTTTGACATTCATCAAGAAGTTTGGACATTCTTCAACAGATGACACTACTAAAAACTATGATCATACACCCTGGTGCGAGGTGTAAGAACTTATAATTCAAAGAAGTTTTGTATTTATAAGTTTTTTAACTGATTGAAGTTCATTTGTTTTTGGGTTGGCAATATTTCCTTTTCCTTTCCGCCAGTTTTGAATCTAGCCAATCCCTAATTTCTGTAATTAATTTTCTACCTATCACAGACGTCTTGTTCGAACCTGAAGTGTAACTTTGAATTTGACCAATTAAATTGAGAGGGTGTGGCTGGTTTATTGCTGAATGATCTCGAACCTTCCCTGAGGGGTTATATACTGTGGCTTTCCACGTTTGTTGACCAATTGATCGACATCTAACTGAGTGTGTGTGTTAAGCAGGAGGCGGGCTGCCTTTCCGTCGGCAGCTAGTACTGCTACAAGTTATGGCCGCATAATTACATCTTTCTTGTTGTAGTTACCTCCACAGATTACTCTAAGGGGATGGTCCGAATCTTTAACCATGTAACCTACTTCTCTAAAAATGTAACTTTCTGCCAGCTAATGTAAAAACTTCACAAATTTTTAACTGTAAATCGGGGATAGAGAGTGATGTACCCTCTCGAGCTCCCCTTCATCTTGGTTTGAGGTGACTACGTTTTGTAACTGTTTTTCTTCCTTTCCATAATGCATTAATTTATCCTTATACGAGTCACCTCAGTAGTTTGGGAATAGCCCCTGTTTCATCGGCCTAGTGCCCTTTAGGTTTTTAAGTGTTCATATCTAGGAGTTCAAGTATTCGCCTCCATTCATTTTGTGTTCGGGCCATTAATTTAATCTGTTATTATTATCCCACGAAGGCCCAGTAGGTTGGGTATTTAATACCCCTGTAAAAATAAGTTCCATTTGTAAATAGTGCCTTGAGAGGCTTGTAATTGTAAGTTGAGGTTGCCTCGACTAGGCTTGGAAAACTGAAAGCCTGTTCGCTCTTTTTTCAAAGTTTTGTAAGATCTATGAATGTCTCTTGAAGGCTAGATGTTGTAATTTTGGGAGCAAGTGCTCTTTGAATGAGGGGATTTCTGCCCTTGTATAAATTTGTGCTCTTTTGTAAATTTAAGCTAGGAGCTCAGGAAATGTAAAGCGCGGGCTTGAAGCCCAGGATCTGTCAAGACCTAGACTTGTTTATGATTGTCACTGTACCTGATGTTTCATTATTATGATGAAAAATTGTTAAGTTGAAATTCTGAAAATATAACCTTCAGTTTAAGTTTTAAATTAAATTTGATTTTGTACTTAGACCCATTCACCCCGGCACCTTATTTCACCTCTGCGTTCCACGTATACCCCGGAACAATAATAATTAAGGGATTTATACTCACATACAGAAACTCAGTTTTCTGTGTCATGTAAGGTACATAATTTATAATAATCTCACTAGAAATTGCATTTATCGTTTGAGAGCTAGACAAATATGTGAGGAATGGCAATATCATCCGCGGACCTGGGTTCCATTCTTGGCCAGGTCAAGGATCTTTACCAGGTTGCGGGTGCTCTTTCGGTGTCCACTCAGCCTACGTGATTACAGTTGAGGAACTATCTAATGGTGAGAAAGTGGCCCCGGCCTATAAAGCTAAGAATATCTGAGAGGTATAATCGTGTCGATCACACGACACCTCGTAATCTACAGACCTTCGGGCTGAGCAGCGGTCGCTTGGTAGGCGATATCCTTTCGGGCCTGTTGCGCCATTGGGTTTGGTTTTCTTATTTATGGCTATATCATAATATTTTTGCCTGAAAGTAAAACGAATTTTCCGTGGTTCAGGCGGCAGCGTGCCGGCCTTTCACCGCTGGGTTCGGTGGTTCAAATCCCGGTCACTCCATGTGAGATTTGTGCTGGAAAAAGCGGAGGCGGGACTGATTTTTCTTCGGTTACTCCGATTTTCACTGTAATCTTCCATTCCAGGGACATTCCCGAATATCATTTCATCTGTCAGTCATTAATCATTGCCCTAGAGGATTGCGAGAGGCTTTGGCAGCTGGCATAGTTCTTATCCTCGCCACTAAATGGGGGCTTCATTCATTCTATTACTGACCAAGTCAAATGACAAAAAACAGGCTGACGATGAAACAAGAAACAAGAGAGACCATATGACTTGAATCGTAGTCTTACTATTAAGGTTCGTATAGGAATTACGTTCAGGTAAGACAGTTGAGTAGAGAAGTGGGTAAAAGCCTGTGACTCCTGGGCATTCTAAAAGTGATTTCCCACGGTATCTCACGCTCCAGGCGAAAGTTGCGATACTGCCTACTGTAGTGATCACGACTGCTTTGTTCCCAATCGTAGACCCAGTGAATTACAGGTACACAAACCAGTACAAACATCATGCTGGCACACGTAATCAGGCAAAACATCTCACATTGACTATAGAGGACTGTTGGTCAGGATGTCACAAGTCATTACCATGAAGCAAAAGCAGTAAGGAAAGGAACAGGAAGTACAGTAGCTCTAGTGAGTACATATTCAAACAGCTGCCAGTAGCCTATGGGAAGCTTCAGATAAACAACAACAACAAGAACAATAATAATAATAATAATAATAATAATAATAATAATAATAATAATAATAATAATAATAATAATTGTTACCGAGTTTTTGTGGTAGTTATGCGTGAAAGAAGGTGCGGGGTGGTGAACAGGTCTCAAGCTACTAAGAGTAAAATTAATTTAAAATTTAACAAGGTTATATTTTCTTTTCAAAACAAAGAAATAACAAGCATGGCAGGTACAAAGTAGCAAGTTCACAGGGTAGTTACAATATTTACAGGATTTGGGCTTCGCGCCCTGACTGCACAATGCTAGGGCAATCTGCTCAGTTTTACCCCACAGACACAAGTTTCAACAGAGGGGCAGAAAACCCCATTCATGCCTAGGAGCCCTTGCTCCAAATTACACTGAAAAGCCTCCACGAGGCATACAATACTCAATTTTCAAAAGAGCCACTCGCTCTCAAATTTAAGCCTCTCCCAGGCCACACCAAACTCCACCTTCAAGCTGTCCTCAACGGACGTAAACACAGGGGTAAAATACCCAATCTATTGAGGTCTATTAAATGAAAAGGAGGTTAATTAAATGACCTCTAAAATAACAATTTGAGAGGAGGCGAACTTGCACTCCTAATACACTTTGATTAAGACCTACTTGGCACTAGGCCGTAAATACAAGGGCTAATCCCATACTAAAGAGGTGACTTAAAAAGAGAATAATTTGTTTTACGTTAACGAAGAATAGGTTGAGAAAAATAAGTTCACCTCAAAACAATATGAGTGGGAGCTCGAGAGGGTTAGCACTCTCTATCCCAGTATGTAGCTTTAAAAGAGAATATATGAAAAGAGTAGTTACATTTAGGAAAAGGTTACATGGTGGAACGCTTCGAACCCGCCCCGAGAGTTAAACTGCTGAGCTAGCAAAGAAAGAAGTTATTAATCGGCCATTACCTTGTTGTTGACCGCTGCCGAGGAAAGAGGCGCTTCCCGCCCCCTGCTATGTACTTTACACACTGAAAGATGGAACAGAAGTGGCGCAGAGACCCAAAAATCAGCAGTTTATATCCTCTCGCGGAAGGTTCTAGGCGTTAGGGGAATGAAAATACCCGCCCACAATTACTTTATTGGCTAGGGTACAGAAACATATCCAAGTTGGGGGAAGATACATCGGATTGGTCGGAAATTACTAAAAGAAATTCGGGATTGGATAAATCTAAAACAAGGGGGGAAAGAGGGGTACACAGCCAACTTAAACAATAACAGAAAGAAATTTAACAAGAAACAAACATTTGAAATAAAAATTTCTCCAACAAAATAGTTCTTTGACTCCGCACTAGGGTGCACTATTGTTGATCTTCAGTAGTGTCCTCTAGAAGAGAAAGTTCACACTTCTTACTTCAAGCGAAACAAAAACACATCAAAAATGACACAGTTCAAAAACTCAACATTTTCCACGTGGTGACATCTTCTGAGAAGGTAAAGAATTAATAGCGTAGATAAAGTTCAGACTTCCTCCAGCAGAGGAGTTTCAACTGGCGCAATTTTTAAATTAGCGGCGTGGAGGTGTACCGCCCGGTACAGACCTCCCCCCCCAAAAGTTCCTCCAGGGGTGACACATAAAATTGTTTGAAAACAAGGTCCAAGTTTGATGTAGATATGGAGATTAATTGCCAAAAAAAAATTTATAAGACTTTCTTAATTTGGTTTGATTCAGTTTCAAAATTTTGTTGTTGCAGGTGAAGTACAGTCTTTATGTTTGTAGAAGTTGAGTTCTGAAGATAAACTTTTAATACTTAAAAGTGATGAAAAATTTTGCAATGTCCACCAAATATTGCTGTTGAATTCCCAAGTGTAGTCAATGCTTATAGTTGTTGTTGTTTGAGTCATCAGTCCATAGACTGGTTTGATGCAGATCTCCATGCCACCCTATCCTGTGCTAACCTTTTCATTTCTACGTAACTATTGCATCCTACATCTGCTCTAATCTGTTTGTCATATTCATACCTTGGTCTACCCCTACCGTTCTTGCCACCTACACTTCCTTCAAAAACCAACTGAACAAGTCCTGGGTGTCTTAAGATGTGTCCTATCATTCTATCTCTTCTTCTCGTCAAATTTAGCCAAATCGATCTCCTCTCACCAATTCGATTCAGTATCTCTTCATTCGTGATTCGATCTATCCATCTCACCTTCAGCATTCTTCTGTAACACCACATTTCAAAAGCTTCTATTCTCGTTCTTTCTGAGCTAGTTATCGTCCATGTTTCACTTCCATACAATGCCACGCTCCACACAAAAGTCTTCAAAAACATCTTTCTAATTCCTATATCAATGTTTGAAGTGAGCAGATTTCTTTTCTTAAGAAAGCTCTTCCTTGCTTGTGCTAGTCTGCATTTTATGTCCTCCTTACTTCTGCCATCCTTGGTTATTTTACTACCCAAGTAACAATATTCATCTACTTCCTTTAAGACTTCGTTTCCTAATCTAATATTTCCTACATCACCTGCCTTCGTTCGACTGCACTCCATTACTTTTGTTTTGGACTTATTTATTTTCATCTTGTACTCCTTACCTAAGACTTCATCCATACCATTCAGCAACTTCTCGAGATCTTCTGCAGTCTCAGATAAAATAACAATATCATCCGCAAATCTCAAGGTTTTGATTTCCTCTCCTTGGACTGTGATTCCCTTTCCAAATTTCTCTTTGATTTCCTTTACTGCCTGTTCTATATAAACATTGAAAAGGAGAGGGGACAAACTGCAGCCTTGCCTCACTCCTTTCTGGATTGCTGCTTCTTTTTCAAAGCCCTCGATTCTTATCACTGCAGACTGATTTTTATACAGGTTGTAGATAATTCTTCGTTCTCGGTATTTGATCCCTATCATCTTCAGAATCATAAATAGCTTGTTCCAATCAACATTATCGAATGCCTTTTCCAGATCTACGAATGCCATGTACGTGGGCTTGTCCTTCTTGATTCGATCCTCTAAGATCAGACGTAAAGTCAGGATTGCTTCACGTGTTCCTACATTTCTTCTGAAGCCAAATTGATCTTCCCCCAACTCACCTTCAACTTGTTTTTCCATTCTTCTGTAAATAATACGTGTTAAAATTTTGCAGGCATGAGATACTAAACTAATAGTGCGGTAGTTTTCACACCTGTCAGCACCGGCTTTCTTGGGAATAGGTATAACAACATTCTGCCGAAAATCGGATGGGACTTCTCCTGTCTCATACATCTTGCACACTAAATGAAATAACCTTACCATGCTGGTTTCTCCTAAGGCAGTCAGTAATTCAGAGGGAATATCATCAATTCTAGGTGCCTTGTTCCTATTTAGGTCGCTCACAGCTCTGTCAAACTCTGACCTCAAAATTTGGTCTCCCATTTCATCAGCATCAACAGCCCCTTCATGTTCCAGAACGAAATTATCTACATCATTACCTTGATACAACTGTTGGATATGCTCCTGCCATCTTTCTGCTTTGTCTTCTTTCCCTAGAAGTGGCTTTCCATCTGAGCTCTTAATATTCATGCACCTAGATTTCCTTTCTCCAAAGGTTTCCTTGATTTTCCTGTATGCAGCATCTACCTTGCCCAGGACCATACAGCCTTCGACATCCTTGCACTTCTCCTTCAGCCATTCTTCCTTAGCTACCTTGCACTTTCTATCCACTTCATTCTTTAATCGCCTATATTCTTTTCTGCCCTCTTCATTTCTAGCATTCTTGTATTTTCGTCGTTCATCAATCAGGTCTAGTATCTCCTGAGTTATCCACTGATTCTTAGTTGGTCTTTTCTTCCTTCCTAACATTTCTTCAGCAGCCCTACTGACTTCATTTTTCATGACTCTCCACTCTTCCTCTACTGTGTTTCCTTCGGCCTTTTCATTTAGTCCTTGTGCAACATGTTCCTTGAAACAATCCATCACACTCTTTTCTTTCAACTTGTCTAGATCCCATCTTTTTGCATTCTTTCCTTTCTTCAATTTCTTCAACTTCAGATGGCATTTCATGACCAACAAGTTGTGGTCAGAGTCCACGTCTGCTCCTGGGAAAGTTTTGCAATCCAACACCTGGTTTCTGAATCTCTGCCTAATCATAATGAAGTCTATTTGATACCTTCCAGTGTCTCCAGGTCTCGTCCACGTATACAGCCGTCGTTTGTGGTGTTTGAACCAAGTATTGGCGAGGACTAAATTATGGTCAGTGCAGAATTCAACCAGCCGACTTCCTCTTTCGTTCCTTTGTCCCAATATGCTTATAGTAACTGTTCATATAGTTGATGTTGATGAAGTTGGATGGCCAGACCGGCCGTTGCAGCTTGCGTCCAAAGGAGGCCGCTCGGACCCCTCAAGTACCCTGAGATACCGCTCACCCGCACTATGAGGGGAGCAGTGGTGTTGAAACACGCCGCGCCCGCGGTGAAGGAATACAGGCTGCGGGCAAGTAGCAGGTCGTGCGCCGCACATCAGCCTTGGCCGGGAGGAGAGCTCCGGCTCGCCGTGCACATGTCGTCCTCGCTGGGGCCGAGGGGGCCCGTCCTCGAACCCAGTCGCGGCACAGCGCCGCTCGGCTGCGGGGGCACTGAAACATTAAAGCTAGGCGGCAGAATATTGTTGGACCATCATCATTTTTTGAGGGCACAGTCTTGTTGGAGAGGTAGAGGGGCCAGCGGCGTGCAAATATCCATGGCATTTAATCTAATCAAGCCACAGTGTGTATTGGAGCAGGAGACGGGAGCGTGGTAATGGCCGAGGCAAGGACAGGATGGCAGCTTAACAAATCGGGGGAGGTTTCACACAAATGCTTACATATAAAACAAAATATTATAGAAGGGGCAGAATGCCTAGAAATTGAAAACTCAAAAAAAAATATAACCTTCATATCCCCTTTCACAATAATATGAAGCAAGTTAACACAGAAATTACACCGGTTTCACCTGTGACAGGTGAACCCTAAATATCCTCTCGGTGGCTGGATTGCTTACTAACAACGTAACTGGCGTAAGAAAATCGAGAATGATACAAGGCCCATGAAATCTGGGGGCAAGCTTGCCCGCGGGAACAAAGTTCTTGACCATCACCTGGTCACCTACATTCAAAGGGGTGGGTCTCCGTCCACGATCATACCTTTCCCTAACCTTTTCATGAGATACCTTAAGATTGGCTTTAGCCTTCTTCCAAAGATCTTTAATATTATCCGGATCTATTGTCTCGGGTAGAATGTCACTCAGAGACCAGAGGTTAGAGAGCGGCGAGTTGGGAACAAATTTGAACATTAAAGAGGCTGGAGTGAATTTATGTGATTCATGAACCGCCGAATTCAAAGCAAAAGCTAACCAATGCAGGGACGTGTCCCACCTGGAGTGATCTTCATGATGATAGGCAATAAGTGCGGACCTGAGATTACGATTAACCCGTTCAGCCAGAGATGGTTGAGGGTAATAAGCGGAAGTAGTTACATGAGAGATGGATAAATCAAAACAGAATTTACGAAAAAGATTTGAAGTAAACGCCTTAGCGTTATCAGACACAATATATTGGCACGGACCAAAAGAAGCAAAAATAGAATTTAGGCAAGTAATGGTGGACTGAGCGGTAGCCAGCTTAGTCGGAAATAACCAAGAAAATCTGGTAAAACCATCTACGCATACAAAGATGAACTTGTTAGCATTACCCTTTGACTGGGGGAAGGGTCCTACATAATCAATGTACAGGCGTTCCATGGGGCGCGACGCTTGATGGGAAGACAAAAGGCCTACCTTGGTGGACATGGTTGGTTTACTAATCAAACAGGATTTACAAGCCTTTACTAGTTCACGGATTTCACCGTCCATACCTTTCCAAATGAACCTTTCACGAATCTTTTCACGAGTTTTAAAGATTCCAAGATGCCCCCCTAATGGGGTCTCATGATAGTACTTGAAGATCATAGGCACAAGAACAGCTGGAACGACAACCTTCATCATCTTGTCATGCCTCGAAGGGCAACATAAAACACCATTCCTCAGAACATAAGGGACAACATGTTCCCCAGAAGAAAGGGTTTCCATTATCGGAGCCAGCGTCGGATCTTCATGTTGGTATTTCTCGATATCCCTAAAAAGCATGGGAGCATCTGTTAAGATGGCAATAACACCAGATAGTATGGACACGGGAGGTGATGAACTGTCGACCGGGTCATGGGTCTCGACGTCGTTAGAAAACATACGACTGAGTCCATCAGCAACAACATTTTCAGTACCTCTGATATGCCTGACATCGAATTGGAAGGCAGAAATACGGATGGCCCAGCGGGCTATGCGACCAGTACGACGCGGCCTACCTAAGACCCAGCTTAAGGCTTGATTATCTGTCTCCAGGTCGAATTTAACATGTTACAGATAGAGACGGAACTTCTCTAAGGCGAATAAGACTGCCAAACCTTCGAGCTCATATATGGAATACTTGGCTTCTTGAGCCGACAATGTCCTAGATGCATAGGCGATGGGTCGCCTCCCTAGTTCAGTCTCTTGAAGAAGGACTGCAGCTACTGCTGACGACGATGCATCAGTTTGGACGATGAATTTCTTCGAGAAATCAGGCATAGCAAGTACAGGGGCATTACAGAGAGCCAATTTAAGATCTTCAAAAGCGGCTTGTTGAGAAGGTCCCCACTCGAATTTGATGCCTTTCCTACGAAGAAGGTTTAAGGGCGCCGCTCTATTAGCAAAGTTAGGAATGAACTTTCTGAAGAAATTCACCATACCAATAAACCTGGCGATGCCTTTAATGTCCTTGGGAGGTTTAAAATCACGGATGGCCTGTGTTCTAGAATGATCGATAGCTACACCATCAGGTGACACAATGTGCCCTAAGAAAGACATAGAGGGCTTAGCAAAGGCAACCTTGGACAACTTAACAGTTAACCCAGCCTTACGAAGGCGATCGAGAACTTCTCGCAGATGATCTAGATGCTCCTCAAAAGTCTCTGAAAATACGACGACATCATCCAAGTAGTGATATAAGTACTCAAATTTGATGTCGGAGAAGACCCTATCTAGTAGCCTAGTGAGTACAGCTGCTCCCGTGGGGAGCCCGAAAGGCACGCGGTTGTATTCGTATAAGTTCCAGTCCGTGGCAAACGCTGTAAGATGTTTAGACTCTTCGGCAAGGGGAATTTGATTATAGGCCTGATTCAAGTCCAAGATAGTAAAGAACTTGGCCTTACGAAACCATGAAAAACAAGAATGAAGGTCAGGAAGGGGCACAGATTGCAACACCACCTTCCGATTGAGAGCCCTATAATCAATGACAGGCCTGAAGCCTCCTTGGGGTTTCGGAACTAGAAAAATAGGCGAAGAATACGCCGACTTAGAGGGCCTAATAATACCATCCTTCAACATCTGATCGATAATTTCTTTCAGAGCCTTCATTTTAGGTGGAGATAGCCTATACGGTGGAAAACGGACAGGAATCGAATCAGTGACCTCAATTTTGTATTCAATAAGGTCAGTAACACCAAGAGTATCCGAGAACACCTCTGGCAACGACTGACACAGCTTACGAATACTATCAGCCTGCTCCTCAGGTAGATGTCTAAGGTCTAACGACATCTCATCCTGGGTAGGCGAAATAGATGAACATGATACAGAATTACAATTTAATAGAGGGATATTACAATTAGAGGCAAATTTGAAAGTGCAAGACCTACTCTGAAGATCGAGCACAAGACCAGTGTGAGAAATAAAGTCCGCTCCCAATATAATGGGGCAAGACAAGAGCTTGGCCACAAACAATTTAACTTTCCATGTGAATTTAAAAATACGAATTTTGACCAATAAGGAACCTAGAATTTCTAATGGGGATGAATTAGCCGAAACATATTGAACAGGAGATGAGACATAGTCAGGTAGTTTACAAACAGATTTCAATTTAGAATACCATTCAGCCGAAATAATCGAACAAACACTGCCTGAATCTAAGAGAGCTGTTATAGGCTCGTTATTTAGCTCAATCTTAAGAAAAGGAACAGGTGCGGGGAAATCCGCCGCAATCCTAAGACACTCTTTGGGACCTTCAAAAGATAAATTTGAAAATTGCTCGTTCCCTGAATTTTCAACCTGTTTACCAGGGGCTGAGTCTCGGGAAGATGGACTAGTCGACTCAGCCGAAGCCACTAGTCACTTATTATTATTGGCATAGGTAGAATCTGCACCAGAAGTTGAGCAGGAGGGGGTGCTATTCGAGTTTGGGCAGTTCTTGGCAATATGTGAGAAAGCCCCACATTTAAAACAGCCTTGTGCTGACCCAGCTCCATTATTTGCCCTACTAGTCTTGATCAGTGGACACTTATTGCGCAGATGGTCAGGTGACCCACAAGCATAACATTTACGGGGTGTGACTGGTCGGCGAGGTGGAGGCCGAGTATTACTAAACGAAGGAGGGGGTTCTTTTGCCACACGCAAGGAATCGGCGTACCTAACTCCTTCCGCTGAGATGGCCAACGCTTCAAGTTCAGAGAAGGTTTGCGGGCACGCCGCGAAACACAAGTATGACCTATAAGATGGTGAAATGCCTTCTACAATAGCCTGTACAATCTGATCTTCAGGAAAATGAAGAGCAAACACCCTAGTATAAAACTTAATGTCCTGTATGAAATCAGCCAAGTTTTCATCCAAGCGTTGTACACGGTAATAGTACTTCTGAATCAGAGATGACCTCGCGCGGGCGGGA
This sequence comes from Anabrus simplex, assembly GCF_040414725.1. Taxonomy (NCBI): domain Eukaryota; kingdom Metazoa; phylum Arthropoda; class Insecta; order Orthoptera; family Tettigoniidae; genus Anabrus; species Anabrus simplex. Next base: position 428,392,251 of record NC_090266.1, on the reverse strand, counting down.
ATAAAATTTGCAAGCAAGTGTGCATGAAAATCCTCAATAGATGATTGCTCGGCAATGGCTCTTACGATTTTATCAGAGAGAATACCAATAGCATACGGATAGATAATTTGCAAAATTTGACATGGAGAAAGAGAAAAAACAAGGGCATGATCCTGAAATTCAACTAGAAATCTTAAAAATGAAATTACGTCACAGGTGGTATTAACGGAAAACTTAGAGATACCTCTGAGCAACATTGCCAAGGGATGAGGCAAGCTACTAAACCCGGGTGACATAGTAGGTAAAGGTTTCAATGGCAAAGTAGTTAATTCAGAACGTACATTATTTAATAAGTTACGGCGTTCAGACTCGTCCAATGGGGCAGAGGTTGTTTGAGCAGCAATGGTTTTCCTATTGACTTCTCCCTTATGAGGCTCTTCCCCGCTACCTACATTCACCGTGACGGGTTGATCGGTTTTGGGAGGAACCTCCCCAGTTAACAATTGAGTGACCTTGCTAGATAATTCAGACATATTTTCAAGCAGCGTACTAGCTTCCTTCTTCTGAACGTCATTCAACTTTAGAGACAACAGATCATTAACTCTATTTGAAAAATGAAACAGCCTAGCTTGCACACGCTTAATTTGATTAGGAGAAGGATCATTTTCATCAAAAAAACTAACTACAGAAGCTAGCCCAGTAATATTCTCCGTGATCGTGGAAAGAGAGTCGTCAATTTCTTTCTCTCCCAAGGTGGGGATGGAAATGGGCAAATCAAGGGACTCTCTAAGCTTATTTGTGTCTACTGCAACCGTGCCTCCAGATTGCACATTTCTAATAGTCAATTCGTAAATCAACTCCTCCTTGCGCAAATAGTTAAGATGGAGAACATCGCGAGGGCCGGGCATGATGACAGAACAATTTTGAAAAACACAAAAATTCCAGCAACTGAAAAAATGGTTAGGGTTCGGAACAAACAATGTTTAGCCGTCAAAAGGGGCTAAATTGAGACCCATTCAACCACGCTCTGCTACCACTTGTTACCGAGTTTTTGTGGTAGTTATGCGTGAAAGAAGGTGCGGGGTGGTGAACAGGTCTCAAGCTACTAAGAGTAAAATTAATTTAAAATTTAACAAAGTTATATTTTCTTTTCAAAACAATGAAATAACAAGCATGGCAGGTACAAAGTAGCAAGTTCACAGGGTAGTTACAATATTTACAGGATTTGGGCTTCGCGCCCTGACTGCACAATGCTAGGGCAATCTGCTCAGTTTTACCCCACAGACACAAGTTTCAACAGAAGGGCAGAAAACCCCATTCATGCCTAGGAGCCCTTGCTCCAAATTACACTGAAAAGCCTCCACGAGGCATACAATACTCAATTTTCAAAAGAGCCACTCGCTCTCAAATTTAAGCCTCTCCCAGGCCACACCAAACTCCACCTTCAAGCTGTCCTCAACGGACGTAAACACAGGGGTAAAATACCCAATCTATTGAGGTCTATTAAATGAAAAGGAGGTTAATTAAATGACCTCTAAAATAACAATTTGAGAGGAGGCGAACTTGCACTCCTAATACACTTTGATTAAGACCTACTTGGCACTAGGCCGTAAATACAAGGGCTAATCCCATACTAAAGAGGTGACTTAAAAAGAGAATAATTTGTTTTACGTTAACGAAGAATAGGTTGAGAAAAATAAGTTCACCTCAAAACAATATGAGTGGGAGCTCGAGAGGGTTAGCACTCTCTATCCCAGTATGTAGCTTTAAAAGAGAATATATGAAAAGAGTAGTTACATTTAGGAAAAGGTTACATGGTGGAACGCTTCGAACCTGCCCCGAGAGTTAAACTGCTGAGCTAGCAAAGAAAGAAGTTATTAATCGGCCATTACCTTGTTGTTGACCGCTGCCGAGGAAAGAGGCGCTTCCCGCCCCCTGCTATGTACTTTACACACTGAAAGATGGAACAGAAGTGGCGCAGAGACCCAAAAATCAGCAGTTTATATCCTCTCGCGGAAGGTTCTAGGCGTTAGGGGGATGAAAATACCCGCCCACAATTACTTTATTGGCTAGGGTACAGAAACATATCCAAGTTGGGGGAAGATACATCGGATTGGTCGGAAATTACTAAAAGAAATTCGGGATTGGATAAATCTAAAACAAGGGGGGAAAGAGGGGTATACAGCCAACTTAAACAATAACAGAAAGAAATTTAACAAGAAACAAACATTTGAAATAAAAATTTCTCCAACAAAATAGTTCTTTGACTCCACACTAGGGTGCACTATTGTTGATCTTCAGTAGTGTCCTCTAGAAGAGAAAGTTCACACTTCTTACTTCAAGCGAAACAAAAACACATAAAAAATGACACAGTTCAAAAACTCAAAATTTTCCACGTGGTGACATCTTCTGAGAAGGTAAAGAATTAATAGCGTAGATAAAGTTCAGACTTCCTCCAGCAGAGGAGTTTCAACTGGCGCAATTTTTAAATTAGCGGCGTGGAGGTGTACCGCCCGGTACAATAATAATAATAATAATAAAAATAATAATAAAAATAATAATAACATACTCCCCTGCGAACCATCTGACCTTGCCGTGGTGGGGAGGCTTGCGTGTCCCAGTGAAGCAGATAGCCGAGCCGCAGGTGGAACCAATATCGCATGGGTATCTGTACTGGCCTTCGGTTCAGAGGGTCCCGGGTTCGATTCCCGGCCGGGTCGGGGATTTTAACCTTAATTGGTTAATTCCAATGGTCCGGGGACTGGGTGTTTGTGCTGTCCCCAACATACCTGCAACTCACACACCACACACAACGCTATCCTCCACCACAATAACACGCAGTTACCTACCAATGGCAGATGCCGCCCACCCTCATCGGAGGGTCCGCCTTACAAGGGCTGCACTCGGCTAGAAACAGCCACACAAAATTAAATCTGTTGAGAGACCAGACTAACGAATGGTTAATCGAAAGGTGGGTAGCAGCCTTTCGAATATTGCAAGGGCGGCAGTCCAGAAGATTGGTATGGCCTTGTAATAATACTCAACATGATTTAGCTGCGTTGATACTGTTACACGGCTGAAAGCAACGGGAAACTACAGCCGTAACTAACTCCTGAGGACATGCAGCTCTCTCTTTATGAATGACCAGCAAGATACCCGTGCTTCGCTACGGTATTATACTCAAATTTATAATTGAATGCTTATTGTTTTAGATATTTAATCCGCCGAAATTCGTGATCTGACTCGTTTTCTGCGAGAATCCTCCAAAATTCGCGATCTGACTCGTTTTCTATTATTTTACAGCACGTTTCCTCCCATTTTCAATATTCCTTTCCAACAATCGATTTCGTACTTTAAGTTTTAAGATGTAGACACACTCATTTTAAAAAATTCACCCCCCCTTTTCACCCCCAATATTTGGATTTTCCAAAAACGAAAAAATACGTGTTTCTTTACTTTTAAAGTAGATCCCAAATACCAATTTTCAAGTCTGTAATATCTTCAGGTTCTGAAATATAAGTAGACTCATGAAAAGCATTCGACCACTTCTTCAACCTTTTCCACCCTTCCTATTAGGATTTTCCAAAAACAATATATACGTGTTTCTTTATTTTTAAAGGAGATTCTAAATACCAATTTTCACATCTATAACCTTTAAAAGTTTTGAGATATAAATACACTCATTTTAAAATATTACCCCCTTTTCACCCCCTCCCTTAATTGGATTTTCCAGAAACAAAAAATACGTGTTTCTTTATTTTTAAAGGAGACCCCAAACACCGATTTTCAGGTCTGTAATATCTTCAGTTTCTGAGATATAAGTAGCCTCATTAAAGGCATTCAACCCATTTTCCACCCCTTTGCACTCCTCCTATAGCGATTTTCCGAAAACAAAAAAATACGTGTTTCTTTATTTTTACTGAAGATTCTAAATACCAGTTTTAACATCTGCAAACTTTAAAAGTTTGGAGATATAGATTACTAATTTTAAAAATTCACCCCCTTTTCACCCTCCCATTAATTGGATTTTCCAAAAACAAAAAAATACGTGTTTCTTTATTTTTAAAAGAGATCAAAAGTACCAATTTTCAGGTCTGTAATATCTTCAGTTTCTGAGATATAAGTACCGGTATCCTGATTGAAGGCATTCAACCCATTTTTCCCCATTTTCACCCTTTTGTGCCCCTCCTATTGGGGTTTTCAGAAAACAAAAAAATACGTGTATCCTTATTTTAAAAGAAGATTCTAAATACCAATTTTTACATCTGTAAACTTTTAAAGTTTTGAGATATAGATACACTCTTTTTAAAATTTCACCCCCCTTTTAACTCCCTTAGCGACGGAATATCAAAAAATCCTCTCTTAGCGAGCACCTACATCTTAATATGAATATATCTCGAAAATTTCATTTCTTTATGTCCAGTAGTTTTGGCTCTGCGATGATGAATCAGTCAGTCAGTCAGTCAGTCAGTCAGTCAGTCAGTCAGTCAGTCAGGACAAGTTATTTTATATATATACTAGCAAGATACCCGTGCTTCGCTACGGTATCATACTGAAATTTACAATTGAATGCTTATTGTTTTAGATATATAATCCGACGAAATTCGCGATCTGACTCGTTTTCTGCGAGAATCCACCAAAATTCCCGATCTGACTTTTTTTCTATTATTTTACGGCACGTTTCCTCCCATTTTTCAATCTTCCTTTCCAGCAATCGATTTCGTACTTCCCGGGCTAGGCTCAGGTATTCCTCCCGGTCAGATGGGTCCGTAAATCTTTGCCATCTTTTCCTATAATCATGTTTAATTATGAGTGCAGTAGACATTAAATTGACACTTAACCATTCTAGACTCAATGTTGAAGTACTAGTAATAATTAAGAAGTGCAGTGATAGACAAAATCGCACTAAATCGTGTGACTTAGTAATTTAATTCAGATACATTTCCAGTGCTTTATGTGGAATAACTATTAATATTACAGTGAACTCTCTAACAAGATTTAACTTCTCTTTTATAAGAAGTGTTATTAATGATATGGGATCATTTTTGTGTGTTAAATGTCTTGGAAATTTTTCTCTTTGAATGACTTTGAACATGAACTTTTAACCATTGGACAATAATGGTGATATCTGAATTCTTTTCAAGTGATTTATGATTTTCTTGTTGCTTGGTTTAAATACATTACCGTCAAAATGGAAAATATTTTAGCTGCTATTGAAGCTCTTAAGATTAGCTTAAATGAACGTATTGCCAAATCAGAGGCTCAATTAGGTACTCGTGTTACTGAGATTAACACTCGTATTGATGAGGCCAATGTCGCAACTACAGCCAACTTAGAAAGTCGTATCACACAAGTAACTAAAATAATTAATACCAAGTTTACCGAAGTTAATGCTAATTTGGAAAATAGGCTTACTAAAGCTGGTTCCGAGATTGAAAAACGATTCTCAGAAACTAATGCGAAGATTAATTCCAAGTTTACGGAAATAAACGAACGCCTTACCCATGACTTAGAAACAGTTAAACAGGATCTTAAACTACAAATAGTTGAAGACTTAAAAGCTTCTTTTCCCACCTCACATCAATTGATTAAGGAAGTTGAAAGCTTAAAGGCAGAATTTAAAGAATCTCATGGTCAGTTATCACAGGCACAAGCAAAAATAGCCTCTATTCAGGATAGCATACATGAATCTTTTAAGACTAACTTTCAGAAAATAAGTAATGAAGTCAATTTACTTAAGACAAAGCAGGAGGAAACAGATAAGCATGTAAAAAACCAATTAGATAGCGCACATACTCAAATCATTCGCATAGGCCGCGATGTAAATGAAGTGAAGCAGGACCTCGAAAAGGAAGTCCAGAGCGTGGAAAACTCCATCCGCGGGCAAGTTAAGACTATTAAGGTCGAATTGCAAGGGAAAATAGAGACGATTGATAATAGAATCTCCCAGGTGGAGAAGGAGGTGTCTACACACCAGTGTCAAGGGTCTAGCGGAGATACTTCTAGCATGTCCACTTTTTTTAAAATTATCAGACGATAAACCTGCAAAATTTTCCGGAAAAGAAGAGTACACAGCGAAAGAATTCCTTCTCAATATTGAAGAGTACTTTCAAGAGAATAAAGTACGATCCGATCATCAATTGAGGATAGCTTCTAGATTATTGGAGGGGAAAGCGCTAAATTGGTACACAGCATTTAAATTTAACATTAAAACCTATGATGAATTCAAGGAAGCCTTGTTGAAGAGGTTTTGGAATTCGGAAATTCAGCATTTGATTAAGTTACAATTATACTCTAGGAGATACAACACAGGTATTAATTCTTCACGATATTCTGATTTTCTCATTTCCCAATTAAAGAAGATGCAATTCTTTGATCCTCCTTTGCCAGAACAGGAGTTAATACAGGTAATAACTTTACAATTTCCGGCGCATGTACAAGAAATTCTTGTGGCAGCTAATGTTCAAGACCTAGAACAACTTGATGATTTATTAAGGAAACTTGACACTGCACATACACAAAATCTATCTAGGGTTACTAAAACGAAAGAGGTTGCAGCTAACCATGTCAAAGTTAACAACCCGCCGAGATCGAATCCCGAACCCCGTGAGGAAGTAGAACCACGGAGAGATCCGTTATCTCATTTCCGACGATTCAGGAGACGTCCATACAGGCAAAGTGCGCCTTACAGACGTAATCAAACGTGGAAGAAACCTATCGAGTCACTTACTCGAGATGGAGATTCGCCGAGAGCCGAGATCGAAAGAAGATGGAGAGAAACTCGCGAATATATCCAGAATCGAAACCGAGATGAAGGATTACCTGGCGCTACCTCTTTAGAATATCAAGAGCATGCCAGGAGACAGAACACGACGCCTGCGACCAACCTTGAATCGACAGGCGCAATTAAAAAAAAAACTTCGACAACACAACAATAAGATTGCCTGAAAACCGTAGTAGAGGGGAAATAATTTGTGTCACTAATATTAATTACTGGTACTTGGATGACTCAGATCTCTTGTATGAAGATCCCACTCCTACAACACCGAAGTCTTCCAGTTATTAACATCACTTTGGATACCCTTTATGTAACTGCCTTAATCGATTCTGGAGCTCAAGCTTCGTTAATGTCTGAGAGGTTAATTGAAATGTTGAAGGGAGGAGAAGACATGTTATTGATACCCGTCGCACAGATTAAAATTAAAGGGATAGTACCGGACAAGCATATCAAATGTAAATTTCAAGCTTTTGTTATATTTGACATTGAAGGTGTTCAGTTCGAGCATATATTCCTAGTCATTTCGCCGATGAAATTCAACGTCATCCTAGGGTCAGATTTCCTAGCCAAGTATGGGGGAATCATTGATTATCCTGCCAACGTCATACGATTTTTTAATATCGATTCTGTAGAGTTGCAGCTGGTAGACTGTAATAATTTGAAGTGCCAAGGTCTGGGTACCCCATTCATAGAAACCGGAGGCAAGATGAGCGATGCTTTGCCTGCCGATGAAATAGATTGCGAAGAGGGTAGACCCGGTCAAGAGGGACCCGTTGAGGGCCAGGAAATGCCCATTTTTGAGGATATATTCGACGAAGGTCGTGATCACTTCATATTTCTCACCAGTGCGGCTGAAAGCCCAGAGTTCGATTCCCGCGTGGCAGAAGCAACTCGACAAATATTTGAGATATTGCCTGAAGTTTTTGATGACAAACCAGGCGTTATTAGAGATTTTGAATACCAATTGAACGTCAAGGACACCTCTCCTTATAAAAAACGGCCCTATCCAGTTCCTGAGAAGTACCGAGAAGAAGCCAGGACTGTGATAAAAGAAATGGAAAATAATGGTATCATTTCTAAATGTGTCACTCCGTATCTAAATCCCTTGGCTATTGTAAAAAAACAGAATGGCAGTCTGCGTTTGTGCCTAGACGCGCGCCTGCTCAATGACAGACTTGTATTGGAACATGACCACCCACCTTCACTCAGGGATGTCATCCGGAAATTTAGAGGCATAAAACTCTTCTCTACTATGGACATGACGTCATCTTATTTTCACATCTTATTGGCAGAGGATAGCAGGAAATTCACAGGCTTTATTTTCGAAAACATTACATATGCATTCAAACGTCTCCCTTTCGGGATCAAGAATTCAGGGGCAGTTCTCATCAGGGCTCTTGAGAATCAATTATCCGATGAGATTAAAAAAATCGCAACGATTTATGTTGATGATATTCTGATAGCTTCGGAGTCCTTAGAGCAACACATTGAAGACGTTAATAAGGTACTCGACGAACTCAAAACCAAAAATTTTAAGATAAATGCCTGTAAAAGCAAGTTTTTTAAGACAGAGGTACTGTTCTTGGGTCACCTCATTAGTGGAGACGGGATCAGGCCTAATCCGGCCAAGATTCAAAGTATTTTGGATTTCCCGAAACCCACAAAAATTAAACATGTGAGACAATTTCTGGGACTATGTCATTTCTTTGCACAGCATTGCCCAGATTACACCAAAACGGTAGCACCCTTGCAGCTGCTGCTCAAGAAAAATAATAAGTGGAAATGGTCAAAAGAATGCGAGGAGGCTTTTTCCGAAACAAAGAAGATGCTTCAGGGAAGCGTACAGTTAGCATATCCTAACTTTGAATGGCCCTTTTGCCTTGAGTGCGACGCCAGCTCCGTAGGCATCGGTGCAGCGCTGTACCAAATCGATCCTGAGAAGCCTGATGTTCGCATCTTTATTTCATTCATGAGCAGGAAGTTGAGACCACATGAGAGGTCCTATACTATTACGGAACTTGAGGCTCTTGCTATTGTCTATTCCTTGTTGTACTGGAGGAAGATTATATATGGGTATCCCGTGACCATCTACACGGATCACAAAGCCCTCACATTTATCATGTCTTCTGATCTAACTAGCGAGAGAGTAACCCGGTGGGCACTTTTTATTCAGCAGTTCAACATAACTGTTATCCACAGACCAGGAAGAAAGAACATCCTAGCTGATGCTTTAAGCCGCAATCCAGTCGATGTCGTCACTAGTCATCACATAGAAGTCATGAGCAACGAAGATGAGGAATTTCTTAGGAAATTACAGTACTTACCTCAAGCACAGGGGAGAGATAGGAAATCCCGAGAATTGATTAGATTTTTTAAGGGTTTGATTCCTGCAAATGACGATGACTATTTTCGCATCTCAATGTTGGCTCAATCTTTTTGCTTTCATGATGGACTACTGTATAAGTATCTTGATCATGCCAAAACCAAACGCCGAATTTATGCTCCTCCGCGCTTAAGGTCCAACATTATCTGGCACTGTCATTCAATATCTGGACATGCCGGCACGGATAAAGTAATGATGATCATAAAGGAAAAGTTCACTTGGGAGTACATAAGACGTGACATTAGAAACACTCTCCGAACTTGTGATGTCTGCCAACGAACTAAGCCTAATAATAGATTGTTGAGGGAGTTTCCAAAGCCACTTCTTCCCGAAAAACCTGGTGAAATATTGGCTTTAGACCTATACGGGCTGCTCCCCAAGGCGAACCGCGGCAACAGACACATTGTGGTGGCAGTAGATGTCTTCTCTAAGTATACGATGCTACTGCCCATACAGAAGGCTAATGCTGGAAACATCCTCCGAGGGATCAAGAAAAACATTATTCCAGAGATGGGAAAACCGGAGTTCCTACTCACCGATCATGGACCCCAATTTACATCTATGGAGTTCCAAACAGTACTTGAAGAACTCGGTATAAGGCACATTATGAATTCTATTCTACACCCAGAGGCTAATCCCGCTGAGAGAATCATGCGCGAGATTGCAAGGTTTTGCCGTGTGTATTGCAGAACTCAACACTGGAAATGGATCGAAGTCTTACCCGTGATGCAGCAATGTGTAAATTCAACTGTTCATGAGTCTACGCAGGACATCCCCATGACTGTACATAGAGATGTCATGCCTGACAGGCCATGGGACCAAGTGTTACCATCACCTCAAGATCCAGCAATTACTCATCAGACTCGCGTGGACGCAACAAGGGAGAAGCTCAGACACGCTGCTAGAATCAGAGAGAACCGATACCGAAACCGCGCGTTTCGACAACCACTTAGGGTCAATGATTATGTTTTGATAAGAAAACCAGCTGTTTCACATCCCAAACTTCGCATTTATGCAAAGTTTTGCCCGCTTTATGTAGGACCATATAGGATTGCAGAGGTTCTCGAGAACGGGGCATACAAAATTAAGAAATTGGATGGAAGCATCGAGGGCATTTACAATGCAGCCAACCTAAAGAAATATTTCAGGAGAGAATATCATTAAAAGAAAATCCTATCGAATTTTCTTTTCCCCAGGAGGAGGGGGAGATGTACCGGTAACGGCGGTACAGACTAAGTCCCCGTTATGAAAATCTTAAACTTACGTGTTATGCTCCGGACCGCTTACGAAGAACTGACTCGACAGCGAGCAAGAGCTGCGCGCGTGTGACGTAGTGAGCGGGTGACGTCACAGCATGCCTCGCTGCACTACAAAGCCTGGATTGATGGAGAATGTTCTACGAGTTTCGGATCAAATATAAATACGTGCTGCTTCGCTCAGCAGATCAGTGAAAGTGAATGTGAGTGTGTGTTGCAGCATGTTATAGTGAGCAGCAGTGCGCTGCAGAATGTGATACCAGTTTGTGGCCGGGATTTCTATAAGCACACTAGACTGCAGTATTCGCACCGTCAGTTCGCGGGTGTGGTAATCGAGCGTGAAGCCGCTGCTAAGTTTCAAGTTCGTGGACTTTAATATAGTCACGTTGAATGTGGACTTATTCAGATTTCCTTATATTGTGACAACCTTTTACTCCGATAGGACGTGAGGTGAATTGTGTATCGTCTGGACATTATTTATTGACTGTTACTCTATACGAGTGTCCGAGACCCGCAAACATTTTCGAGTGTTCGAAATTGAAATTTTATGGACTTGAATCTGATTGCTCCTTGCCGAGGACTCGATACTTTAAGTTATAAACTGTGTTTAATCCAAATTTAATTTACCAATCCGTAAACTGTGGTCATGAACTGTGAACTGTGCAGGTGTGAACAGCGCATCTCTATTTTAATGAACAGTGCATTTCCATTCTAATGAACAGTGTACATTTAGTTTATGGACAGTCAAACCAAGGACTGTCAGTACTCAGTTAATTTCGTCTTTTGGTTTCAACACGTGAACGAGTTTGATTCACGAGCGGAACATCTTTATTTCATTTAAATTGAACAGTGCTTCAATGAACTTACTTCATGTTGTCATAGGTGCAACAAACTTTAAGTAACTTTAAACTGGACAATCAGTTCCGAGTGGACTTTATTTTGTGAATGTTTCTTTCACTTGACACGTGATAAAGTTAAGTGACATTTCACCGAGACATTTGTGTTTGGACTTTGTCAAAAGCATTTATAAACACTCTATCATCTGTGCAGAAGCAGCCTTTGCACTAACTCGCCCCAGAGCTGAACGATGTTCATTCATGTTCACCATTTACAAGGACTACCTCGACGCGATGGATCTTCAAAGCACCGAATAGATCTTCTAGAACTTCCATCGGGGGACGAATGGTGGTTCGCTGCTATGGAAAATGGAGCTGCCGGAATCCAAGGACATCGCCAGCCATAGGACGAGGAACTTTTTCGACTGTATACGCTGTACAGAGGTGATATTAATTCCAATTTTTAATAAACTCTGGAACAAAGTTTTTTAGATTTCATTTAAACAAACCCTCTCCCTCTGTATGCACTTCAGCGACTGGTATACGCCCTGCGTCTCATCTCTACCGAAGTACCAAATTTACTGTTACAATATAGTCTTTCAAAAAATTCACCCCAATTTGTCACTCCTGTTTAACCGCCATTAATTGGATTTTCCAAAAACTAAAAAATACTTGTTTCTTTATTTTTAAAGGAGATCCCATATACAAATTTTCAGTTCTGTAATATCTTTCGTTTCTGAGATATATGTATCCTCATTAAAGGCATTCAACCCATTTTTCCCCTATTGGGATTTACAGGAAACAAAAAATATGTGTTTTCCTTTATTTTTAGAGGAGATTCTAACTACCAATTTTTACATCTGTAAATTTTAAAGTTTTAAGATGTAGACACACTCATTTTAAAAATTCACCCCCCCCCTTTTCACCCCCAATATTTGGATTTTCCAAAAACGAAAAAATACGTGTTTCTTTACTTTTAAAGTAGATCCAAAATACCAATTTTCAAGTCTGTAATATCTTCAGGTTCTGAAATATAAGTAGACTCATGAAAAGCATTCGACCACTTCTTCAACCTTTTCCACCCTTCCTATTAGGATTTTCCAAAAACAATATATACGTGTTTCTTTATTTTTAAAGGAGATTCTAAATACCAATTTTCACATCTATAACCTTTAAAAGTTTTGAGATATAAATACACTCATTTTAAAATATTACCCCCTTTTCACCCCCTCCCTTAATTGGATTTTCCAGAAACAAAAATACGTGTTTCTTTATTTTTAAAGGAGATCCCAAACACCGATTTTCAGGACTGTAATATCTTCAGTTTCTGAGATATAAGTAGCCTCATTAAAGGCATTCAACCCATTTTCCACCCCTTTGCACTCCTCCTATAGCGATTTTCCGAAAACAAAAAAATACGTGTTTCTTTATTTTTACTGAAGATTCTAAATACCAGTTTTAACATCTGCAAACTTTAAAAGTTTGGAGATATAGATTACTAATTTTAAAAATTCACCCCCTTTTCACCCTCCCATTAATTGGATTTTCCAAAAACAAAAAAATACGTGTTTCTTTATTTTTAAAAGAGATCAAAAGTACCAATTTTCAGGTCTGTAATATCTTCAGTTTCTGAGATATAAGTACCGGTATCCTGATTGAAGGCATTCAACCCATTTTTCCCCATTTTCACCCTTTTGTGCCCCTCCTATTGGGGTTTTCAGAAAACAAAAAAATACGTGTATCCTTATTTTAAAAGAAGATTCTAAATACCAATTTTTACATCTGTAAACTTTTAAAGTTTTGAGATATAGATACACTCTTTTTAAAATTTCATCCCCCTTTTCACCCCCTTAGCGACGGAATATCAAAAAATCCTCTCTTAGCGAGCACCTACATCTTAATATGAATATATCTCGAAAATTTCATTTCCTTATGTCCAGTAGTTTTGGCTCTGCGATGATGAATCAGTCAGTCAGTCAGTCAGTCAGTCAGTCAGTCAGTCAGTCAGGACAAGTTATTTTATATATATACTAGCAAGATACCCGTGCTTCGCTACGGTATCATACTGAAATTTACAATTGAATGCTTATTGTTTTAGATATATAATCCGACGAAATTCGCGATCTGACTCGTTTTCTGCGAGAATCCACCAAAATTCCCGATCTGACTTTTTTTCTATTATTTTACGGCACGTTTCCTCCCATTTTTCAATCTTCCTTTCCAGCAATCGATTTCGTACTTCCCGGGCTAGGCTCAGGTATTCCTCCCGGTCAGATGGGTCCGTAAATCTTTGCCATCTTTTCCTATAATCATGTTTAATATGGATATAATCCTTCAGGAGATCCGGCGTGGTGTCATATTGGGTGCCTTGGCGGCACTGAACCCGCGGCCGGACTGCATTCTTAGTCATTACCCGTCCAGGAGCCGTTTCCAGCGCGGTCCGCACATTTGACGACGGTCCGGAATATTATTATTATTATTATTATTATTATTATTATTATTATTATTATTATTATTATTACTATGTGTTGCTGGAATTGCTGATGACAGGGAAAACAGGAGTATCCGGAGAAAAACCTGTCCCGCCATCGTTTTGTCCAGCACGAATGTCACATGGAGTGACCGGGATTTGAACGACGGCACCCAGCTGTGAGAGGCTGGCGCGCTGCCGCCTGAGCAACGGAGGATCCTTATAAGTACATTAATAACAGCTGAAATCAATTGGTCTCACCTAGTTCTACACCCCACCGCCGTTAAGTTTATTTACCCCTCCCCCCCCAAATTAAGAGAATGCTTGTTTCTTTATGTTTAAGGGAGATTCCAAACACCAATGTTCACGTCTATTACCTTCAGTTTTGAGATATAAGTATCCCAATAAAAATAATTTACTTTCTGCACTTCATATCACAATACTCCCCCCCCCCCTAAGTGAATTTTCCCGCAAAAAATACTTGTTTCTTTAATAGTAAATGATCATCATAAATACCAATGATCACGACTCTAACTTCTTCAGTTTTTGATTTATGTGTCCTCATGAAAGGAATTCAACTCCTTTACACTCCCGCCCTCCAAGATGGTTTCCCCACCAAAACGCGCTTTTCTTTGTTTTTAAAGGAGATCCAAATACGAATTTTCACGTCTGTAACAACTTTAGTTTTTATTAGATGTATGTATTCTCATACAATTAAGCCAATTAATTTTTCAATTCTTCCCCCCCCCCTACTTCATTGGATTTTCCCAGAATACGTGTTTCTTTACTTTTAAAGCAGATTGCAAATATCAAATTTCACGTCTGTAACGTCTTCATTTTTGTGATATCAGTAGCCTAATTAAAATAATTCAACACCATTTTCAGTCACTTTTACCACCCCCCTCCACCCAAGAGGTATTTCCGAAAACTAAAAACACACGTTTCTTTATGTTTAATAGAGATAAAAAAATACCTTCACTTCTGTAACATGTTAAGTTTTTTTTAGATATACTGTAAAAATTCTCATTTTATAATTTCACCCCTTTTGAGTTCCCCTTAAGTGGAGTTTCCAAAAACAAATCACTTATGTTTATTTACATTTACAGGAGATTCCAAACACCCACTTTTTACGTCTGTAACATTTTACGTTTCCAAGATATTCTGTAGATATAGTCTTTCAAAAAAATTCACCCCAATTTGTCACTCCTGTTTAACCGCCATTAATTGGATTCCCAAAAACTAAGAATTACGTGTTTCTCTATTTTTAAAGGAGATCCCATATACAAATCTTCAGTTCTGCAATATCTTTCGTTTCTGATATATATGTATCCCCATTAAAGGCATTCAACCCATTTTTCACCCCTTTTACACCCCTCCTATTAGGATTTACAGGAAACAAAAAAATACGTGTTCCTTTATTTTTAGAGGAGATTCTAACTACCAATTTTTACATCTGTAAATTTTAAAGTTTTAAGATGTAGACGCACTCATTTTAAAAGTTTCACCCCCCCCATTTCACCCCCCAATATTTGGATTTTCCAAAAACGAAAAAATATACGTGTTTCTTTACTTTTAAAGTAGATCCAAAATACCAATTTTCAGGTCTGTAATATCTTCAGGTTCTGAAATATAAGTAGCCTCATTAAAGGCATTCAACCCATTTTTCACCCTTTTACACCCTTCCTATTGGGATTTTTCGAAAACAAAGAATGCGTGTTTCTTTATTTTTAAAGGAGATTCTAAATACCATTTTTTACATCTATAAACTTTAAAAGTTTTTAGATATAGATACACTCATTTTAAAAAATCACCCCCTTTTCACCCGCCCCCCCCCCCATTAATTGGTTTTTCCACAAACAAAAAAATACGTGTTTCTTTATTTTTAAAGGAGATCCCAAACACCAATTTTTAGGTCTGTAATATCTTCAGGTTCTGAAATATAAGTAGCCTCATTAGAGGCATTCAACCCATTTTTCACCCCTTTTCACTCCTCCTATTGCGATTTTCCGAAAACAAAAAAATACGTGTTTCTTTATTCTTAAAGGAGATTCTAAATACCAATTTCTACATCTATAACCTTTAAAAGTTTTGAGATATAGATACACTCATTTTAAAATATTACCCCCCCTTTTCACCCCCCCTTAATTGTGTTTTCCAGAAACAAAAAAAATAAGTGCTCCTTTATTTTTAAAGGAGATCCCAAACACCAATTTTCAGGTCTGTAATATCTTCAGTTTCTGAGATATAAGTAGACTCATTAAAGGCATTCAACCCATTTTTCACCCCTTTTCACTCCTCCTATTGCGATTTTCCGAAAACAAAAGAATACGTGTTTCTTTATTTTTAAAGGAGATTCTAAATACCAATTTTTACATCTATAAACTTTAAAAGTTTTGAGATATAGATACACTCATTTTAAATATTCACTCCCTTTTCACCCTCCCATTAATTGGATTTTCCAAAAAACAAAAAATACGTGTTTCTTTATTTTTAAAAGAGATCAAAAGTACCAATTTTGAGGTCTGTAATATCTTCAGTTTCTGATATATAAGTACCGGTATCCTGATTAAGGGTATTCAGCCCATTTTCCCCCATTTTCCCCCTTTTTCACCCCTCCGTTTGGGATTTTCTGAAAACAAAAAAATACGTGTTTCCTTATTTTTAAAGAAGTTTCTAAATACCAATTTTCACATCTATAAACGTTTAAAGTTTTGAGATATAGATACACTCATTTTAAAATTACACCCCCCTTTTCACCCCCTTACCGAAGGAATATCCAAAAATCCTCTCTTAGCGAGCACCTAAATCATAATGTGAATATATCCCCAAAATTTCATTTCTTTATGTCCAGTAGTTTTGGCTCGGCGATGATGAATCAGTCAGTCAGTCAGGACAAGCTATTTTATATATATAGACTAGCAAGATACCCGTGCTTCGCTACAGTATTATACTGAAATTTATAATTGAATTTTAATTGTTTTAGATATATAATCCGCCGAAATTCGCGATCTGACTCGTTTTCTGCGAGAATCCGCCAAAATTCGCGATCTGACTCGTTTTCTGATAGATTACGGTATGTTTCCTCACATTTTTCAATCTTTCTTTCCAGCAATCGATTTCGTACTTCCCGGGCTAGGTCCAGATATTCCACCCCGTCAGTTGGGTCCCTAAATCTTTGCCATCTTTTCCTATAAGCGTTTTTAACATGGATCAAATCCTTCAGGAGATCCGGCGTGGTGTCGTCTTAGGTGCCTTGGCGGTACTGAACCCGCGGCCGGACTGCATTCTTAGTCATTACCCGTCCAGGACCATTTTCCAGGGGGGTCCGCACATTTGACAACGGTCCAGAACATTATTATTATTATTATTATTATTATTATTATTATTATTATTATTATTATTATTATTATTAAAAGATGTTCTGAACCCCACAGCAAGCTGCAAGATCGCTACTTGGCGGTAAATTACATCTGCTGCCAGTGTCATTGTTACAATGTGACCAGCACCATCGTCGCGCGTAGGCAAGTGTGCGGGATTTCTGGCGATACCAATGACATACTTCCGTGCATTGTTGACCTTATTATAGAGGTGAACAATTTGACGGTCCATCTCATTCCTATCGTTTATTTCAAATATGTTTAAATTTTTATTTACATGCCAGGAGGATCTACTGTAATCTAAGAACGTTCTCCGAAGGAAAAGATGGCTGATGAAAACCAGCCCAGGAAAGATTAAAAATGATCGGTTTATGATCAGAATAAGTACATCGAAACTATATAGCCTGTTTCCAGTCATTCGACAGGGTCAGGAATGGAATGAATAAAGCCCCATCTAGCAGCGACAATAGGAATTGTGCCGGCTGCCGAAGCACACCTCTGGGGCAATGATCGTTGAATGACAAATGAAATGAAATATTGGACAGTGTTGCTGGAATGAATGATGAGAGAGAAAATCGAAGTATCCGGAGAAAAACCTGTCCCGCCTCCGTTTTGTCCAGCACGAATGTCACATGGAGTGACCGGGATTTGAACCACGGAACCCAGCTGCGAGAGGCCGGCGCGCTGCCGCCTGAGCAACGGAGGCTCCTTAAGTACACTATGAACAGTAAAATCAATTGATCTCACCTCCTTTTACACCCCACCGCCGTTAAGTTTATTTACAACCCCCCCCCCAAAAAATAGAAGACGTGTTTCTTTATGTTTAAAAGATATTCCAAACACCAATGTTCACATCTGTTACATTCAGTTTTGAGATATGTATCCCCATAAAAATAATTCACTTTATTTTCACTTCCTTTCACACTCCCCTCCCCCCCGCCCCCGTAAGTGAATTTTCCGGCAAAATATACTTGTTTCCTTAATAGTAAAGGATCTTCTAAATAGTAATTATCACGACTCTAACTTCTTCAGTTTTTGATTTATGCGTCTTCATGAAAGGAATTCAACTCCTTTCCACTCCCGCCCCCCAAACGCGTTTTTCTTTGTTTAAGGAGATTCAAATACCAATTTTCACGTCCGTAACAACTTTAGTTTCTATTAGATGTATGTATTCTCATACAATTAATTCAATTAATTTTTCAATTCTTTCACCCCCCCCACCCCCCCTTCATTGGATTTTCCGAGAATACGTGTTTCTTTACTTTTAAAGCAGATTCCAAAGCAGATTTCACGTCTGCAATATCTTCATTTTTGAGATATCAGTAGCCTAATTAAAAGAATTCAACACCATTTTCAGTCACTTTTACGCCCCCCCCCTTCCACACAAGTGGTATTTCCGAAAGCTGAAAATACACGTTTCTTTATTTTTAATAGAGATAAAAATACCATTTTTCACTTCTGTAACATGTTAAGTTTTTGAGATATACTGTAGAAATTCGCTTTTTAAAATTTCACCCCTTTTTATTTCCCCTTACGTGGAGTTTCCGAAAACAAATCACCTATCTTTCTTTACATTTACAGGAGATTCCAAATACCCACTTTTTACGTCTATAACATTTTACGTTTCTCAGATATTCTGTAGATATAGTCTTTCAAAAAATTCACCCCAGTTTGTCACTCCTGTTTAACCCCCATTAATTGGATTTTCCAAGAACAAAAAAATACGTGTTTCCTTATTTTTAAAGGAGCCCCCATATACAAATTTTAAGTTCCGTAATATTTTCAGTTTCTGAGATATATGTATCCTCATTAAAGGCATTCATCCCGTTATTCACCCATTTACACCCCTCCTATTGGGATTTAAAGAAAGCAAAAAATACGTGTTCTTGTATTTTTAAGGAAGATTCTAAATACCATTGTTTTACAGCTGTAAACTTTTAAAGTTTTAAGATGTAGACACACTCATTTTAAAAATTCACCTCCCTTTTCACCCTCCATTATTTGGATTTTCCGAAATCAAAAAAATACCTGTTTCTTTATTTTTAATGTAAATCCCAAATACCAATTTTCAGGTTTGTAATATCTTCAGGTTCTGAAATATAAGTAGCCTCATTAAAGGCATTCAACCGCTTTTTCACCCTTTTCCACCCTTCCAATTGGGATTTTCCGAAAACAAAAAAATACGTGTTTCTTTATTTTTAAAGGAGATTCTAAATGCCAATTTTTACACCTTTAAACTCTAAAAGTTTTGAGATATAGATAGACTCATTTTAAAAATTCACCCCCTTTTCACACCCCCCCATTAATTGGATTTTCCAAAAACAAAAAATATGTATTTCTTTATTTTTTAAGGAGATCCTAAACACCAATTTTCAGGTCTGTAATATCTTCAGTTTCTGAGATATAAGTATCCTCATGAAAGTCATTCAACCAGGTTTTCACCCCTTTTCACCCCTCCTATTGGGATTTTCCGAAAACAAAAAAATACGTGTTTCTTTGTTTTCAATGAAGATTCTACGTACCAATTTTTATATCTGTAAACTTATGAGTTTTGAGATATAGATGCACCCATTTTAAAAATTCACCCCCTTCTCACCCTCCCATTAATTGGAATTCCCCCAAACAAAAAAATACGTGTTTCTTTATTTTTAAAAGAGATCAAAAGTACCAATTATCATGTCTGTAATATCTTCAGTTTCTGAGATATAAGTACCGGTATCCCGATTAAAGGCATTCAACCCGTTTTTCACCCTTTTGTGCCCCTCCTATTGGGATTCTCAAAACAAAAAAATACGTGTTTCCTTATTTTTAAAGAAGATTCTAAATACCAATTTTCACATCTGTAAACTTTTAAAGTTTTGAGATATAGACACACTCATTTTAAAATTTCACCCCCCTTTTCACCCCTTTAGCGACGGAATATCCAAAAATCCTCTCTTAGCGAGCACCTACATCTTAATATGAATATATCTCCAACATTTCATTTCTTTATGTCCAGTAGTTTTGGCTCGGCGATGATGAATCAGTCAGTCAGTCAGTCAGTCAGTCAGTCAGGACAAGCTACTTCTATATATATAAAATAACTTGTCCTGACTGACTGACTGATTCATCATCGCAGAGCCAAAACTACTGGACGAAACGAAATGAAATTTTGGGGATATATTCATATTAAGATGTAGGTGCTCGCTAAGAGAGGATTTTTGGATATTCCTTCGCTAAGGGGGTGAAAAGAGGGGTGAAATTTTAAAATGAGTGTGTCTATATCTCGAAAGTTTAAAAGTTTACAGATGTAAAAATTGGTATTTAGAATCTTCTTTAAAAATAAGGAAACACGTATTTTTTTGTTTTCAGAAAATCCCAATAGGAGGTGTGCAAAGGGGTGAAAATGGGGAAAATGGGTTGAATGCCCTTAATCAGTATACCAGTACTTATATCTCAGAAACTGAAGATATTACAGACCTGAAAATTGGTACTTTTGATCTCTTTTAAAAATAAAGAAACACGTATTTTTTTGTTTTTGGAAAATCCAATTAATGGGAGGGTGAAAAGGGGGTGAACATTTAAAATGAGTGAATCTATATCTCCAAACTTTTAAAGTTTGCAGATGTAAAAATTGGTATTTAGAATCTTCATTAAACATAAAGAAACACGTATTTTTTTGTTTTAGGAAAATCGCAATAGGAGGGGTGAAAAGGGGTGAAAAAGGCTTTGATGAGGCTCCATATATTAAAGAAACTGAAGATATTACAGACCTGAAGATTGGTGTTTGAGATCTCCTTTAAAAATAAAGAAACACGTATTTTTTTGTTTTTGGAAAATCCAACTAATGGGGGGGGGGTGAAAAGGGGGTGATTTTTTAAAATGAGTGTATCTATATCTCAAAACTGTTACAGTTTATAGATGTAAAAATTGGTATTTAGAATCTCCTTTAAAAATAAAGAAACACGTATTCTTTTGTTTTCGGAAAATCCCAATAGGAAGGGTGTAAAAGGGCGAATAATGCGTTGAATGCCTTTAATGAGGCTACTTATATTTCAGAACCTGAAGATATTACAGACCTGAAAATTGGTATTTGGGATCTACTTTAAATGTAAAGAAACACGTATTTTTTCGTTTTTGGAAAATCCAAATATTGAGGGGTGAAAAGGGAGGTGAATTTTTTAAAATGAATGTGTCTACATCTTAAAAGTTTAAAATTTACGGATGTAAAAATTGGTAGTTAGAATCTCCTCTAAAAATAAAGGAACACGTATTTTTTTGTTTCCTGTAAATCCCAATAGGAGGGGTGGAAAAGGGTAAAAAAATGGGTTGAATGCCTTTAATGAGGATACATATATCTCAGAAACCGAAGATATTACAGAACTGAAAATTTGTATGTGGGATCTCCTTTAAAAATAAAGAAACACGTATTTTTTTAGTTTTGGGAAAATCCTATTAATGGCGGTTAAACAGAAGTGACAAATTGGGGTGAATTTTTTGAAAGATTATCTTGGAAACGTAAAATGTTACAGACGTAAAAAGTGGGTGTTTGGAATCTCCTGGAAAAGTAAAGATACATAGGCAATTTGTTTTTGGAAACTCCACTTAAGGGGAACCCAAAAGGGGTGAAATTTTAAAATGAGAATTTTTACAGTATATCTAAAAAAACTTAACATGTTACGGAAGTGAAAAATGGTATTTTTATCTCTATTAAACATAAAGAAACGTGTATTTTTAATTTTCGGAAATACCACTTGGGTGGAGGGGGGGGGGTGAAAGTGACTGAAAATGGTGTTGAATTCTTTTAATTAGGCTACTGATATCTTAAAAATGAAGATGTTACAGACGTGAAATTTGATATTTGCAATCTGCTTTAAAAGTAGAGAAACACGTATTCTCGGAAAATCCAATGAAGCGGGGGGAGTGGGGTGAAAGAATTGAAAAATTAATTGACTTTAATTGTATGAGAATATATACATCTAATAAAAACTGAAGTTGTTACAGACGTGAAAATTCGTATTTGGATCTCCTTTAAAAACAAAGAAAAACGCGTTTTGGGGGGGAAACCATCTTGGGGGGGGCGGGAGTGTAAAGGAGTTGAATTCCTTTCAAGAGGACACATAAATCTAAAAGTGAAGAAGTTAGAGTCGTGATAATTGGTATTTAGAAGATCCTTCACTATTAAGGAAACAAGTATTTTTTTGAGGGAAAATTCACTTGGGGGGGGGGGGGAGTAGTTTGAAATGAAGTGACAAAAGTAAATTATATTTATGGGGATACTTATATCTCAAAATTGAAGGTAATAGACGTGAACATTGGTGTTTGGAATCTCCCTTAAACATAAAGAAACACGCCTTCTTTTAATTTGGGGGGGGGGGGGGTTGGCAGTAAAAACTAACTGCGGTGGGGTGTAAAAGGAGGTGAGACCAATTGATTTTACTGTTCTTAATGTACTTATAAGGATCCTCCGTTGCTCAGGCGGCAGCGCACCGTCCTCTCACAGCTGGGTTCCGTGGTTTAAATCCCGGTCACTCCATGTGACATTCGTGCTGGACAAAACGGTGGCGGGACAGGTTTTTCTCCGGATACTCCGGTCTTCCCTGTCATCATTCATCCCAGCAACACATAATAGTAATAATAATAATAATAACATTAATAATAATAATAATAATAATAATAATAATAATAATAATAATAATAATAATAATAATAATAATAATAATAATAATAATAATAATAATAATAATAATAATAATAATAATGATGATGATGTTCCGGACCGTCGTCAAATATGCGGACCGCGCTGGAAACGGCTCCTGGACGGGTAATGACTAAGAATGCAGTCCGTCCGCGGGTTCAGTGCCGCCAAGGCACCCAATATGACACCACGCCGGATCTCCTGAAGGATTTTATCCAGATTAAAAATGATTATAGGAAAATACGGTATAGCAAAGATTTACGGACCCAACCGACCGGGAAGAATACCTGAGCCTAGCCCGGGAAGTACGAAATCGATTGCTGGAAAGGAATATTGAAAAATGGGAGGAAACGTGCCGTAATCTAATAGAAAACGAGTCAGATCGGGAATTTTGGTGGATTCTCGCTGAAAACGTGTCAGATCGCGAATTTCGGCGGATTATATATCTAAAACAATAAGCATTCAATTATAAATTTCAGTATAATACCGTAGCGAAGCACGGGTACCTTGCTAGTTATATATATAGATAGACTAGCAAGATACCCGTGCTTCGCTACGGTATTATACTGAAATTTAAAATTGAATGGATATCGATGTCCGCCTCTGTGGTGTAGTGGTTAGCGTGATTAGCTGCCACCCCCGGAGGTCCGGGTTCGATTCCCGGCTCTGCCACGAAATTTGAAAAGTGGTTCGAGGGCTGGAACGGGGTCCACTCAGCCTCGTGAGGTCAACTGAGTAGAGGTGGGTTCGATTCCCACCTCAGCCATCCTGGAAGTGGTTTTCCGTGGTTTCCCACTTCTCCTCCAGGGGAATGCCGGGATGGTACCTAACTTAAGGCCACGGCCGCTTCCTTCCCTCCTCCTTGCCTATCCCTTCCAATCTTCCCATCCCTCCACAAGGCCCCTGTTCAGCTTAGCCGGTGAGGCCGCCTGGGCGAGGTACTGGTCATTCTCCCAGTTGTATCCCCCGACCAAAAGTCTGAAGCTCCAGGACACTGCCCTTGAGGCGGTAGAGGTGGGATCCCTCGCCGAGTCCGAGGGAAAAGCCGAACCTGGAGGGTAAACAGATGATGATGATGATGATGGATATCGATTTATATCTAATCCGTCAAAATTCGAGATATGACTCGTTTTCTGAGAGATTAGGGCAAGTTCCCTCCCATTTTTTCAATTTTTCTTTCCAGCAACCGATTTCGTACTTCCCGGGTTAGGACCACGTATTCCACCCGGTCAGTTCGGTCCCTGTCCGGCTCCATGGCTAAATGGTTAGCGCGCTGGCCTTTGGCCGCAGGAGTCCCGGGTTCGATTCCCGGCAGGGTCGGGAATTTTAACCTTAATTGGTTAATTTCGCTGACACGGGGGCTGGGTGTATGTGTCGTCTTCATCATAATTTCATCCTCATCATGACGCGCAGGTCGCTAACGGGTGTCAACTCAAAAGACCTGCATCTGGCGAGCCGAACTTGTCCTCGGACACTCCCGGCACTAAAAGCCATACGCCATTATTATTATTATAGTTCGGTCCCTAAATGTTTGCCACCGGGCGAGTTAGCCGTGCGCGTAGAGGCGTGCGGCTGTGTGCTTGCATCCGGGAGATAGTAGGTTCGAATCCCACTATCGGCAGCCCTGAAGATGGTTTTCCGTGGTTTCCCATTTTCACACCAGGCAAATGCTGGGGCTGTACCTTAATTAAGGCCACGGCCGATTCCTTCCAACTCCTAGGCCTTTCCTATCCCATCGTCGCCATAAGACCTGTCGGTGTCGGTGCGACGTAAAGCCCCTAGCAAAAAAAAAAATGTTTGCCATCTTTTTCTATAAGCATTTTTAATATGGATCAAATTCTTGAGGAGATTCGGCCTGGTGTCTTATGGGTGCATTGGCAGTACTGAACCCGCGGCCGGACTGCATTTGTAGTCATTACCCGCCCAGACCCGTTTCCAGCGCGGTCCGCACATTTGACGACGGTCCAGAATATTATTATTATTATTATTATTATTATTATTATTATTATTATTATTATTATTATTATTATTATTATTATTATTATTATTATTATTATTATTATTATTACTATTATTATTATTATTATTATTATTATTATTATTATTATTATTATTATTATTATTATTATTATAGATGTTCTGGACCCCACAGCAAGATGCAAGACCGCTAATTGGCGGTAAATTTCATCTGCTGCCATTGTCATTTTTGACATTGTGACCAGCACCATTGTCGCGCGTAGGCAAGTACGCGGAATATCTGGCGATACGAATGACATACTTCCGTGCATTATTGACCTTATTGTAGAGGTGAACAATAGGACAATCAATCTCATTCCTATCGTTTATTTCAAATGTTTTCATTTTTTATTTATATGCCAGGAGAATCTACTGTAATCTAAGAACGTTCTGCAAGGAAAATATTTCTTTTTTTTTTTTGCTAGTTGCTTTACGTCGCACCGACACAGATATGTCTTATGGCGACGATGGGACGGGAAAGGGCTAGGAGTTGGAAGGAAGCGGCCGTGGCCTTAATTAAGGTACAGCCCCAGCATTTGCCTGGTGTGAAAATGGGAAACCACGGAAAACCATTTTCAGGGCTGCCGACAGTGGGGTTCGAACCTACCATCTCCCGAATACCAAGGAAAAGATGGCTCTTGAAAACGAACCCAGGAAAGATTAAAAATGATCGTTTTATGATCAGAATAAGTACATCGAAAATCCACAGCCTGTTTCCAGTCATTCGACAGGGTCAGGAATGGAATGAATAAACAGTAAAATCAATTGGTCTAACCTCCTTTTGCACCCCACCGTCGTTAGTTTCATTCCCCTCCCCTCCCCCCCCCGCAAAAAAGAAAAGAATTCGTGTTTCTTTATGTTTAAAAGAGATTCCAAACTCCAATTTTCACGTCTATAACATTCAGTTTTGAGATATAAGTATCCCCATAAAAATAATTAACTTTTTTCACACTCCCCCCCCTAATTGAAATTTCCTGCAATAAACTCGTTTCATTAAGAGTAAAGGATCTTCTAAATACCAATTATCACGACTCTGACCTCTTCAGTTTTTGATGTATGTGTCCTCATGAAAGGAATTCAACTCCTTTTCACTCCCGCCCCCCAAGATTATTCCCCCCCCCCAAACGCGTTTTTCTTTGATTTTAAAGGAGATCCAAATACCAATTTTCACGCCTGTAACAAACATAGTTTTTATTAGATGTAAGTATTCTCATACAATTAAGTCAATTAATTTTTCAATAATTTCACACCCCACCTCATTGGATTTTCCGAGAATACGCGTTTCCTTACTTTTGAAAGCAGATTCCAAATATCAAATTTCACGTCTGTAACATCTTCATTTTTGTGATATCAGTAGCCTAATTAAAAGAAATCAACTCTATCTTCAGTCAATTTTACCCCCCCCCCCTCCACCGAAGTGGTATTTCCGAAAACCAAAAATACACGTTTCTTCATTTTTAATAAGACAAAAAAATACAATTTTTCACTTCTGTTACATGTTAACATTTTTGAGATATACTGTAGAAATTCTCATATTAAAATTTCACCACTTTTTGTTCCCCTTAAGTGGAGTTTCCAAAAACAAATCACCTATCTTTCTTTACATTTACAGGAGATTCCAAATACCCACTTTTACGTCTATAACATTTTACGTTTCTCAGATATTCTGTAGATATAGTCTTTCAAAAAATTCACCCCAGTTTGTCACTCCTGTTTAACCCCCATTAATTGGATTTTCCAAAAACAAAAAAATACGTGTTTCCTTATTTTTAAAGGAGCTCCCATATACAAATTTTCAGTTCCGTAATATTTTCAGTTTCTGAGATATATGTATCCTCATTAAAGGCATTCATCCCGTTATTCACCCATTTACACTCCTCCTATTGGGATTTAAAGAAAGCAAAAAATACGTGTTCTTGTATTTTTAAAGAAGATTCTAAATACCATTGTTTTACAGCTGTAAACTTTTAAAGTTTTAAGATGTAGACACACTCATTTTAAAAATTCACCCCCCTTTTCACCCTCCATTATTTGGATTTTCCAAAATCAAAAAAATACCTGTTTCTTTATTTTTAAAGTAAATCCCAAATACCAATTTTCAGGTTTGTAATATCTTCAGGTTCTGAAATATAAGTAGCCTCATTAAAGGCATTCAACCGCTTTTTCACCCTTTTCCACCCTTCCAATTGGGATTTTCCGAAAACAAAAAATACGTGTTTCTTTATTTTTAAAGGAGATTCTAAATGCCAATTTTTACATCTTTAAACTCTAAAAGTTTTGAGATATAGATAGACTCATTTTAAAAATTCACCCCCTTTTCACACCCCCCCATTAATTGGATTTTCCAAAAACAAAAAATATGTATTTCTTTATTTTTTAAGGAGATCCTAAACACCAATTTTCAGGTCTGTAATATCTTCAGTTTCTGAGATATAAGTATCCTCATGAAAGACATTCAACCAGGTTTTCACCCCTTTTCACCCCTCCTATTGGGATTTTCCGAAAACAAAAAAATACGTGTTTCTTTGTTTTTAATGAAGATTCTAAGTACCAATTTTTATATCTGTAATCTTTAAGAGTTTTGAGATATAGATGCACCCATTTTAAAAATTCACCCCCTTCTCACCCTCCCATTAATTGGATTTCCCCCAAACAAAAAAATACGTGTTTCTTTATTTTTAAAAGAGATCAAAAGTACCAATTATCATGTCTGTAATATCTTCAGTTTCTGAGATATAAGTACCGGTATCCCGATTAAAGGCATTCAACCCGTTTTTCACCCTTTTGTGCCCCTCCTATTGGGATTCTCAAAACAAAAAAATACGTGTTTCCTTATTTTTAAAGAAGATTCTAAATACCAATTTTCACATCTGTAAACTTTTAAAGTTTTGAGATATAGACACACTCATTTTAAAATTTCACCCCCCTTTTCACCCCCTTAGCGACGGAATATCCAAAAATCCTCTCTTAGCGAGCACCTACATCTTAATATGAATATATCTCCAGAATTTCATTCCTTTATGTCCAGTAGTTTTGGCTCGGCGATGATGAATCAGTCAGTCAGTCAGTCAGTCAGGACAAGCTACTTTATATATATAGATAGACTAGCAAGATACCCGTGCTTCGCTACGGTATTATACTGAAATTTAAAATTGAATGGATATCGATGTCCGCCTCTGTGGTGTAGTGGTTAGCGTGATTAGCTGCCACCCCCGGAGGTCCGGGTTCGATTCCCGGCTCTGCCACGAAATTTGAAAAGTGGTTCGAGGGCTGGAACGGGGTCCACTCAGCCTCGTGAGGTCAACTGAGTAGAGGTGGGTTCGATTCCCACCTCAGCCATCCTGGAAGTGGTTTTCCGTGGTTTCCCACTTCTCCTCCAGGGGAATGCCGGGATGGTACCTAACTTAAGGCCACGGCCGCTTCCTTCCCTCCTCCTTGCCTATCCCTTCCAATCTTCCCATCCCTCCACAAGGCCCCTGTTCAGCTTAGCCGGTGAGGCCGCCTGTGCGAGATACTGGTCATTCTCCCCAGTTGTATCCCCCGACCAAAAGTCTGAAGCTCCAGGACACTGCCCTTGAGGCGGTAGAGGTGGGATCCCTCGCCGAGTCCGAGGGAAAAGCCGAACCTGGAGGGTAAACAGATGATGATGATGATGATGATGGATATCGATTTATATCTAATCCGTCAAAAATCGAGATATGACTCGTTTTCTGAGAGATTAGGGCAAGTTCCCTCCCATTTTTTCAATTTTTCTTTCCAGCAACCGATTTCGTACTTAACGGGTTAGGACCACGTATTCCACCCGGTCAGTTCGGTCCCTGTCCGGCTCCATGGCTAAATGGTTAGCGCGCTGGCCTTTGGCCGCAGGAGTCCCGGGTTCGATTCCCGGCAGGGTCGGGAATTTTAACCTTAATTGGTTAATTTCGCTGACACGGGGGCTGGGTGTATGTGTCGTCTTCATCATAATTTCATCCTCATCATGACGCGCAGGTCGCTAACGGGTGTCAACTCAAAAGACCTGCATCTGGCGAGCCGAACTTGTCCTCGGACACTCCCGGCACTAAAAGCCATACGCCATTATTATTATTATAGTTCGGTCCCTAAATGTTTGCCACCGGGCGAGTTAGCCGTGCGCGTAGAGGCGTGCGGCTGTGTGCTTTCATCCGGGAGATAGTAGGTTCGAATCCCACTATCGGCAGCCCTGAAGATGGTTTTCCGTGGTTTCCCATTTTCACACCAGGCAAATGCTGGGGCTGTACCTTAATTAAGGCCACGGCCGATTCCTTCCAACTCCTAGGCCTTTCCTATCCCATCGTCGCCATAAGACCTGTCGGTGTCGGTGCGACGTAAAGCCCCTAGCAAAAAAAAAAATGTTTGCCATCTTTTTCTATAAGCATTTTTAATATGGATCAAATTCTTGAGGAGATTCGGCCTGGTGTCTTATGGGTGCATTGGCAGTACTGAACCCGCGGCCGGACTGCATTTGTAGTCATTACCCGCCCAGACCCGTTTCCAGCGCGGTCCGCACATTTGACGACGGTCCAGAATATTATTATTATTATTATTATTATTATTATTATTATTATTATTATTATTATTATTATTATAGATGTTCTGGACCCCACAGCAAGATGCAAGACCGCTAATTGGCGGTAAATTTCATCTGCTGCCATTGTCATTTTTGACATTGTGACCAGCACCATTGTCGCGCGTAGGCAAGTACGCGGAATATCTGGCGATACGAATGACATACTTCCGTGCATTATTGACCTTATTGTAGAGGTGAACAATAGGACAATCAATCTCATTCCTATCGTTTATTTCAAATGTTTTCAATTTTTATTTATATGCCAGGAGAATCTACTGTAATCTAAGAACGTTCTGCAAGGAAAATATTTCTTTTTTTTTGCTAGTTGCTTTACGTCGCACCGACACAGATATGTCTTATGGCGACGATGGGACGGTAAAGGGCTAGGAGTTGGAAGGAAGCGGCCGTGGCCTTAATTAAGGTACAGCCCCAGCATTTGCCTGGTGTGAAAATGGGAAACCACGGAAAACCATTTTCAGGGCTGCCGACAGTGGGGTTCGAACCTACCATCTCCCGAATACCAAGGAAAAGATGGCTCTTGAAAACGAACCCAGGAAAGATTAAAAATGATCGTTTTATGATCAGAATAAGTACATCGAAAATCCACAGCCTGTTTCCAGTCATTCGACAGGGTCAGGAATGGAATGAATAAACAGTAAAATCAATTGGTCTAACCTCCTTTTGCACCCCACCGTCGTTAGTTTCATTCCCCTCCCCCCCCCCCCCCCCGCGAAAAAGAAAAGAATTCGTGTTTCTTTATGTTTAAAAGAGATTCCAAACTCCAATTTTCACGTCTATAACATTCAGTTTTGAGATATAAGTATCCCCATAAAAATAATTAACTTTTTTCACACTCCCCCCCCCCTAATTGAAATTTCCTGCAATAAACTCGTTTCATTAAGAGTAAAGGATCTTCTAAATACCAATTATCACGACTCTGACCTCTTCAGTTTTTGATGTATGTGTCCTCATGAAAGGAATTCAACTCCTTTTCACTCCCGCCCCCCAAGATTATTCCCCCCCCCCAAACGCGTTTTTCTTTGATTTTAAAGGAGATCCAAATACCAATTTTCACGCCTGTAACAAACATAGTTTTTATTAGATGTAAGTATTCTCATACAATTAAGTCAATTAATTTTTCAATAATTTCACACCCCACCTCATTGGATTTTCCGAGAATACGCGTTTCTTTACTTTTGAAAGCAGATTCCAAATATCAATTTTCACGTCTGTAACATCTTCATTTTTGTGATATCAGTAGCCTAATTAAAAGAAATCAACACTATCTTCAGTCAATTTTACCCCCCCCCTCCACCGAAGTGGTATTTCCGAAAACCAAAAATACACGTTTCTTCATTTTTAATGAGACAAAAAAATACAATCTTTCACTTCTGTTACATGTTAACTTTTTTGAGATATACTGTAGAAATTCTCATATTAAAATTTCACCACTTTTTGTTCCCCTTAAGTGGAGTTTCCAAAAACAAATCACCTATCTTTCTTTACATTTACAGGAGATTCCAAATACACACTTTTTACGTCTGCAACATTTTACGTTTCTCAGATGTTCTGTAGATATAGTCCTTCAAAAAATTCACCCCAATTTGTCACTCCTGTTTAACCGCCATTAATTGGATTTTCCAAAAGCAAGAAAATACGTGTTTCTTTGTTTTTAAAGGGGATCCCATATACAAATTTTCTGTTCTGTAATATCTTCAGTTTCTGAGATATATGTAACCTCATTAAAGGCATTCAACCAATTATTCACCATTTTAAACCCCTCCTATTGGGATTTACAGAAAACAAGAAATTACACTTTCCTTCATTTTTAAGGGAGATTCTAAATACGAATTTTTACATCAGTAAACTTTTAAAGTTTTAAGATGTAGACACACTTATTTTAAAAAATTCACCCCCCTTTTCACACCCCCATTATTTGGATTTTCCAAAAACGGAAAAGTACCTGCTTCTTTAGTTTTAAAGTAGATCCCAAATACCAATTTTCAGGTCTGTATTATCTCCAGTTTCTGAAATATAAGTAGCCTCATTAAAGGCACTCAACCTTTTATTCACCCTTTTCCACCCTTCCTATTGGGATTTTCCGAAAACAAAAAATACATGTTTCTTTATTTTTAAAGGAGATTCTAAATACCAATTTTTACATCTATAAACTTTAAAAGTTTTGAGATATAGATACACTCATTATAAAAATTCGCCCCTTTTTCACCCCCCCATTAATTGGATTTTCCGAAACCAAAAAAATACGTGTTTCTTTATTTTTAAAGGAGATCCCAAACACCAGGTCTGGAATATCTTCAGGTTCTGAAATATAAGTAGCTACGTTAAAGGCTTTCAACCACTTTTTCACACTTTTCCACCCTTCCTATTGGGATTTTCCAAAAACAATAAAATATTTTTCTTTATTTTTAAAGGAGAATCTAAACACCATTTTTTTACATCTATAAGCTATAAACGTTTTGAGATATAGATACACTCATTTTAAAATTTCAGCCCCTTTTCAGCCCCACCATGAATTGTATTTTCCAAAAACAAAAAATATGTGTTTCTTTATTTTTAAAGGAGATCCCAAACACCAATTTTCAGGTCTGTAATATCTTCAGTTCCTGAGATATAATCATTCTCTTTAAAGGCATTCAACCACTTTTTCACCTCTTTTTACCCCTCCTATTGGGATTTTCCGAAAACAAAGGAATACGTGCTTCTTTATTTTTAATGAAGATTCTAAATACCAATTTTTACATCTGTAAACTTTAAATGTTTCGAGATATAGATGCACTCATTTCAAATATTCACCCCCCTTTTCACCCTCCCATTAATTGGATTCTCCAAAAACAAAAAAATACGTGCTTCTTTATTTATAAAAGCGAACAAAAGTTCCAATTTTGAGGTCTGTAAAGTCTACGGTTTCTGAGATATAAGTACCGGTATCCTGATTAAAAGGCATTCAACCCTTTTTCATCCTCTTTCACCCATCCTATTGGGATTTTCTGAAAAGAAAAAAATACGGGTTTCCTTATTTTTAAAGAAGATTCTAAATACCAATTGTCACATCTGTAAACTTTTAAAGTTTTGAGATATAGATACGCTCATTTTAAAATTTCACATCCCCTTTTCACCCCCTTAGCGACGGAATATTCAAAAATCCTCTCTTAGCGAGCATCTACATCTTAATATGAATATATCCTCAAAATTTCATTCCTTTATGTCCAGTAGTTTTGGCTCGGCGATGATGAATCAGTCAGTCAGTCAGTCAGTCAGTCAGTCAGTCAGTCAGTCAGTCAGTCAGTCAGTCAGTCAGTCAGTCAGTCAGTCAGGACAAGTTATTTTATATATATACTAGCAAGATACCCGTGCTTCGCTACGGTATTATACAGAAATTTATAATTGAATGCTTATTGTTTTAGATATATAATCCGCCGAAATTCGCGATCTGACTCGTTTTCTGCGAGAATCCTCCAAAATTCCCGATCTGACTCGTTTTCTATTATTTTACAGCACGTTTCCTCCCATTTCTTCAATATTCCTTTCCAACAATCGATTTCGAACTTCCCGGGCTAGGCTCAGGTATTCCTCCTGGTCAGTTGGGTCCGTAAATCTTTGCCATCTTTTCCGTTAATCATTTTTAATATGGATAAAATCCTTCAGGAGATCCGGCGTGGTGTCATATTGGGTGATTTGGCGGCACTGAACCCGCGGCCGGACTGCATTCTTAGTCATTACCCGTCCAGGAGCCGTTGCCAGCGCGGTCCGCACATTTGACGACGGTCCGGAACATTATTATTATTATTATTATTATTATTATTATTATTATTATTATTATTATTATCATGTGTTGCTGGAATGGCTGATGACAGGGAAAACCGGAGTATCCGGAGAAAAACCTATCCCGCCTCCGTTTTGTCCAGCACGAATGTCACATGGAGTGACCGGGATTTGAACCACGGAACCCAGCTTTGAGAGGCCGGAGCGGTGCCGCCTGAGCAACGGAGGATCCTTATAAGTACATTAATAATAGTAAAATCAATTGGTCTCACCTCCTTCTACACCCCACCGCCGTTAAGTTTCTTTACCGCCCCCCCCCCCGAAAAAAAATTAAAAGAAGGCTTGTTTCTTTATGATTAAGGGAGATTCCAAACACCAATGTTCACGTCTATTACCTTCAGTTTTGAGATATAATTATCCCCATAAAAGTAATTTACTTTTTTCACTTCATTTCACACTACTCCCCCCCCCCCCGTAAGTGAACTTTCCCGAAAAAAATACTTGTTTCTTTAATAGTAAAGGATCTTCTAAATACCAATTATCACGACTCTAACTTCTTCAGTTTTTGATTTATGTGTCCTCATGAAAGGAATTCAACTCCTTTACACTCCCGCCCTCCAAGATGGTTTCCAACCCAAAACGCGTTTTTTTTGTTTTTAAAGGAGATCCAAATACGAATTTTCACATCTGTAATAACTTTAGTTTTTATTAGATGTATGTATTCTCATACAATTAAGCCAATTAATTTTTCAATTCTTTCACACCCCCTCCCCCCCCCCCCCCGCTTCATTGGATTTTTAGAGAATACGTGTATTTTTACTTTTAAAGCAGATTGAAAATATCAAATTTCACGTCTGTAAAATCTGCATTTTTGATATATCAGTAGCCTAATTAAAAGAATTCAACACCATTTTCAGTCACTTTTACCCTCCCCTCCACCCAGGTGATATTTCCGAAAACTAAAAATACACGTTTCTTTATGTTTAATAGAGATAAAAAATACCATTTTTTACTTCTGTAACATGTTAAGTTTCTTAGATATACTGTAAAAATTCTCATTTCAAAATTTCACCCCTTTTGAGTTCCCCTTAAGTGGAGTTTCCAAAAACAAATCACCTATGTTTCTTTACATTTACAGGAGATTCCAAACACCCACTTTTTACGTCTGTAACATTTTACGATTCCAAGATATTCTGTAGATATAGTCTTTCAAAAAATTCACCCCAATTTGTCACTCCTGTTTAACCGCCATTAATTGGATTTTCCAAAAACTAAAAAATACGTGTTTCTTTATTTTTAAAGGAGATCCCATATACAAATTTTCATTTCTGTAATATCTTTCGTTTCTGAGATATATGTATCCTCATTAAAGGCATTCAACCCATTTTTCCCCCTTTTACACCCCTCCTATTGGGATTTACAGGAAACAAAAAATATGTGTTCCTTTATTTTTAGAGGGGATTCTAACTACCAATTTTTACATCTGTACATTTTAAAGTTTTAAGATATAGACACACTCATTTTATAAATTTCACCCCCCCTTTTCACTCCCAATATCTGGATTTTTACAAAAACGAAGAAATACGTGTTTCCTTACTTTTAAAGTAGATCCAAAATACCAATTTTCAAGTCTGTAATATCTTCAGGTTCTGAAATATAAGTAGACTCATGAAAAGCATTCGACCTCTTCTTCAACCTTTCCTTCCCTTCTTATTAGGATTTTCCGAAAACAAAATATACGTGTTTCTTTATTTTTAAAGGAGATTCTAAATACCAATTTTCACATCTATAACCTTTAAAAGTTTTGAGATATAGATACACTCATTTTAAAATATTACCCCCTTTTCACCCCCTCCCTTAATTGGATTTTCCAGAAACAAAAAATACGTGTTTCTTTATTTTTAAAGGAGATCCCAAACACCGATTTTCAGGTCTGTTATATCTTCAGTTTCTGAGATATAAGTAGCCTCATTAAAGGCATTCAACCCTTTTTCCACCCCTTTTCACTCCTCCTATTGCGATTTTCCGAAAACAAAAAAAATACGTGTTTCTTTATTTTTAATGAAGATTCTAAATACCAATTTTTACATCTGCAAACTTTGTAGATACAGATTCACTCATTTTAAAAATTCACCCCCTTTTCACCCCCTTAGCGAAGGAATATCCAAAAATCCTCTCTTAGCGAGCACCTACATCTTAATATGAATATATCCCCAAAATTTCATTTCTTTATGTCCAGTAGTTTTGGCTCGGCGATGATGAATCAGTCAGTCAGTCAGTCAGTCAGTCAGGACAAGTTATTTTATATATATAGACTAGCAAGATACCCGTGCTTCGCTACGGTATTATACTGAAATTTATAATTGAATGCCTATTGTTTTAGATATATAATCCTCCGAAATTCGCGATCTGACTCGTTTTCTGCGAGAATCCACCATAATTCCCGATCTGACTCGTTTTCTATTATTTTACGGCACGTTTCCTCCCATTTTTCAATCTTCATTTTCAGCAATCGATTTCGTACTTCCCGGGTTAGGCTCAGGTATTCCTCCCGGTCAGTTGGGTCCGTAAATCTGTGCCATCTTTTCCTATAATCATTTTTAATATGGATAAAATCCTTTAGGAGATCCGGCGTGGTGTCATATTGGGTGCCTTGGCGGCACTGAACCCGCGGCCGGGCTGCATTCTTAGTCATTACCCGTCCAGGAGCCGTTTCCAGCGCGGTCCGCACATTTGACGATGGTCTGGAACATTATTATTATTATTATTTTTATTTTTATTATTATTATTATTATTATTATTATTATTATTATTATTATTATTATTATTATTATTATGTGTTGCTGGAATGGCTGATGACAAGGAAAACCGGAGTATCCGGAGAAAATCCAGTCCCGCCTCCGTTTTGTCCAGCACGAATGACACATGGAGTGAACGGGATTTGAACCACAGAACCCAGCTGTCAGAGGCCGGCACGCTTGCGCCTGAGCAACGGAGGATCCTTATAAGTACATTAATAGCAGTAAAATCAATTGGTCACACCTCCTTTTACACCCCACCGCCGTTAAGTTTATTTACCGCCACCTCCCCCACCCCAGGAAAAATTAAAAGAAGGCTTGTTTCTTTATGTTTAAGGGAGATTCCAAACACCAATGTTCACATCTATTACCTTCAGCTTTGAGATATAAGTATCCCCATAAAAATAATTTACTTTTTGCACTTCATTTCATACTACTCCCCTCCTCCCGAAGTGAATTTCAAATAATTTTCCAATTCTTTCACCCCCCCCCCCTTCATTGGATTTTCCGACAATACGTGTTTCTTTACTTTTAAAGCAGATTCCAAATATCAAATTTCACGTCTGTAACATCTTCATATTTGAGATATCAGTAGCCTAATTAAAAGAATTCAACACCATTTTCAGTCACATTTACCCCCCCCCCCCCCGCTCCACCCAAGTGGTATTTCCGAAAACTAAAAATAAACCTTTCTTTATGTTTAATAGAGATAAAAAATACCATTCTTCACTTCTGTAACATGTTAAGTTTCTTGAGATATACTGTAAAAATTCTCATTTTAAAATTTCACCCCTTTTGAGTTCCCCTTAAGTGGAGTTTCCCAAAACAAATCACCTATGTTTCTTTACATTGACAGGAGATTCCAAACACCCACTTTTTACGTCTGTAACATTTTACGTTTCCAAGATATTCTGTAGATATAGTCTTTCAAAAAATTCACCCCATTTTGTCACTCCTGTTTAACCGCCATTAATTGGATTTTCCAAAAACTAAAAAATAAGTTTTTCTTTATTTTTAAAGGAGATCCCATATACAAATTTTCATTTCTGTAATATGTTTCGTTTCTGAGATATATGTATCCTTATTAAAGGCATTCAACCCATTTTTCACCCTTTTAAACCCCTCCTATTGCGATTTTATTTTTAGAGGAGATTCTAAGTACCAATTTTACATCTGTAAATTTTAAAGTTTTAAGATGTACACACACTCATTCTTAAAAATTCACCCCCCATTTCACCCCCCAATATTTGGATTTTCCAAAAACGAAAAAATACATGTTTCTTTACTTTTAAAGCAGATCCCAAGTACAGATTTTCAGGTCTGTAATATCTTCAGGTTCTGAAATATAAGTAGCCTCATTAAAGGCATTCAACCCATTACTCACCCTTTTACACCCTTCCTATTGGCATTTTCCGAAATCAAAAGAATACGTGTTTCTTTATTTTTAAAGGATATTCTAAATACCAATTTTTACGTCTATAAACTATAAAGTTTTGAGCTATAGATACACTCATTTTAAAAAATCACCCCCTTTTCACCCCTCATTAATTGGATTTTCCAAAAACAAAAAATACGTGTTTCTTTATTTTTAAAAGAGATCCCAAACACCAATTTTCAGGTCTGTAATATCTTCAGTTTCTGAGATATAAGTAGCCTCATTAAAGGCATTCAACCGCTTTTTCACCCCTTTTCACTCCTCCTATTGCGATTTTCCGAAAACAAAAAAGTACGTGTTTCTTTATTTTTAATGAAGATTCTAAATACCAATTTTTACATCTGCAAACTTTAAAAGTTTGGAGATATAGATTCACTCATTTTAAAAATTCACCCCCTTTTCACCCTCCGATTAACTGGATTTTCCAAAAACAAAAAATACCTGTTTCTTTATTTTTAAAGGACATTCTAAATTCCAATGTTTACATCTATAAACTTTAAAAGTTTTGAGGTATAGATACACTCATATTAAAAAATCATCCCCCTTTTACCCCCACCATTAATTGGATTTTCTGAAAACAAAAAAAATACGCATTTCTTTATTTTTAAAGGAGATCCCAAACACCAATTTTCAGGTCTGTAATATCTTCAGTTTCTAAGATATAAGTATTCTCTTTAAAGACATTCTACCCCATTTCACCCCTTTTCTCCCCTCTTATTAGGATTTTCCGAAAACAAAAAAATACGTGTTCCTTTATTATTGATGAAGATTCTAAATACCAATTTTTACATCTCTAAACTTTAAAACTTTTGAGATGTAGATGTACTCATTTTAAAAATTCACCCCCTTATCACCCTCGCATTTATTGGATTTTCCAAAAACAAAAAAATACGTGTTTCTTTATTTTTGAAAAAGATCAAAAGTACCAATTTTGAGGTCTGTAATATCTTCAGTTTCTGAGATATAAGTACCGGTATCCTGATTAAAGGCATTCAACCACTTTTTCACCCTTCTTCACCCCTCCCATTGGAATTTTCTGAAAACAAAAAAATACGTGTTTCCTTATTTTTAAGGAAGATTCTAAATACCAAGTTTCACATCTGTAAACTTTTAAAGTTTTGAGATATAGACACACTCATTTTAAAATTTCACCCCCCTTTTCACCCCCTTAGCGACGGAATATCCAAAAATCCTCTCTTAGCGAGCACCTACATCTTAATATGAATATATCCCCAAAATTTCATTTCTTTATGTCCAGTAGTTTTGGCTCGGCGATGATGAATCAGTCAGTCAGTCAGTCAGTCAGTCAGGACAAGTTATTTTATATATATAGACTAGCAAGATACCCGTGCTTCGCTACGGTATTATACTGAAATTTATAATTGAATGCCTATTGTTTTAGATATATAATCCTCCGAAATTCGCGATCTGACTCGTTTTCTGCGAGAATCCACCATAATTCCCGATCTGACTCGTTTTCTATTATTTTACGGCACGTTTCCTCCCATTTTTCAATCTTCATTTTCAGCAATCGATTTCGTACTTCCCGGGTTAGGCTCAGGTATTCCTCCCGGTCAGTTGGGTCC
This sequence comes from Anabrus simplex, assembly GCF_040414725.1. Taxonomy (NCBI): domain Eukaryota; kingdom Metazoa; phylum Arthropoda; class Insecta; order Orthoptera; family Tettigoniidae; genus Anabrus; species Anabrus simplex. The sequence goes on along the minus strand of NC_090266.1, from coordinate 428,353,289 downwards.
GTAAATCTGTGCCATCTTTTCCTATAATCATTTTTAATATGGATAAAATCCTTTAGGAGATCCGGCGTGGTGTCATATTGGGTGCCTTGGCGGCACTGAACCCGCGGCCGGGCTGCATTCTTAGTCATTACCCGTCCAGGAGCCGTTTCCAGCGCGGTCCGCACATTTGACGATGGTCTGGAACATTATTATTATTATTATTTTTATTTTTATTATTATTATTATTATTATTATTATTATTATTATTATTATTATTATTATTATTATTATGTGTTGCTGGAATGGCTGATGACAAGGAAAACCGGAGTATCCGGAGAAAATCCAGTCCCGCCTCCGTTTTGTCCAGCACGAATGACACATGGAGTGAACGGGATTTGAACCACAGAACCCAGCTGTCAGAGGCCGGCACGCTTGCGCCTGAGCAACGGAGGATCCTTATAAGTACATTAATAGCAGTAAAATCAATTGGTCACACCTCCTTTTACACCCCACCGCCGTTAAGTTTATTTACCGCCACCTCCCCCACCCCAGGAAAAATTAAAAGAAGGCTTGTTTCTTTATGTTTAAGGGAGATTCCAAACACCAATGTTCACATCTATTACCTTCAGCTTTGAGATATAAGTATCCCCATAAAAATAATTTACTTTTTGCACTTCATTTCATACTACTCCCCTCCTCCCGAAGTGAATTTCAAATAATTTTCCAATTCTTTCACCCCCCCCCCCCCCTTCATTGGATTTTCCGACAATACGTGTTTCTTTACTTTTAAAGCAGATTCCAAATATCAAATTTCACGTCTGTAACATCTTCATATTTGAGATATCAGTAGCCTAATTAAAAGAATTCAACACCATTTTCAGTCACATTTACCCCCCCCCCCCGCTCCACCCAAGTGGTATTTCCGAAAACTAAAAATAAACCTTTCTTTATGTTTAATAGAGATAAAAAATACCATTCTTCACTTCTGTAACATGTTAAGTTTCTTGAGATATACTGTAAAAATTCTCATTTTAAAATTTCACCCCTTTTGAGTTCCCCTTAAGTGGAGTTTCCCAAAACAAATCACCTATGTTTCTTTACATTGACAGGAGATTCCAAACACCCACTTTTTACGTCTGTAACATTTTACGTTTCCAAGATATTCTGTAGATATAGTCTTTCAAAAAATTCACCCCATTTTGTCACTCCTGTTTAACCGCCATTAATTGGATTTTCCAAAAACTAAAAAATAAGTTTTTCTTTATTTTTAAAGGAGATCCCATATACAAATTTTCATTTCTGTAATATGTTTCGTTTCTGAGATATATGTATCCTTATTAAAGGCATTCAACCCATTTTTCACCCTTTTAAACCCCTCCTATTGCGATTTTATTTTTAGAGGAGATTCTAAGTACCAATTTTACATCTGTAAATTTTAAAGTTTTAAGATGTACACACACTCATTCTTAAAAATTCACCCCCCATTTCACCCCCCAATATTTGGATTTTCCAAAAACGAAAAAATACATGTTTCTTTACTTTTAAAGCAGATCCCAAGTACAGATTTTCAGGTCTGTAATATCTTCAGGTTCTGAAATATAAGTAGCCTCATTAAAGGCATTCAACCCATTACTCACCCTTTTACACCCTTCCTATTGGCATTTTCCGAAATCAAAAGAATACGTGTTTCTTTATTTTTAAAGGATATTCTAAATACCAATTTTTACGTCTATAAACTATAAAGTTTTGAGCTATAGATACACTCATTTTAAAAAATCACCCCCTTTTCACCCCTCATTAATTGGATTTTCCAAAAACAAAAAATACGTGTTTCTTTATTTTTAAAAGAGATCCCAAACACCAATTTTCAGGTCTGTAATATCTTCAGTTTCTGAGATATAAGTAGCCTCATTAAAGGCATTCAACCGCTTTTTCACCCCTTTTCACTCCTCCTATTGCGATTTTCCGAAAACAAAAAAGTACGTGTTTCTTTATTTTTAATGAAGATTCTAAATACCAATTTTTACATCTGCAAACTTTAAAAGTTTGGAGATATAGATTCACTCATTTTAAAAATTCACCCCCTTTTCACCCTCCGATTAACTGGATTTTCCAAAAACAAAAAATACCTGTTTCTTTATTTTTAAAGGACATTCTAAATTCCAATGTTTACATCTATAAACTTTAAAAGTTTTGAGGTATAGATACACTCATATTAAAAAATCATCCCCCTTTTACCCCCACCATTAATTGGATTTTCTGAAAACAAAAAAAATACGCATTTCTTTATTTTTAAAGGAGATCCCAAACACCAATTTTCAGGTCTGTAATATCTTCAGTTTCTAAGATATAAGTATTCTCTTTAAAGGCATTCTACCCCATTTCACCCCTTTTCTCCCCTCTTATTAGGATTTTCCGAAAACAAAAAAATACGTGTTCCTTTATTATTGATGAAGATTCTAAATACCAATTTTTACATCTCTAAACTTTAAAACTTTTGAGATGTAGATGTACTCATTTTAAAAATTCACCCCCTTATCACCCTCGCATTTATTGGATTTTCCAAAAACAAAAAAATACGTGTTTCTTTATTTTTGAAAAAGATCAAAAGTACCAATTTTGAGGTCTGTAATATCTTCAGTTTCTGAGATATAAGTACCGGTATCCTGATTAAAGGCATTCAACCACTTTTTCACCCTTCTTCACCCCTCCCATTGGAATTTTCTGAAAACAAAAAAATACGTGTTTCCTTATTTTTAAGGAAGATTCTAAATACCAAGTTTCACATCTGTAAACTTTTAAAGTTTTGAGATATAGACACACTCATTTTAAAATTTCACCCCCCTTTTCACCCCCTTAGCGACGGAATATCCAAAAATCCTCTCTTTGCGAGCACCTACATCTTAATATGAATATATCCCCAAAATTTCATTTCTTTATGTCCAGTAGTTTTGGCTCGGCGATGATGAATCAGTCAGTCAGTCAGTCAGTCAGTCAGTCAGTCAGGACAAGCTACTTTATATATATAGACTAGCAAGATACCCGTGCTTCGCTACGGTATTATACTGAAATTTATAATTGAATGTTGTTTTAGATATATAATCAGCCGAAATTCGCGATCTGAATCGTTTTCTGAGAGAATCCGCCAAAATTCGCGATCTGACTCGTTTTCTAATAGATTATGGCAAGTTTCCTCCCATTTTTTAATCTTTATTTCCAGCAATCGATTTCGTACTTCCCAGGCTAGGTCCAGGTATTCCACCCTGTCAGTTGGGTCCCTAAATCCTTGCCATCTTTTCTTATAAGCATTTTTAATATGGAACAAATCCTTCAGGAGATCCGGCGTGGTGTCGTCTTGGGTGCCTTGGCGGTACTGAACCCGCGGCCAGACTGCATTCTTAGTCATTACCCGTCCAGGACCCTTTTCCACCGCGGTCCGCACATTTGACGACGGTCCAGAACATTATTATTATTATTATTATTATTATTATTATTATTATTATTATTATTATTATTATTATTATTATTATTATTATTATTATTATTATTATTATAGATGTTCTGGACCCAACAGCAAGATGCAAGACCGCTACTTGGCGGTAAATTACATCTGCTGCCATTGTTATTTTTGAGAATGTGACCAGCACCAATGACGCGCGTAGGCAAGTGTGCGGGATTTCTGGCGATACGAATGACATACTTCCGTGCATTATTGACCTTATTATAGACGTGAACAATTGGACGGTCAATCTCATTCCTATCGTTTATTTCAAATGTGTTTAAATTTTTATTCATATGCCAGGAGAATCTACTGTAATATAAGAACGTTCTCCGAAGGAAAGGTTGGCTGTTGAAAACGAACCCTAGGAAAGCTTAAAAAGATCGGTTTATGATCAGAATAAGTACATCGAAAATATACAGCCTGTTTCCAGTCATTCAACAGGGTCAGGAATGGAATGAATATAGCCCCATCTAGCGGCGACAGTAGGAATTGTGCAGGCTGCCGAAGCACTCCTCTGGGGCAATGATCGATGAATGACAAATGAAATGAAATATTGGACAGTTTTGCTGGAATGAATGATGACAGGGAAAAGCGAAGTATCCGGAGAAAAACCTGTCCCGCCTCCGTTTTGTCCAGCACGAATGCCACATGGAGTGACCGGGATTTGAACCACGGAACCCAGCTGTGAGAGGCCGGCGCGCTGCCGCCTGAGCAACGGAGACTCCTTATAAGTACATTATGAACAGCAAAATCAATTGGACTCACCTCCTTTTACACCCCACCGCCGTTAAGTTAATTAACCCCCCCCCCCAAAAATAAAATTAAAAGAAGGAGTGTTTCTTTATGTTTGAAGGAGATTCCAAACCCCAATGTTCACGTCTATTACCTTGAGTTTTGAGATATAAGTATCCCCATAAAAATAATTCGCTTTTTTTACTTCCTTTCACACTTCTCCCCCCCCCTTAAGTGAATTTTCCGGCAAAAAATACTTGTTTCTTTAATAGTAAAGGATCTTCTAAATAGCAATTATCACGACTCTTAACTTCTTCAGTTTTTGATTTATGTGTCCTCATGAAAGGAATTCAACTCCTTTCCACTCCCGCCCCCCAAGATGGTTTCCCCCACAAAACGCGTATTTCTTTGTTTTTAAAGGAGATCAAAATACCAATTTTCACGTCCGTAACAACTTTAGTTTTTATTAGATGTATGTATTCTCATACAATTAAGTCAATTAATTTTAGAATTCTTCCCCCCCCCCCTTTCATTGGATTTTCCGAGAATACGCGTTTCTTTATTTTTAAAGGAGATCCCATATACAAATTTTTAGTTCTGTAATATATTCAGTTTCTGAGATATATGTATCCTCATTAAAGGCATTCAACCCACTATTCACCCTTTTACACCCCTCCTATTGGGATTTACAGAAAACGAATAAATACTTATTCCTTTACTTTTAAAGGAGATTCTAAATACCAATTTTTACATCTGTAAACTTTTAAAGTTTTAAGATATAGACACAATCATTTTAAAAATTCACCCCCCTTTTCACCCCCCATTATCCGGATTTTTCAAAAACGAAAATATACGTGTTTCCTTATTTTTAAAGTGGATCCCCAAAACCAATTTTCAGGTCTGTAATATCTTCAGGTTCTGAAATATAAGTAGCCTCGTTAAAGGCATTCAACCTCTTTTTCACCCTTTTCCACCCTTCCTATTGGGATTTTCCGAAAACAAAAAAACGTGTTTCTTTATTTTTAAAGGAGATTCTAAATACCATATTTTACATCTATAAACTTTAAAAGTTTTGAGATATATATACACTCATTTTAAAAATTCACCCCCCTTTTCACCCCCATTATTTGGATTTTCCAAAAACAAAAAAATACGTGTTTCTTTATTTTTAAAAGAGATCATAGGTACCAATTATCAGGTCTGTAATATCTTCAGTTTCTGAGATATAAGCATCCTCATTAAAGGCATTCAATCCATTTTCACCCCTTCTCACCCCTCCTATTGGGATTTTCCGAAAACAAAAAAATACGTGTTTCTTTATTTTTAATGAAGATTCTAAATACCTATTTTTACAGCTGTAAACTTTAAAAGTTTTGAGATATAGATGCACTGTTTTTAATAATTCACCCCCCTTTTCACCCTCCCATTAATTGGATTTTTCAAAAACAAAAAATACGTGTTTCTTTATTTTTAAAAGAGATCAAAAGTACCAATTCTCAGGTCTGTAATATCTTCAGTTTCTGAGATATAAGTACCGGTATTCTGATTAAAGGCATCCAACCCCCTTTTTTACCGTTTTTCACCCCTCCTATTGGGATTTTCTGAAAACAAAAAAATACGTATTTCATTTTTAAAGGAGATTCTAAATACCAATTTTTACATCTGTAAACTTTCAAAGTTTTGAGATATAGATACACTCATTTTAAAATTCCAACCCCCTTTTCACCCCCTTAGCGAAGGAATATCCAAAAATCCTTTCTTAGCGAGCACCTACATCTTAATATAAATCTATGCTCAAAATTTCATTTCTTTATGTCCAGTAGTTTTGGCTCGGCGATGATGAATCAGTCAGTCAGTCAGTCAGTCAGTCAGTCAGTCAGTCAGTCAGGACAAGCTATTTTATATATATAGATGTATCCTCTCGGGTAAAATATTCCGGAGGTAAACTAGTCCCCCATTCGGATCTCCGGGTGGGGACTACACGAGAGGGGCGATCATCAGGAAGAAGATGGATACTGACATTCTGCGAGTCGGAGCGTGGAATATTAGAAGCTTGAATCGTTGTGGTAGGTTGGAGATTCCTTTTTTTTTTTTTTGTTTTTTTTTTTTTTGGCTATTTGCTTTACGTCGCACCGACACAGATAGGTCTTATTGCGACGATGGCATAGGAAAGGCCTAGGAATTGGAAGGAAGCGGCCGTGGCCTCCATTAAGGTACAGCCCCGGCATTTGCCTTAAGCGACTGCAGCTATCGGGCTCGGTGGTTGGAGAATCTGAAAAGGGATATGAATAGACTAAAGTTAGATGTAGTTGGTATAAGTAAAGTACTACACGTTGGCAGGAAGAACATGACTTTTGGTCAAGCGACTACCGAATTATCAACACAAAATCAAACAGGGGTAATGCAAGAGTTGGTTTAATAATGACTGGGGAATAGGGCAGCCGTTGAGGTACTGCAACCAGCACAGTGAAAGAATTATGTCGTCAAGATAGACACCAAACCAATGCCCACCACAATTGTGCAGGTCTATATGCCTACCAGTTCAGTGGACGATGAGGAAACTGAAATAATATATGAATACATAGAACATTTAATACAATATGTAAAAGGTGACGAGAATCTAATTATGATGGCAATCTGGAATGCAGTGGTAGGCCAAGGAAGAGAAGGTAATACAGGAGGAGAAATCGGACTCGGACCAAGGAACGAAAGAGGAAGTCGGCTGGTTGAATTCTGCACCCATCATAATTTAGTCCTTGCTAATACTTGGTTCAAACACCACAAACGACGGCTGTATACGTGGACGAGACCTGGAGACACTGGAATGTATCAAACAGTCTTCAGTATGATTAGGCAGAATTCAAAAATCAGGTGTTGGATTTCACAACATTCCCAGGAGCACACTTGGACTCTGACCACAACTTGTTGGCAATGAAATGCCATCTGAAGTTGAAGAATTTGCAGAAAGGAAGGAATGCAAGGAGATGGGATCTAGACAAGTTGAAAGAAAACAGTGTGAGGGATTGTTTCAAGGAACATGTTGCAGAAGGACTAAATGAAACACATTAGAGGAAGAGTGGATAGTTATGAAAAATGAAGTCAGTAGGGTTGCTGAAGAAATGTTAGGAAGGAAAGACCAACTAAGAATCATTGGATAACTCATGAGGTACTAGACCTGATTGATGAACGACGAAAATATAAGAATGCTAGAAATGAAAAGGGCAGACAAGTATACAGGATATTAAGGAATGAAGTGGATAGAAAGTGCAAGGTTGCTAAGGAAGAATGGCTGAAGAGGAAATGCAAGGACGTCGAATGTTGTGTGGTTCTTGGAAAGGTAGATGCTGCATACAGGAAAATCATGGACACCTTTGGAGAAAGGAAATCTAGTTGTATGAATATTAAGAGCTCAAATTGAAAGCCACTTCTAGGGAAAGAAGGCAAAGCAGAAAGATCGAAGGAACATATTCAACAGTTTTATCAAGGTAAAGATGTAGATGATTTGGGTCTGGAATAAGAAGAGGCTGTTGAGGCAGATGAAATGGGAGACCCAATTTTGATGTTAGAGTTTGACAGAGCTATGAGAGACCTAACAAGGAACAAGGCACCTGGAATTGATGACATTTCCTCTGAATTACTGACTGCCTGAGGAGAAACCAGAATGGCAAGTTTATCCCATTTAGTGTGTAAGATGTATGAGACAGGAGATGTGTCATCCGATTTTCGGCAGAATGTTGTTATACCAATTCCCTAGAAAGCCTCTACTGACAAGTATGAAAACTACGGCAATATTAATTTAGTATCTCATGCCTGAAAAATTTTAACACATATTATTTACAAAAGAATGGAAAGATAATTTGAAGCTGAGTTTTGAGAAGATCAACTTCGCTTCAGAAGAATTTTAGGAATACGTGAAGCAATCCTGGCTTTACGTCTGGTCTTAGAGGATCGAATTAAGAAGGCTAAGCGCACGTACATGGCGTCCGTAGATCTAGAAAAGGAATTAGATAATGTTCAATGAACGAGGCTCTTTGAGATTTTGAAGGTTATTGGGATCAGATACCGAGAACGAAGAATTGTCTACAATCTGTAAAAAAACCAGTCTGCAGTGATAAGAATCGAGGGCTTTGAAAAAGAAGCAACAATCCAGAGAGGAGTGAGGCAAGGCTGCAATCTGTCCCCACTCCTTTCCAATTTTTATACAGAGCAGGCAGTAAAGGAAATCACAGAGGAATTTTGGAAGGGAATCACAGTCCAAGGAGAGGAAATCAAAACCTTGAGATTTCCCGATGATATTATTATTACTGTTATTTTTTGCTAGTGGCTTTACGTCGCACCGACACAGATATGTCATCAATGCTTTACTTCTCGCAGCCCAGCACTCGCTACATTCAGCTGCGCGCGGAACGACTGTCGTTTGTTTACACGCTCGCGGCCTTCTCGGGAAGGATGTTGTGAAGCTATGCTCAGAGCTGCCAACCTCTATACGGAGGAACTAATGAGTGAGGTGCTTCGATAGCTGGTGGCAAGACGATTAGTCTGGACGGTTAGGATTCTTGCCGTGGACAAGACGATTGGTCTGGACGGTTAGGATTCTTGCCGTGGACAAGACCATTGGTCTGGACGGTTGGAAGCCGCGAAGCGGCCTTAGGTCCCTAGTTTCATATAAAACACGATTGGTCTGGACGGTTAGGATTCTTGCCGTGGACAAGACCATTGGTCTGGACGGTTAGAAGCCGCGAAGCGGCCTTAGGCCCCTAGTTTCATGTGGAAACACGATTGGTCTGGACGGTTAGGATTCTTGCCGTGGACAAGACGATTGGTCTGGACGGTTAGGATTCTTGCCGTAGACAAGGCCATTGGTCTGGACGGTTAAAAGCCGCGAAGCGGCCCTACGCCTCTAGTTTCATGTGGAAACACGATTGGTCTGGACTGGTTCTTGCCGTGCGGACGGTTAGGATAAGACCTGGACAAGACCATTGGTCCGGACGGTTAAAGCCGCATTGTAATTTTACATGGTGTTTTTTTGTTTGTGCTTTTATTCAGCCGGGGTTGGTAACGCAATGTATTTATCAGCATTGATGGCAATGACGTCACATTCCGTTCACCATGCCCAATGAGAATGCAAGAAACTACTTGAGCCATGGACGATGGCGGCTACTGCTCTTTATTAGGTTATAAAAGTAAATATATTTCTCGGGGCGGGCTGGTGGGTTCCTAGACATGGCAATGAACACATCTCTCCTCTAAAAGGAATTCCAAGTAAGATTTACATTATTTTCACTTCCCTATAATGTTATAAACGTTGGGCTGCGGGAAGTAAAGTTTTACCGATATGTCTTATGGCCACGATGGGATAGGAAAGGCCTAGGAGTTGGAAGGAAGCTGCCACGGCCTTAATTAACATACAGCCCCAGCATTGTCCTGGGGTGAGAATGGGAAACCACGGAAAACCATCTTCAGGGCTGCCGACAGTGCGATTCGAACCCACTATCTCCCGGGTGCTAGCTCACAGCCGCGCGCCCCTGAACGCACGGCTAACTCGCCCGGTTTGTTATTTTTTTCTAAGACTGCAGAAGATCTCGAGAAGTTGCTGAATGGTATGGACGAAGTATTGAGCAAGGAGTACTAGATGAAAGTAAATGTCCAAAACAAAAGTAATGGAGTGCAGTCTAACAACGTCAGGTGATGCAGGTAATATTAGATGAGCAAATGAAGTCTTAAGAGAGGTAGATGCATATTGTTACTTGGGTAGTAAAATGACTAACGATGGAAGAAGTAAGGAAGACATAAAATGCAGACTAGTACAAGCAAAGAAGTGCTTTGTTAAGAAAAGAAATTTGCTCACTTCAAACATTGATATAAGAATTGGAAAGATGTTACTGAAGACTATCATCTGGAGCATGGCATTGTATGGAAGTTAAATGTGGACGATATCTAGCTCAGAAAGGAAGAGAATAGAAGCTTTTGTAATGTGGTGTTACAGAAGAATGCTGAAAGTGAGATGAATAGATGGAATCACGAATGAAGGGATACTGAATCGAATTGGTGAGAGGAGATCGTTGTGGCTAAATTTGACGAGAAGAAGTGATAGAATGATAGGACATATCTTAAGACACCCAGGATTTGTTCAGTTGGTGTTTGAAGGAAGTGTAGGCGGTAAGAACGGTAAGGGTATACCAAGGTATGAATATGACAAGCAGATGTAGGATGCAATCGTTACGTAGAAATGAAAAGGTTAGCACATGATAGGGCGGCATGGTGAGCTGCATCGAACCAGTCCATGAACTGATGACTCAAACATCAACAATAATAATAATAATAATAATAATAATAATAATAATAATAATAATAATAATAATAATAATAATAATAATAATATATAAAACATTGGTTTTATGTCCGACTCCTGGCTGAATAATTAGCATGGGTGCCTTTAGTTCAGGTGTGCCGCGTTCGATTCCCGGTCGAACTGGTGGTTTTAACCGCATGTGGTTAATTCCTCTAGCTAGGGAACTTGGTGTCTCTTGTTGTCTCAATACATATTTCATCATCTACATACAACACAGCACACCACACTACCGCAAGAAAACGCAATAGTGACTACATCCCTTCTCAAAGAGTTAGCGTCATGAAGGACATCCACTCGTGAAACTGGCCAAATCCATACGAAATGCCGACCTCAGGAGATTTGGAAAAGGCCATGGAGAATAACAAACTTAGTTCATATCGCATTAATTACTTTTACGCTATTCGGGGACACCGTTTCGCCGGAATTTTGTACCGTATAAGCTCCTTTACCTACCGACACGAGGTCGAGGTGTTTGATCATCTTCAAGTACCACCGGTATGATGCGGGATCGAACTCGCTATATCGGGTTCTGAAAGCCAGCACAGTACCGTCTGAGCCACTGCAGCCGGCAGTACAGTAGACTAGGACTGCGTGAGAATTGTAGAGCAATCGTGATCTTGCCTTAGGACAAGACTGAAACTGTCTCCAGTAAACAAATATCTTTCCCTGTCAGCCTCTGAGCGAAATTTACCGTTATCACTTATCAGTTACAAGGTGAAACCTATTACTTATTTGGACACATTTCTCCATTAGACTGGCTTCCGCAGTAAAAGACCAAAATCCTCACCGTGAACGCATAATTTTATTATTCTAACAGTTACTCTTTACACTTCACTGTATCTAAAAGAATAATATAACACAGTGTGAATTAGTATGTTGGCTAGTATCCGTAGGCACAGCAGAGTAACAATCAAGCTCGTAGTTTTACGTGTTAATGATGTCCTCGTCATTAGCACAGGTGTTCCAGTTTTACGCGGAATCCAAACCACAGTGACATGACTAGTATTCATTTATGAAATCTCCCATTTCTCGCCATGATTCGTACCGTGTTTACATTAATGAAAGGCCAATGCCCATGTCAAGCCCCGAAACAGGAGAGAACTGAATTTAATGAACTGTAGGCTACCATTAACATTGTTCATTGATGTTCATAATTCAGTTCTAAACCAATAGTGCGAATGCGTATTTCTTGAAGGTTACGATCGGGCACTTCTTTCAGTTTTCTGTCTAAAATCGCCAATATAAAAACATATCAAACAGGCTTATTAGATACGGTATCTTACACACAGCGAGTACACAGACATACAAATATGAATATTATTTGCATTATGTCCCACTAACTACTCTTGCGGTTTTCGGAGACGCCGAGGTGCCGGAATTTAGTCCCAGAGGAGTTCTTTTCCGTGCCAGTAAATCTACCGACACGAGGCTGGCGTACATTATAGATAGAGCACATCTGTCCCTCGTTTGAAGTTCTCAGGTTCGATTCTGACACGTCTAAATACTTGAACACGAAGCATGGTGACTCAGACCTGAGCCTTCTGAACCCAAGTTGGCCAGAAGAGTGACACTTGATCTTCTGGCCAACATCTGCCACTCGTAGGTATGAGTGAGTAGAAACGGTTCCTACCACCGTTATTACCAGTATGCCGAACTGCTATCTTTGCCTTTCGAAACAGGTAGCTTTATAACATTCCTTGCTGGGCTGAATGAGCCTTGCTCGAAACCAACATGTCGACGAAACGTCAAGGACAGGTCCAGGAATCGAGCCTGTGATCAAGTACGAATTTTGCTTGTGCAACTTACATATTGAAACACATAGATTGAATTGAAGTTAAAATTCTGAATTGTTATCCTTAAAGTGTTACAGATCGTCGATATTAGGGCGAAATTGTCCTATATTAGAGAAACACTGTGACACCGTCTGCAGTTATACCATAAGCTTCAAGATCTGACTTATCTCACTTCAATGCTTGGGGAATAAGGCTATTACACAAAGCGGACAGTGATGCAGCCTTTCTATCAACAGTCCACTTTTTGGATGAACCACGCTTTCACAAAAATCACGCTACGTAACCTACACGTACTAGAACTAGCTAGTACTAAGCTAGAACGAAGCCCAGCATTCTGTAGGAGCTTCGCAGTCTATGTGGTATGTGTTCATAGGTTTATGTACGTTTCCTGTTTCTACACTATTGTTATATGCAGCTGTGAGCGATTCATACAGTCATTACAGATTCTACCACTGTATCATCACTGGCGCAAACGATTCCACCTGAATTGTTTAGCTTGAACCGAAATACACTGCTGTGCAAAATGTAAGGTGGTTAACACTGATATTTGTAGAATTTGGGTCGAAAAGTCACTTTTGAGTTTTTTGCTTAAAAATGTTATACATTTTCTTCCAGCGCCATTTTTAAATCTCCCAGTGGCTATTTAAAAGGAGAGCGCGTGGGATTATATGTCCGGCCCTCTTGATACTGAGACGCCACAGTCTTCGTTGTTGTTGAGTTGTTTGTTCCGAGTTTTGAATATTGCGCGAAACATTTCTCTCCGAGGACGACAGACACTCAGCTACGCAGTCTTCTTTCATTTTTTTACTACGTAGTCAAAATAAATGCTAAAAAATGAAATAATCTACTAGCCCAACAAAGGCAACTAAAAATATGTTGTAAAACAATAGTTAGATTTATTTTATCCTCGCAAGAGTATTTTCTTGGTTGCATATATCTTTTATATCTTTGTTTAGATTTGTTACTTATTATTTACTTACGTCGCGTTGTGGAATTTGTATACATTTTACACGAGAAATCCTTTGCCTGAGGGATAAAATTATTTATCCAGTGAAAAGCAGTACCCTAAGTTAATTTTATTGTATATATCTAGTGTGAATATTTTTTTCTGTCATTGAATGTAACGGAGTAGTGATTTGTTTCGAGTATATTGGCAGTTACAATGTTAGGTTAGGCACACATCCTCTGTTAGGATGGAGAAGAGGCCCAGAACTTCTTATAGGTAAGGAAAGGAATGCCCTTCTAAGAGAAGTCTGGCTGCAAAATTGAGATATTCAGCAAGGAAATTTCGGGAGGTAAAGCCAGATACAGCTCCAATTAGGCCTAGTGAGGAGGTTCCTGGTTCTAGTACCACCTCCAGTTATTACTGTTTCAGAAAGAAAAGTCGACTAGTTTTCTGATTCTTACCCTAAATATTCTAATATTGGGACTGTAAATTACACCTTAGTACACAGTGATGTGTGGAGTGAACTTGTGAAAGAACTACCGTGTGGTGAGTGTCAAAGCAAATCAATTTTAATTAAATTTAGAGAAAGCCGTGTTTTTCCTCTAAAATTGTTGTTAAATGCAGAACGTGTGATTATGTTTCTGTAAATGTATATAGTTCTCCAAGAGTAAAAAATAAAAAATTAACAGAGGCCTAATTTCCATGTGAACAATGCTATGGTTGAGGCATTTAGCATTGTAGGCGAGGGTCAACGAGGGTTGCAAAATTCTCAGTTGGTATTGGGATGAACACTTTAGGACCTAGGCCGTTTTCAACCCATCTGAAACTTTTGATTTATGAGGGAAAATTAATGAGCGAATAAGTACTTGATATGGCTGCACAAGTTGTACGCAGTACTCATGGAGCCAATGAGAACGAAACCGTAGATATTTGTGTATCATAAATGATGCAAGCTGGCATAAACCTGGTCACACATCCAACTATGGAGTAGGCTTTGCTACTGACATTCAGACTGGTATTGTGCTAGATTACCATGTACTGTCAAAGTACTGTCAGAAGTGTGTGGTAGCTGAGTGGGACTTGGGGAAACATAGTTCAGAATTTGATATATGGTATGAAGGTCACAACAATTCTAGTGAGTGTGAAAAACTCATTGTGGGTCCTCCAATGCCATTGAAAAAAATTATTGGAGAGATTCTGTGGAGGAAATCACTTGGCAATGGGTTCCACTAAACTAATATGTTGTCAGATGTGGATGATAAGACTCATGCTCATTTAAATCAGATTATGGTATATGGACCAGGTATCATTATAGTAAAGGAAGAGTGCATTTAATCATGTGTGGAAATGCCTTGGTACCATACTGCTCTTCACAATACTGTTTGAGATTGGAAGGCAAAGGGTGAAACGCTAGGTGGGCAGAAAGAGCGTAGCTTAATGGAGGCAAACATGACCAACCTTAGTCATTATTTCAGACATGGCATAGTCAACAACATCCCATATGTGGATAAAATGAATAGGGCAATTTAATCCAACCTTAGACATTGCATGTCAACAAATCACAACCCTCAGCATGTAACTTGCCCCAAAGGTGTCGATTCTTGGTGTTTTTTTTATAGACAACAGGCAGAGGGGAAACCAGTTGATAGTCATAGTTGAATGACTTGGAAGCTTAGGCCATCTTTTGTAACCAAGATTGCACCAGTATACCAGCGACTGGCTTCAGATGAACTGCTGCGACGTTCTTATTCTGGCAAGATCCAGAACGAGTCACTTCACAGTATGGTTTGGTCTAAGTGCCCAAAGGAAGTATTCACTTCGAAATCAAAATATGAACTAGGTGTACTCAGGGCAGTCTCAGAGCTAAACACGGGACACTATAAAGACAGCTGAGACCCTTCATTCTACCAGGAATTCACTTCTTTCTTCAACCACACAGTCATTGTGTAAATCACAAGACAACTGTCGTAGGAGCAGTCAACAACACAAAAAGGAGAGAAAACATCATAAACTGGTAAAAATATGAACAGAAGGAAGGTTGAGCAGGTCTGAAGGTGAAACATATGCTGCAGGGCAGTTTTGGAGTTGATTTTCTTATGCATTTTTCTCACATTTGTTTTTTCTCATGAATTTGTGTCTTTAAAAAATGTTCCTTGTGACACAATTTGGACCTGAAATGAATGAAACCTGGTGAGTTTACTCTAATAGGTACTAGAATAGGAAGTTATTATGGGTTTTGACATGCACTGGTTTTATTCTATCGATTTCATGATGTAGAATTTGGGTCATGCTTTGAATATATATAAAAGAAATTAAAGTTTCAGAATTTCTGGAAGGAAAACTATAATTCTGATAACAAAACCCAGGACAACATTTGTTTCTGTAGCAAGAGCTACATTTCAGCAAACTTTTAGCTTGATCAGATAAAACTTAATCGCAAGGTACTTTTCAGCATGAGTGAATTTTAAGTGACAAAAAACTTTCAGAACCAAGGCATATACACAGCTGAAATTTAGTACAAAGTATAACTGTATTAGAATACATGCGTATATACCATTTGGTCCCAATAGCATGTAAACTGCAGAAGTTTTAAAATTCAGTCTTAACTCCCCTTTTTAAAAACGTGATAGATAAACAACATAACACATCGACTACTCGGTGTAAATGAATGAAAGTGCGTTAACAAGTTGTCAGAGGTCTCCCACATGTGCATAGGAATCTGGCGTGAGATCAGCGCGACTACAGCACCAAATGGAAACGAAGCAGTTGAAGGAACGGGACACGACAGCCCGAGTCAATCAGCGAGCTGTTACCGTGCAATGTGGTGGTGTTATTCGTCACAACATGGCCCGAAGACATTTGGATGACTTTACACGGGGAGGAATCATAGGGAAACTGGAAGAAGGACGAAGTGTGACGAGTATAGCCCAGGAGTTCAGTATTACTCACAGCATTGTTTCGCGTGCGTGGAGAGCATTACGAACCACACGCACTGCTACCTCAAAGAGAGGAGTGGTTGACCACAGTCAACTACAGCAGCAGATGATCTTTTCGTTATACAACAGGCAAGAAGAGACTCACTTCAAACAGAAGGTGCAATTGGAACCACATTTAACAGGATCGCAAGGCATCCAGTCTCACTCTCCACAGTGGTCTGTTTGCCCGAAGACCATTACGTTATTGTCCGTTACCACCCCCACATCGGCGGCAACATTTGCGATGGTACCAAGAGCATCAGGTCAAGACCGACGAGGAGTGGGGTCGCGTGCTCTTTTCAGATGAGAGCAGATACAGTCTGAGTAGTGATTCTAGACGTACCCTCATCTGGCGAGAAGTGGGAACACGTAATGCACCCAGGAACATTGTCGAACCTGATCGTTGTGGTGGTCCAAGTGTTATGGTGTGGGAGCCACAGTGTTGAATGGGCGTACCGACCTCCAAATCGTTGAACGGGTTACGCTCACCGGTCAATGTTATTGTGGCAGTGTACTTCTTCCCACGTGCGTCTTTTCAGTTGTGCATTCGGCTCTGACTTCATTTTTATGGTTGATAATGCACGACCGCATCGAACAGCGCATGGGGAAGAGCTCTTGGAACGAGAGGATATTTGGGGAATGGACTGGCCTTCCCATTCCCCCGGCTTAAATCCCATCGAACACGTGTGAAACAGGTTGGGCGGACGTATTGGAGCACGTCCACACGCACCAACGACCATCCAGCAGTTGTCAACAATGTTGGTGAAGGAATGGAATGCCCTACCACAAGAACTCCTTACCAATACTGTGGCAAGCATGGAAACACGTTACAGAGATTGCATCGCTGTCCGTGGTGATCACACACCCTTTTAATAACCATGTCCATTCTTTTGTGATATCCAAGGGAACATCATGAATCGCAGTGACTTATGTGTAATTTATCGTTTTTGTGTAAAAGTGTCATTTCTGTTCGTTTCATCGCATATTTCTTTCAGTTGAAAACCGTACCATACTGTAGCAGTTCTTATTATGTATGGTTCAAGTTACATCTAGCTACTTTGTATGTTACTTGGCAGTGACACAACATGCGAAAGTTACTTTCGTCCTAAGTTTTGTACAGCGCTGTATTTAGCTGTACTAATCCTGTATATGAAAATAAACCGATATTTTTACGTTCTCTATAAATTTCAGGTTATATAAAACAAAATTTTAAGGGACTGGTAGGCCACTCTGTATTTTCCAATCGCCTTTCCTCCTGTTTTTCCTAAAGCCACTTAATAAAGCTTTAAGCAGCTCTTCACTGTTTTACTTCTTTTTTGTTGATCCATGCTAACTAAAGCTTTAGTTACAAGTAACCTTTTTTTAAAGATTGATATCTCTTACTTTGTTGGTGTTTCGTAGTTTGAAGTACTTGATACTTCTTAGAAGGGGTTACCTTAGTGAAGTTTTTCATAAAAAAGACACCTTCATCTGTTGTAAATCCTTAAAACTCCCAAACATACACACTCAATACTTAATTAAGGGTTGTTTTCGCATTAAGTATTGTAACAACACAGCTCTTTATATCTTATCACGATCTACAAATCATAACTATTGTAACAACACAGCTCTTTACATCTTTACAGATCCACAAATCTGTTCCAACACAACCAAGCTCAGACTGAGAAGACATAATAGTACACGGAAATACGAGGTTTGTCCGAAAAATACGTATAAAAGTTGAATAATAACTTTATTTGACAATTATTCAGGTATTACAATATGGTCTCCTTCAAAGTACTCTCCCTGAGACACGATGCACTTCTGCCAACGCCGTTTCCACTGTTGATAACATTGTTGAAAGTCTTCAGTTGTGATGCTGTTCAGTTGCCGTGTCGTTTCTCCCTTGATGGCTTCCACATCACCCAAGTGCCGCCCCCGAAGCACCATTTTGCATTTCGGGAACAGGAAGAAGTCACAAGGGGCTAAATCGGGTGAATAAGGCGGGTGGTCTGTCACGGTGATTGAGCTTCGGGCCAAAAACTCACGCACAACGAGCGACGTGTGAGCGGGCGCATTGTCGTGATGAAGGATCCACCTGCCCCCTTGTGCCAAATCCGGTCGAACTAAGGCCACACGAGCTCTGAGACTTGATGTTGATGCGCTGTTCCTCAATCAGAGAGAGCTCCATACCGACGGCAGGTGAAAACGGGTAACTTTCAACAAGCAACCGCACACTGCTACTGACACGCAGAGCTCTCCGACTCGAACTGAGCGTTGAGAAGATTGGCGACAACAGCAGTGCCACCTGGCGGCGCCTCCACGATACGTGATACGTCACCCCGACGGATTTATACGTATTTTCCGGACAAACCTCGTAAATTGTATTCGCGAAGTAGGGAAATGTCAACTCTGTTAGGAACAAAATTCCAGAAGTCAGTACTTGTGTGATTAAGTTGCAGACAGACAAGTCGTGTCCGGGGGCAACCTCAGTTCTGGCCTGTCAATCAGCCAAAGCAAACCAAACCCCACAGCACTAGAGCCCTTGTAGGGCTTTAGCCTACCAAGCGACAGCTGATGAGCCCGAAGGCCTGCAGATTACGAGGTGCCGTGTGGTCATAACGACGAATCCTCTCGACCGTTATTCTTGGCTTTCTAGACCGGGGCCGCTATCTTACCGTCAGATATCTCCTCAATGGTAATCACGTAGGCTGAGTGGACCTCGAACCAGCTTTCAGGTGCAGGTAAAAATCCCTAGCCTGGCCTAGAATCGAACCCGGGACCTCCGGGTAAAAGGCAGGCATGCTACCCCTCCACCAGTTCAGTTCATTCTCATAAACCTGGCATGAGTACACGAGTGCACGTTTGATGTTCGAGCTGCTGTTATGTACCTCAAATATGAATGCTATAATTTCCAATATTATTCAAAATTTATTAAATATACTCTCACGGGAGGAAAATATATTTCCTGTTAAGGAAAGCATATAATGTTATATGCAATAAGCGTAATCATCCCAAGAAGATTCCTTGTGTTTCTCTGCCAAGGTGTGACTGGATTTAGGAACAGAACTATTAGTCTAAAGATAACGGGGCGTGAGAAGACAACATTCCTTTTCTGCACTTCTTCAACAGGTAATCTAATCGATATATTTCTGTACTTATACACTTGTGAACGGCTGATATACTCTCGGAGGAACTTATTCAGTGACGATATTGCTTTCGTATATCCAAATCTTCCTCTTACATTACACTGTACGGTCATCATCATCATCGTCATCTGTTTACCCTCCAGGTTCGGTTTTTCCCTCGGACTTAGAGAGGGATCCCACCTCTACCGCCTCAAGGGCAGTGTCCTGGAGCTTCAGACTCTTGGTCGGGGGATACAACTGGGAAGTATGACCAGTACCTCGCCCAGGCGGCCTCACCTGCTATGCTGAACAGGGGCCTTGTGGAGGGATGGAAACATTGGAAGGGATAGGCAAGGAAGAGGAAAGGAAGCGGCCGTGGCCTTAAGTTAGGTACCATCCCGGCATTCGCCTGGAGGAGAAGTGGGAAACCACGGAAAACCACTTCCAGGATGGCTGAGGTGGGAATCGAACCCACCTCTACTCAGTTGACCTCCCGAGGCTGAGTGGACCCCGTTCCAGCCCTCGTACCACTTTTCAAATTTCGTGGCAGAGCCGGGAATCGAACCCGGGCCTCCGGGGGTGGCAGCTAATCACGCTAACCACTACACCACAGAGGCGGACTCACTGTACGGTCAACTGCAGAAATGTGTGACCAAGATTTAGAATGCCTCTCTAGAAACTTTTAAAATCCCGCTTCCAATCATTGCACATGGTGACTGACACACGAACATCAGACTTCATGGATTATGTAATATGTTCCAATACGTTAAGTAATACCCTACAGAAAATCGCATTCCATACCTTGAAACTGCTACCTAACGGATGGCATTATTTTAAAAAATCCACGGTGAAATTAAAAGAAATCTTTGAAGAACATTCTTTCTTTGATACAGTACATGCAGTTCTGACAAGTACGAAAAACAAGTAATTTCGATATTTGTCTGAATAATTTCTTACGGAACGACAACTTAGTAATGACAGAATCGCATGAAGACGTCAGACTTACAGACTTCTTGAAAGCCCTGCTGTTATAACTTTAGTTGTTTAATTCATAAACTTAAATGAAGTCCTAAAAAGCTTTTAGGGGAGATATAACGTGACCCACAGAGGGGATAAAGGGAAGCAAACTACCCTGTCCTTCGCAAACTGAGGCTCAAGGCTTCTTGTCATACACAGCTTGGGAGGTCATTTTATGTTAGTTTTTAACGTCGGAGTAGTTACGATATTACTCCGTATCGTTGGCTTCCTGCGGGACATAATTCCAACACCCTGGCGTCTGATAAGACTGTTGGCAGTTAGAATGGACCTTAAACAAATAACGTGTTTTATGGTTACGATGCTGTATCCTAACGATGGCCATGAGGGAGAAGTGAACAGCAAATTGGAAACACAACAAATTATTCCATGAAAACTGATTAAGGAACGTTTGGTGCTGGCGAGGCACACACGTGTACCTTTATTCGTGACAGCAGTCTACAAGGGCACAAACTGATTACCACATCTCGACGTTAAATGGCATTTGTCTTCTACGAAGTGCATCTCTTGTACCATGAGATTCAAAAATATTAAATTGGATTTGATCTTCATACAAAATTAGCATAGACACGAGAGAACCTCAGGGATGGCAGCATGAGAAGTTTGCTCCAATAGATCAACTAATCTACCCATACATTTTTAATGTCAAAGAAAATAAATCCACCTTCAATATTATTTCTAAACCCATCTCATGTACATCAATTACATCAATATATTTTAGATATGAAGCTTCCGTGGTATGTGAAGTTATTCAGTTCCTGTTCCGGGTTGAGCCGTGTTGTTTTTTCTGCATATTTTGTAGAGTTTTCCGACGTTTCGAATACTTTGCAGTATTCTTTGTCAAGGCGACTGAAATACCTCTACTCTATCCAATGTAATCGGTCTCCAAGGCGCTAATCGACTGCGAATTATTTATCGTGCTGGCCTTTAAATCGCCTTCTCTCTCTGGCTGACGTAAGCCCCTTGCGGTCTCTTGAGAATTCGGGAACGTATGTGTCGCAGCCAGATAGCTGGGGATTGCCAGTGCTTTTACGTAACTTGAAATTCGTCCTGTACGTTCATGTTGTGGCTTGCATCTTTTAATCAATGTAATATAGGCATCCATGAATTGCTGATTTTAAATCCTTCCTCTAAGTTCATATTGCTAGGTGTCTCTTAATTTCGATAGCCAGACGGATTTCCCTTTCGAGATTCCAGGGAAGAGCTACTAAGATCTTGGTTCTGTCAAGCATTCCTACGAAACAAGACACGAAATTTCATTTGACAAATTCGACTAACTTTAATATGGGTAACTCCTCTTAGCACTACATTTTCCATTAAAGAAGTGTTAAGGATTTTGAATAAATTCTGTTTGTTTAAAAGACTACGTATCGCAGAGCGCATAGTCAGTGTACCAGATATTCATTCACCGGGCGAGTTGGCCGTGCGCGTAGAGGCGCGCGGCTGTGAGCTTGCATCCGGGAGATAGTAGGTTCGAATCCCACTATCGGCAGCCCTGAAAATGGTTTTCCGTGGTTTCCCATTTTCACACCAAGCAAATGCTGGGGCTGTACCTTAATTAAGGCCACGGCCCCTTCCTTCCAACTCCTAAGCCTTTCCTATCCCATCGTCGCCTTAAGACCTATCTGTGTTGGTGCGACGTAAAGCCCCTAGCAAAAAACATATTCATTCATCACATAAGATTTGGTGTAATCGGTCCAAATAACATCAGGTTTCATTCTTCAATACGAATAGCATAGGTCCCTGCGGCTCTGAAATATCGAATTATTTCTCATGATAAATACGTTAGTACATTAGTATCATTCCACGGGGCAATGCATATCGGGCAATAATGGTAACAATAACTATTATTCTTTATTTTCTTACCATTGGCTTTATATGGCACCGACACAGATAGGTCTTATGACGACGAGGGGAAAGGAGAGGCCTAGGAGTGGGAAGGCAGCGAACGTGGCCTTAATTAAGGCACAGCACCAGCATTTGCCTGGTGTGAAAATGGAAAACCACGGAAAACCATCTTTAGGGCTGCCGAGAGTGGGTTATTATTATTATTATTATTATTATTATTATTATTATTATTATTATTATTATTATTATTGTTGCTGTCGTTTGAGACACAGTCCATAGACTGGTTTGATGCAGCCTACATGCCACCCTATCCTGTGCTAACCTTTTAATTTCTACGTAACTGCTGCAACCTACATCTTCTCTAATCTGTTTGTCATATTCATACCTTGGTCTACCCCTACCGTTCTTACCGCCTACACTTCCTTCAAAAACCAACTGAACACGTACTGGGTGTCTTAAGACGTGTCCTATCATTCTATCTCTTCTTCTCGTCAAATTTAGCCAAATCGGTTTCCTCTCACCAATTCTATTCAGTATCTCCTCATTCGTGACTCGATCTCACCTTCAGCTTTCTTCTCTAACACCGCCTTTCAAAAGCTTGTATTCTCTTTCTTTATGAGTTAGTTATTGTCAATGTTTCACTTCCATACAATGCCACGCTCCAGATGAAAGTCCTCAGTAACATCTTTCTAATACCTATATCAATGTTTGAAGTGAGCAAATTTCTTTTCTTAAGGATAATCTTCTTTCCTTGTGCTATTCTGCATTTAATGTCCTCCTTACTTCTGCCATCGTTAGTTATTTTACTACCCAAGTAAGAATATCTATCTACTTCCTTTAGGACTTCATTTCCTAATCTAACATTACCTGCATCACCTGCCTTCGTTTGACTGCACTCCATTACTTTTGTTTGGACTTATTTACTTTCATCTTGTACTCCTTACCCAATACTCCGTCCATAAAATTCAGAAACTTCTCGAGATCTTCTGCAGTCTTAGATAAAATAACAATATCATCGGTAAATCTCAAGGTTTTGATTTCCTCTCCTTGGACTTTGATTCGCTTTTTAAATTCCTCTTTGATTTCCTTTACTGCCTGTTCTATGTAAACATTGAAAAGAAGGGTGGGACAAACTCCAGTCTTGCCTCACTCCTTTCTGGACTGCTACTTCTCTTTCAATGCTCTCGATTCGTATCACTGCAAACTGATTTTTGAACAGATTGTGTATAATCCTTTGCTCCCGGTATCTGATCCTAGTCACCTTCAGAATCTCAAATAGCTTCGTCCAATCAAAATTACCGAATTACTTTTATAGATCTACGACGGCAATACACGTGGGCTTGCCCTTATTAATTGGATCAAACGTAAAGTCAGGATTGTTTCATGTGTTCCTGTACTGGCAAATCCTGGAGATATACCTCAAGGCTACGGCCACTTCCTTTCCACTTCTAACCATAACATTAGTGCAGTAATAAAAATAACAACAATGATAACAAAAATGTCGAGAAAATATGTAAATATATGGATGTGGTTTCGTCTGTGGCCTTTAAAAAATGATGTATTACACCTGGTGATGAACCAGCACTAGCACTGATTTTCGAACATACCACGGAAGACAAAGCTCTGCTGGCTGTAAAGCAGCTTGATATTAAAACGTACGGCATAAGATAACACCACAACATACAGGCGTGTTTCCACTGAAATCCCGGTTTCAAAAATTTGGTGGTTACACCCTTATTCCGGGTAGGTCGTCAATGACTTCACGAACACTTCGCTAATTGGTTTATATGTTTGCTCACACTATTTGTGTTCATAGTTTCGTAAAGTCTGTAATAGGAGAAAGCTTTTCTTCATCGGAGAAAGGGGTTGAAACTTTCTAAAAAAAAGGAACAAACTTCCGTTCGACTTACGAGAATGCTCTAAAGAAAGTTAACTAAACTGTTCCTGTCACCATCTAGTGATATCTATTACATCTATTACAGAGTTGATATGTCCAGTCTTAGAAACTTTATAACCTTAGTCAGTGGATTTCTTCGCAATCTCCCTTACGCCTCTCGTAGCTTGAAGTAAGGGTATAGTACTGGCACATGAGAGAGGAAGTTCACGACTAGAATGCGACCATTGCAGTGTTGCCAACTTTCTCCCAACGTACAGAAAATGGTCGTAAAGCACAAACGTTACTGAAAGCATATTTCAAAGAAAGATAAAATCATGAATACGTGTCCTTTTAAAAGCTTCATGGACAGCAGGGCACGTGACCGTGTGACTTAATGGTAGAACCACGCATGGCTGGGAGTGATATGGATGTTTTGTTCAAAATCTGTTGTTCTGAATACAGCAATCAAGTATTAATTTAAAAGTGTGGCAACGTTAGAAAATGAGCTGGTGGAGTCGCCGGTGTGGTTTTAGTCTCACACGTGGACTTAACTCTGTTTTCCTACCGAATCCTGCCGGGCTGAGTGCCTCAAGCGGTTGAGGCGCTGGCCTTCTGACCCCAACTTGGCAGGTTCAATCCTGGCTCAGTTCCATGGTATTGGAAGGTACTAAAATGCGTCACTGACACCTACCCCATGTGGAGGGATGTGTTGTCTATTATGTGTTTATGTGGTGATTGGCTGTGTAGTGTGTTGTTCTTGTATGAAGATGAGAGTGTTGAGACAACACAAACCCTCAGTTCCCAAATAAGAGGAATTAACCAGACCTGATCAAAATCCCCCATTCGACCAGGAATCGAACCCAAGAACCCTGTGGACCGAAGGCCTCGACACTGACCATTCAACCAAAGTGCCGAATAATTTGTAATCTGAAGAACTGTTGTGAAAAAAAGAGTGAGAGTAATGCGTCAACCAGAATTGTGGAATATTCCACACACTGCTGTTTTTACAGTTTCAAATAATTAATCCTTAAGGCTTGCCGAGCACACAATGCAGCATGGATATTAACCAAACATATCTTAATTCCAATACCTGGTGTAATGATACAATTGAACATATACACATATGTATGTTTACACGTTCATATGCTCTTTGCATTTCAGCGTTCCGTCTGTAATCCTCTCTCAGTTAACAATGTGTCTTCGGAAACCAACAACCTCCGTGTTCTGTTCATTTCTAAACCTCTTATAATTAAATCATTAGAAGATGTATGTCAACATCATCGCATTGGTGTCCCTATACTTAGCTTACCCTCCATGACAGAGTACCTTATTATCCTCCGTAACCTACCCTCCTCCATTCTCCTCATATGACTCCACCACTGAAGTCGATTTTTACTCACAATTTCATCAGTCAATTTCATTCTTTACCTAGCCTTTATTTCTTCATTCCGAGTACCCTCTTGCTATTGTTCTCATCTGTTTCTACCAGCTATCATTCTCGTTTTCTTCATAACCGTTACTAGATAATAATGTTATTTTGATTTACGTCCCATTAACTACTTTTTAGGTTTTTGGAGATGTCGAGGTGTCGGAATTTAGTCCCGCAGGAGTTCTTTTACGTGCCAGTAAATCTACAGACACGAGGCTGACGCATTTGAGCACCTTAAAATACCACCGGACTGAGCCAGTATCGAGCCTGCCAAGTTGGGGTCAGAAGGCCAGCGCCTCAACCGTCTGAGCCACTCAGTCCGGCATATCCGTTACTTTCATGTTATGAATAATATATAGGGTGTCCTTGAAATAGCTTCAAATATGCACAGAGGAGGCAGCACGCAATAAATGAAGGAAAGAAGTTCCTATAAACATTGATCGAAAACCCAATATGTTCGGAGGTATTGTCCGCTACCACTACCATCAATGATCACAATGTTCTGAATCTACTTTTCACAGCATGTGCTCGGTGTGATCGCCATCCGTTGCAGTGCAGCCTTCCACCCTAAATCGCATGGCATCACGCGTTCATTGATAATTCCTGGTTGCTAACGAATTGCATAAGAGGCATTTCAGTTCGGCTTAAGCCACGAAGGAGAGCGGACGCATTGAGTGGAGGGGCCCGGGAGTGGGAGTAAGGAGTGAGTGCTGAGTGCAGGAAGGTTGTAAGGAGTTTGACGACAATGATTGGAGTGGATCAATACAGGGCGGCTATAGGAGGATGGCAGAGGAGAATGAAGAAAGAAGAAGTAAAATGAGGTGGGTGTAAAGTGGATTTGGTGATTAAAGGAGAATTAGTGCTAACAGCGGCGGTGGTTATAATATTGCTATTGATTGGAGGAGTCGAGCCGAACCCAGGCCCGACAACTAGTGGAAATGAAGGAAGGGAAGACATGGAAGAATTCAAAAGACTGGTAAAAGAGGCGGTGGAAGAAGTGTGCCCCTTTGAGCAAATCAAGAATATGATCCAAGAACAAACCAGGGAGTTTGGTAAAATGAAGGTATGATTACGAGAAAGGACGGACGATATAGCATCAAAAGTGAGAAAGAACGACGAAGAAGTGGCAATATTAAGAGAAAGAATAGGACGATTGGAAGAGGAGACGTTGAAATTGAAAGCAGAAGTGAATGCCAATACGTTAAATCGCAGGAAGAAGTGCCTATTTATATATGGGGTGCCTGAGGAGTTGAGAGAAGGCAAAGTACTTACTACTTATAAAGTAGTGGACTTAATACAGGGGAAATTGAATCTTAATTTTAGCGAAATGGACATAGACGATGTGCAGAGAGTGGGAAGAACTAGGGGCAACAAGCCTATCGAAGTAGAACTGTTTTCTACGTTGATGGCTGATGCTGTGATAGGCAATGCGAATAATGTGCAGAGAGAGAAAATATGGATCAGGAGAGACGTGGGACGGGAGGCGATTAGGAATGAGAAAATACTCAGAAAACACAAGATACGTGCGATAAATCAAGGTCTGAGAGCAACAATCAAAGGACAAGAACTAGTGGTATCAGGCAGAAATTGGAAAAGAAACTGGTCTGTGAATACACTGATCGACTTAGAAATGAAGATAGAAAAAGACGAAGAAAAAGTTAGTAGTGCAATGAACGGAGGGGAAGTGAGGCGAGATAAAAGTAGTAGTGTACTGTGTGAAGAGGGTCAGAGAGAGATGCCAAGTGAAAATGTGATCATAAGCAGTGAAGAAGTTCAGGAAGAGATGATAAGTGAAAGGGTGACCATAAGAAGTGAAGAAGAAAGGCAGGGGAGTGAAAGCAGTGAAGTAAGGGCAGGGCAGGGTAAAAAGGTGACGTCAGAGGCAATCGGGGGGTGTCTCAATCTGAGTTGGGAAAGAGGCAAGGGCAGATAATTTACGGAGATGATGAGAGCTGAAGTTGGAGGCAAAGGTACACAACAGAGTGAAGATAGTGATGAATTGGCGGCTGAGAGAGGTGGTAGAGAAGCAGGAAGGTATATAAAACTGACAGACATGTGGGGTACAGGTAGAAATGAGAGGGGTTTAGTCACTAGAAGTAAAAAACAATAGTTTAGTGAGTAGTGAAGATAGAGATTGTTAGATGTAAGAATGTAGTGTTGAGTAGAGGTGTTATTTGGTAAATATGTGGATGCAATAGTATTTGTGTGTGGTATGAGATTGAGAGGTGGTATATGAAGCGATGTGTTGGTATTAAATGGTAGTTGTGATAGCTTTTGTGTTTGGTATTGTGACCTTATCGGTCATGTACATATTTATTTATTAATTATTTGGCAGTGAAAAACCTTTGTAAAGCTCCCTCGTACTTGTTACAAAAAGTTGCATTAGGTTGCACCTGCTTACACAACCTTTGTAGCCTGCTAAACACCACTCCGTCTTAACTAAAGGAATACACAGGTAGAGAGAGAGAGAAGAAAATGTCAAGCCAGAAAAATCGATAATGATACCTTCACCCGTTGAAAAAATGGCCGAACACGATGTTGCCAGCTCGCGAGTTGCATTTGTATGATGAGATTTCGAGACATGCATAATATTTAATACGGGAAACCTCGGGATGTTATATGATTTCATTATAGGCATCTGCCAAAATTCCAATTCTTTATAATATATTAACGTGTGGAAGAATACGCAATCGTTGCATTATATAACACGCTAAGCGTCCTTTGTACGCAGCACCCTCATGGAGGACATTGTAGGGGCATTATTTTGTTAATTAATTTTAAATAAATGCCCGAACAATTCAGGTTCCGCACATAACCAGACTACTTAAGAATCTGAATCACACGTTTGAGTGTATTACCGATGTCATACGACACGTGGAACTATTAATTTAAAAAAAGTAGTGGGGATTAGCCACTGTCTCTTGCAAGAGTGGGGGAAAGTTTATAAAATGAATAGCGGTGATGACAACAGTATCCACTTCACGCGAAGGATCCAAAGCAGAACCACGGTTTGATGGTGTTCTGATCTATTTAGTGTTTCAGACTGTAAATATACAGTTTATATCTTCGAGAATATTGTAATTGTCTACAAACAATAGTATTTAAAAAAGGTTGAAGTTATGTGATCGCAAGAACGGTATAATTGTAATTTTTTAAAGTGATGCAACAAGTGTTAATTTCATTAAAGTGTAATAATTATATTTTTTGTGTTAAAGTGACGCAACAAGTGTTAATCTCATAAAAGCTGTTATAAGTGTAGAAGATAACCATTGGATTATGAACGCGCTCAGCGGGAGTAGCAACGGACATGAACCCGTGACCAACATCAACACCATGGAAGCTTAAAAAGGAAAATGAGGGTCTTACCCGGGACCCGAACCTTGGATTGTTACTACATGATGATAAGTACTAAAATGAAATATTTTTTTAATGAATGCGCGGTTATTCATTATGCAGATCACATAAATTAGGTTAGACATGTAAACTGCATGTATTTTTTTAATTAGAGAGAGAGATTGTGAGTGGTCTTCATATTCATTTATGTTCATTTCATGGAATTAATAGTCTACTCCATGGGCTTAAATATATATATATATAATTAACGTAATGCATGTATTTGACGTGATGATAAAATATTAGTTAGTCTGAGAGTGCTTAGATTAGGTAAAAGTAAATGAATGTAGATTTGTTTTGGCACTGAGCCAAGCCGTAATTTTGTATAATTTTTTTACGTGATATCCAAGCTTATTATGATAATGCATGGTGATTATGCTTGTAAAAATGGATTATCGACTGTTAACATCAGGATAGCAAGGCACTCTTATTTTCACGTAATTTGCATGATAATATTTGTAGATGGCTGTATTAATTGTATGCGTAACTTGTGACATGCTTAGACATCGAACAGACGCCCTCCTATTGAGATTAGCGTTTTCCTTTAATGTCGAATATTTTCCCTTTCTATATATGAGAATAACATTATGGATATGTTTAAAATCCATATTTGATTTTATTGATTTGAGTTTAAAATGTAGGAAAAACCTAGGCTGTATTCTGTAATCGGATGGAATCGAAGCCGGTCATTCTAAGTTGAAGGATGTGAATATGAGAAAATGAACAGTGGCTTGATATTGTATTATAGAATTGTGACAGGACAGTGAATTTATAAGTCAGTGGAGCTTTGGAAGTATGATATGAGAATACGTAATGAAATGAGATTATTTAACAAATATGTGTTCCAAGGGAAACGATTTGGTTTCGCCTTGAAATGTTGAAAAGATATTTCTGCCACAACAGGCCATTATTTGCTAGGGCTTTGACGTCCAGATATTTACGACCCCAGGGGACGAAAGAGGGCTTGCCCCTTGTAGAGGATTACTGTATGCTGTATTGTTCGAGCTATTCCACTTAGAATGCAGGCAGTGCGACACCGATTATTGTTTAAAGGATTCTTTTATTTTTCCATGTAAGATTTTATCATAATATTTAACTAACTGGAACGCCAGTATTATTATTTATTTGTTGACCCTATGATTAATTAAGAAAGGGAGTTTTTTTAGTCCCGTTTGTCGATGCCATCTTGGATATCATCGGTTCGAGTTCTGAGGCAACCATGGATTTTTGTTGTCACATTTTTTTTACAGCCAATTGCATGTGTATATTGTTTATTGTTTCTTTTCATATTATGTGTACATATTTTCTTTTTTTATACTTTCTTTTAGTCGTGCTTCACTCTTTATGTGGATGATAAATCGAGTTTTATTTTCGTAATTTTTGTCATTGGATTCATCGGGATGTGGGTTCGATTTCTGGACCCGACATCAGTCATTTTATTTTGATTAGGATTTTATCAACTTGCATTCGTTTATTCTTTGTTTACTTTTGTAATATAATTATTTAGCTAGGTGACCACTTCAAGTTATCTTCAATTTATTTTGTTGTATAAATAACTGCTTCTTCTGATAGTGAAGAAAGTTCTTAATGATAACCGTCGCATTTATAAGGATATTTCTAATTTTTTTAAAAGTATGTTGTACAAATTATAATGTAATATTTATCATCGTGTCGGGAAGAAGAAAGAGGTAAAGGAGAAATAAAATTTTTGACACTTTACAATTTGTATTTAGTCCATTCGACATTGCATATTTAACATTGATATACTATAAATATTCAGGATCAACCTTTAATTAATTTGATTTATCAAGGCTCAATAAATAGGTATTTAAACTTTTGTCTGCCTGTCATTTTGCCGAATAACATTGTATCCCAGGTTTCCTTCCGTTCATTTATGCCTTTAAGCTAGTTATGTGTTATTTTATTTGATCTTCTGCCGCGAACGCACCATGGCCTTGGGAGGTCGGTGGTTTGATTCTATGGAACGGAAGGGTGCAGTAGACCCTTGCACGGTCGGAAGAGCATTTGCTCACCCATCATTCTGAAAAATTTTCTTTCTCGTTCCTTCCTGATGATGTGGCATTTGACTCTAGACTAAAAAGGTCCCTTTCTATCAGGCGCCTTGGCGTATGGTGCTATATGGCGGTATCCCGACTTTTTAGGGATTATCATGCAGTTATTTGGTTCTATGCGGCAAATGGCGTGGGGTGGAAAGGTTGCATTTGGCGCCCAGCGTTTTGGCATTTTCGGCATTTTTAGGTATTTACAATGTTAGGTATTTTCGGCATTTTCGGAATTTTTGAATTTTTCGGCATTTTCAGAATTTTTCGATGTTTTCGATAGAGATAATTTCAAATGATAACTTTTGCGAAAATGGGCGTCAGGCATGGTAATGCCATATTTAGGAATATAGGACTGACCAATTATTATATGAAGGAACACGATGGTTGTTCAATTTATGGAATGCTGATAATTGGATCAGTATGAGAAGTGAATGACAGATTGAAATTAATGTGATATTTATTGCAAAATGGAAACATAGTCGTGGTTATAGTCTAAGTGACGATAACCAGGACAGTCATTCATAGTAATTGAGGTACCCAAAATCATGTAGGGATTTAATTAAATCCCGGGAAACAATAAAATGGTTTTCCCAAATCTGAGGAAAAATGAATATCGATACCCTTCAGGTAATCATATTCATGGGTACTTGTCAGGAGGTACTGGTTGTAACAGGCCTCATTACTCATAGTGAATCATTTATTAAATTTGTGTTAGTGTTTCGCGGTAGGTAAAGGTGACCTCAGGCCTTTAGAGTTTGTTGTTAAATGGCAGTAAGTTAGGATTCATGTGGAAAGTTTTGGGACGGTATTACCCATTGTATGAGGTGTATCTGCCTCAATACTGGAAGGATGGCCTAATTTATTGGCATATACCACCTGTGTTGGTATTTAACTTGCGATATTTTTATTATACGAACTTATTCAAAATTAATAATAATAATAATAATAATAATAATAATAATAATAATAATAATAATAATAATAATAATAATAATAATAATGATAGACTACATATTTAAAATATTGTGATGAAAGGTACCCTTGAAAAATTATACTGTTGAATAATTTTGAGATAGCTGTATTCAGGCTATAAATTTAATTCAAATTACATTGTTGTGAAAATTTTGTGATTTTGGATTGAGGTAACCCTGAATTGATTTCATTTTCAAGTTGATTTCTCCTAATCCGAGGTTCGAGTTAAGGGGGGCCCACTTTATTGAAATATTGTGTAAAATGGATATGGAAGCCATGAGGGCTATGATAGAGGAAGTTAAAAATATGATAGGTCAGAATAGTGAAGACATTAAAGTGAGTAGGGAAACAGTTAAGGACATGATTGATCAGAAAATAGATCAGAGTAATGAAACAGTTAAGGACATGATTGATCAGAAAATAGATCAGAGTAATGAAACAGTTAAGGACATGATTGATCAGAAAATAGATCAGAGTAATGAAACAGTTAAGGACATGATTGATCAGAAAATAGATCAGAGTAATGAAACAGTTAAGGACATGATTGATCAGAAATTAGATCAGGTTAATGAACATATGGAGAAAATACAGAAGGAGTGTAAGGAAGGGGGAGATGAAATTAATAAACAGATGGGGGCTTTAACGTACGGTCGGAGGAAACAATTGAACGTTATGATGTACTGGTAGGACAGATAACGGGGTACCAGACACAATGTGAAAGGAACACAGCACAGTTAGAAAAACGACTGGATAATACGCACGAAAAACAGGAACGGCTAGAAAACTCGTTAGGCACGGTAATTGAGCGCGTCGAA
The DNA here is from genome assembly GCF_040414725.1 of Anabrus simplex. NCBI lineage: Eukaryota > Metazoa > Arthropoda > Insecta > Orthoptera > Tettigoniidae > Anabrus > Anabrus simplex. The sequence continues at coordinate 428,320,472 of NC_090266.1, read as the reverse complement.
CGTGTTGAGGCTCAGACATTAAATATGGCGGAACAAATCGATGTTCATATTCAAACGGTGACAGATCACCAGGAAAGTACAGATAGGATAATAGAAGATGTTAAGAAGGAGGTCCATCAAACTCGGGTCGATATGCATGACATTCGGAACCAAACCAGCGCGTTAAAACAGGAAATTGTTACCAACGTGGATAAGCGAATATCTGAGGTCAGAAAACAGGCATTCGAAGGAATAGTCACGGTCCAAGAGGAGGTACGGAAGAATGAGGATAGGACGTCAGATAGGATCGAGGAATGGTTACATAAGATGCAAAAGACGAAGATAAAAGTAGATATACATGACGACCTTATACATGAGTTGAGAGAAAAGATTGTGAAACTGGAATTACAGGATGACTTTCAGGAACTAGGAATAAAAACCGATCCAATAAAAAAAAGCTACGTTAATCCTTATGATCTTAAGATAGAAGGAGAAGGAATGGGTTTATTCAAGGGTGTGAATAATAGTGCAGATCAGATATCGGCGGCACAGATGCATAATTCTACAACATTGCCGATTGAATCCATACCGTTTTATAATGCAATTCGGATGAATGAAGATAAACCGAAGCGATTCAAACCAGGAGGTACTGTAACACCAAAAAATGTTTTGGCTGAGATGGACGGTTACATGGTTGACCATCAGGTAGCTCCAGAACGTAGATTAAGGGTCGTGGAGAAATCCTTAGAGGACCAGGCCTTGGTATGGTTTCAAGCTTTCAAATATTGTTTTGATAGCTACGATACCTTTAAGAGAATGTTTCTCGATAAATACTGGGGAATGGAAACGCAATTAGGATTGCGTTTGGAGCTGTATTCACGTCGTTATTCCATGACCGGCCCGACACGATTTTGTGAATTAGTGAAAATGAGGGAGCTGGATAACCCTCCGGCTGAAGTGGAACTTCTATCGGCCATTACTAAACAGTTCCCAGCTGATGTTCAACGAATCTTGATTGCAGCGAATGCAAAGACGGCTGTAGAAGCAGAACAGATCTTACGACACCTCGACCAAACATCGAGTGGACATCAAACTAGGGCCAGACAATCAGAAATGGTGAATACATTGGATTGTCAAGAGAAACAAAGTACAATAGTAGTCAAAGATCAAGGCACGAATACCACTCAGGGATATGTTGGTAATCGAAATATTAGGGACACCCGATGGAATTTTCGTTCTTGGGGAGAACCTAGACGACAATATGGCGAACAGCAGTACAGGCAAAGGGGCTTTAACAGAGATCGTCGGCCCTATTCTAGATGGCCACGTCGGAACGATCAGAATTTCAGGCAGCAGAAAGAGTACTACCAAGGAGATCTCGAAAACAGAAAGAGGGAATTTCAGCAATATGTTAGAGACTTAAATGGGTCTAGACAAGGGAAAGACGTATGGGAACAACCCATACGGCGGCTGACGGAAACGTCACATTTGTTACGAAATAGGTTTTTGATATTCTGATCGAAACTCACATGCGCATTGGTCGAAAGTGGGAAGAGAATTAGGATTTTAGAGAAAATATTTTCCAAAATAGATTGTTAAATTTTTAAATTGTTAAAAAAGTTCCGAAGGTAAGTGTTCCTTGTAAAAGTAAGCTTTCTTATCAAATCAGTGGAGTATTAATCCATCCAATGAAACTCTTAAATGAGCATAAAAAGAATTTAGTAGATTTACAGACTCTTAGATAAGGATATCGGTTTACTGAATATTTATTTATCTAGATCATTTGAGCACGTGATGGGCCATGAAATGAGCGTAATTTGTTTATTTTAATATTAGATATATTATAACCTTTCCTCCTATGAATGGAAGGAAATAGGGTTAAAATACTGTAAAATAATGCATGAGAAGTATCTTTCAATACTAAATTTATTCTATCTTTGGCATGCAAAATCAAGACGGAAACAATTTAAACTGAAACTCAATAATAATAAAAATATTAGGTCATCTGATACAAGTGAATAGACGTACCTCTCGTGTAATTAAAGTTCAAATGTTCTCGTCCATCTAGATTCATTCAAAATAATAATCATTCTTTAATTGATTTCACATTTCAGAACGTATAGACATTAATTCATTACTTAATCCATACGAATAGTTGTTTGGGGCATCTTTTTTTTGCTAGGGGCTTTACGTCGCACCGACACAGATAGGTCTTATGACGACGATGGGATAGGAAAGGCCTAGGAGTTGGAAGGAAGCGGCCGTGGCCTTAATTAAGGTACAGCCCCAGCATTTGCCTGGTGTGAAAATGGGGAAACCACGGATAACCATCTTCAGGGGTGCCGATAGTGGGATTCGAACCTACTATCTCCCGGATGCAAGCTCACAGCCGCGCGCCTCTACGCGCACGGCCATCTCGTTTGGGGCTTCTTACCGAAGGTGCACATTCGACATAATTATACAATGACTACCTTTGAATGACATGTGTTAAATAACTTGATTCACCATTTAAAAAAATACAAATATTGTTTCGCCGCACCATTCATCCTACTAATTAGCTAGAACTGGATCGCAATAAACCGAGAACTTCCGACATAAAATCTTTTGTTTTCCTATTGGCTTTACGTCGCACCGGCACAGATAGGTTTTATGGCGACGATGGGAAAGGAAAGGGCTAGGAGTTTTTAGGAAGTGGCCGTGGACTTAAATAAGGTACAGCCCCAGTATTTGTCTCGTGTGAAAATGGGAAACCACGGAAAACCATCTACAGGGCTGCCAACAGTCGGATTCGAACCTACTATCTCCCGGATGCAAGCTCACAGCCCCTGACAAAAAAAAAACGTGCCATGAGCAAGCATAATTTAAAAAATCATAACCAAGGAAATGCCAACAACCAGTTGTCATCTTAATCCTAAATTATAGGAAATCAACAAACTACAATACAAAAATTATCATACATTAAATAAAATATTAAATTTAAATGCATGAATCTGTGGTAGGGGTCCTTAACCCAGACACGGTGCGTCCCATATGGCTGATAGGGGAACTTCCTGTGGATATGCAGGACAGGTGTGAATAAGGCGATGCCAAATAAGCACACGCGGATCAACTGATGTCAATAGAAAAACGGTCTCAAAGGCAGAAAAAGAATATTTCCTAACAGCTGAGAGGGCGGAAGAAGCAAGTGGAGTCAACCACGAAAAAAAGTAATTTCAGACTTACAATCTGATCTTACTTTCGAATGTTATTCCTACCTTTGAAACACACAATTTCAATTTCAAAATGGAAAAGTCGCTGAAAGAAATCACCACCCCAGGTAGCAGCTCGGAAGAGGAATCCACCATTGGGTTCTGGGGAGTCACAACCTCTGCAATAAGGATGAGTCGGATCATCCTTGAAATCCGTCCACACTTAAGATTAAACAGAAGTTTCTTGCAGGCATTTTGAATCTAAATTCTTTGTTGAATTTTGGTAAGCAGAAGGATTTACAACTACTTCTAGATAGAAATGAAATTCAAATTTTACCAGTACAGAAGACGAGATTCTTGGATGAGAATGTGACAGGAAAAAAAAGATGATCGAATATTTAAAGATAAACATGCGGTTAAAATTATGAAAGGAATGCCACTCTTGAGAACAGCCTTTAATGTCCATAAAAGATTATTAGACAATGTAACTGAATTTAAATCCCGCTCAGAAAGGAAATCTCGTTTAACAATGAGCTGTAAAAATGGAAAAAAAACATACTTTTACTAACTGTCATGCACCAGTAAATATAGACAACCAAAGAACCCAAATAAAGTAGAGGAATTCTGGGCAGTCCTGGATGATGAATTATCTAAAATTCCAAATTCAAATGTGGTGATATTACTTGGAGACTTCAATGCCCAAGTAGGAAGAGAGGTAATGCATAGACCAATAGTGGGAGAATATGCTGCACACCAACAAACAAACATCAGTGTAATGAGGTTAATTACTATCTGTAAAACCTTTCAACTGAAGTTAATGTCAAATTTCTTCAAGAAATTGCCAAGGAAAGCTAAAACGTGGATTTTACCAAATCCATTACTAGGTAAATTTCAAGTGGATCATGTAGCTATATCCACAAGGAAGATGAAAGAAATTATGAATGTCAAGGTGGTAAGAAGCAGAGAATTCGATTCCGATCACTTCTTGTCTAAAATCAAACTAAAATTCTTACCCAACAGAAATCACAGAAAAGGGGAAAGAGTAAGCAAATGTGACACAAGTGGACTTCAAATTACACAAGAAACATTGGAGACATTTCAGGAAGAAATAAAAGTTTCTTATCAGGGGAAGTGGCAAGATTTATCTAAAGAAATAACCAATGCAGCCCAGAAAACATTTAGACTAGTCAAATTTAAAAGAAACCTTGGTGGAGTCAAATATGTGCAGATGCGTTACAAGAGATAATAAAACACTGGAAAAGTGGAAATTCTCTGTAAAGACTGAGCACTATGGACTAATTCAAACAGCAAAGGAAAGACACTGCTAGAATAATAAGGGGAGTTAAAGAATCTTTCGTAAAATCACAACTTATTGACGTGCAACACAGCTTTGTTTAAAATAACTCTCGAAACTTCTATCAGACTTTTAAGAGTCAATTAAAGGGGCATCAATCACCTAGCATATGATTCAAAAATGAAAATGGTAGACATGGCCTAGGCAATGCTGAGAATTACGAAATACTTGAAAAGCACTTTGATCATCTTTTAAACTGCCCTGAACCCGACCATAAATTGGAATTCTCTCAAACAACTGAAAATATGGAAGAAGATATACCATCCACTGCTGAAGAAATTAAAGAAGTAATTAACAAACTGAAGAATAACAAAGCTAGTAGAGAAGGCTCTATAACAGCTGAACTTTTGAAATGGACTCAATCTGGACGCATGTGTGACTGGTTTTATGGACACTCCCTCACCCTATTGCATCTCGATTGGCCTGCAAAATAACCTGACTTGAACCCCATTGAAAATCTGTAGCATCTGTTGGAACGGTGGGTGAAACGCCGACATCAGTATGATGGAATAGCGCGTTCGAATCCTCAGCGAGTATCTTTACCTGGGTGCAACGCACCTGCACAACCTTGTGTACTCACTTCCTAACCGAATCCGGGTGGTTATCGAGTCCAGAAACGGAGTTACATGGCATTAAATGATGCTTGTAATGATTTTTCCAGGGGTGACTAATTTTTTGACCGGTGTGATTACATCGCTACACCTCGACTTGCATTTATTAATTTAGAGTACGCCATAATATAGAGAAAATGTCCCTCAGCACTTTCTCGGCAGGAATCAATTGAGTCCACGAACACTATATCAAATGAAAAAATGAAAGCTTCTCATTGGGTGAAAACATTGTTACGTTTCCGTACCTATGTTGTTTTGCTTCAGAACACCATTTTCAATCCCCTCTCACCAGATCGCCACACCCCGAACTCAGGGTATCCTGAGAATTCTCGTTTTTCTAGGAAACTTCTGGGTATCAGCTCCTCTGATATGAAGCTTTAAGTTTCCTCGGTTGCCTTATGAATTATTCAAAACTGTTTTCACTTTTATAATTATCTATACATGTAAATCATTACACTTCGATTTCCGTTTACTAATATATATGTTATTCAGTAAATGAAATTAATGCATTCTTATTGAAATATATAGAATATCACAAAGAAAATCTTTGATGTAATAAATTTGTCATGCGGCTAGTTATTGTACAGTGTTGTGCAGATGACGATGTCGTTATGTTTGTCAGAATGTAAAATCGGAAGAGCCAAAATACTTTCCCTCAAACTTCAAGTTCATTGTGTCTGTTCGGTTAAATGATCACAGCACGCTATGCACATAAGCTTCTGTTAACCTGTTGTATATAACACTTCGTCTTGTCTTCTGGAGTGTTTTAAAAGTGGAAAATATCTCATCCTGCAAGTTTCAGAAGCAATATCGAGTCTTGAACATCTGGGTCACTCTAGTGTTTCACTTGATATCCGAGTGCCGGAGTAACTCTCAGTAATGGTTATTTGTTTTACTCGCGCACATTTATGTACCTCATTACCATGGGAGAGTGTACGGGATGAGGAGCAGATGGAAATGACAAAGGCCATACACTGTTGTTTATGTTGCCTAATAACAGCGAAACCATTTACGGGAGCACCTAATAGAAATACAAGCACAAAACTTATGTTCATAATACATGGAAATGCTTTGAATACCTACATATTTGACGACTCTCAGACTCCAATCAGAAGAATAATACTGGAGAAATTAACTGTTGGACGTTGACCTCGTTCATGAAATAGACTTTTGCTTTCCTTCTTGGTATCTGCCCATATAAGTAGTGTAAGTGAAATATCTAATTGATGCTCCAGTATCTGTATTAATTTAATTGTTCGTAATACATTGGGGCCCGGTTTCATCAACACATGTTAGTACTTAACATGGTGTTAAATCATTTTAACATACGATTTAAGAAACTTTGCTTTTCATCAACAACTGTTAACATTAACAAATGTTAAACTGCGTATTAAAGTTAACATCAGTCATTTCCAATGTTAAATGGCTAACATTAGCATTTAGCAACCTGTTCCAAAATGGCTGCTGTGAATCTCGCTTTCGATGCGGAATTGCTCTATTTAGATCTTTTACAAAACAATCCTGATCGTAGAAGAGTTCAGCGACGTGATGACTTTGAAAATTTGACGGATGCGGAATTTCTTCATAGATACAGGTTATCTAAAATAGTCGTTGCTAAGGTTGTTGACGAAATTCGAGTGAGGTTAGAATATCCTATGAAGATAAACTTACGGTACCTCTTTCTCCAATGTTGCAGGTACTGATAATATTACGAATTTTTTGCTACTGGTTCTTTTCACATAATGGTCTGAGACAATGCTGGAAGTTCTAAAGCCACTGTTAGCAGAGTTGTTTGTCGAGTGTCTGCAGCAATAGCATCCATGAAGAGGAGGCATATAACATTACATTCCCTTCAGTAGAAGAGCGTCAGCAAATTATGCACGACTTCTATGAAATAAGCCGTTTTCCTAGCGTTTGTTCTAGGTGCAATAGAATACACACATGTAAGAATCCAATCACCTGGGGGCAATTGGGCCGAAATATATCGTAATCGGAAGGAATATTTCTCTGTTTATGTTCAGGTGATTAGTGAGCCTAACCTCCAAATCAGAGATATACCTACTTGCTAGGTGGTCTGGTTCTGCACACGACAATACAATATTTAATAACTCCCATATCGAAGCACAGTTTGAAGTGAGACAATTAACAACATGATTTTGTTAGGTGACAGTGGATACCCGCTAAAAAAGTATCTGTTAACCCCATTGAAACCCTCGCGGACTTTCTCCCACGCCTCGTCCTTTTCTTTCATCGTCAAGCCAGCTGTGCGCTTGCACTCAATAACTTATATATATTTACTAACTAATTCAACTAACAACTCTTTTTCGAAAGAGGAAAAATTAGAACTACGATTCCGTTTCACTTCACGCGCCATATTTTACAGCTGTACTCAAACAAAAGCGCATCGCTGCGTGCTGTAAAACAGCATGATCGTACCACTGCCTCCTTGATTCGCACCAGTTCGCAATATTGGGAGAGTTAACAGTCGATTAGTTAACATTTCACAAGAAAAGTTTGATGAAACGCAAGAAACCTAACAAGATGTTAAATTTTTAACTCCGTATTAACTAACTACTTGTTAGTATATATTTAACATGGTTTATGAAACCCGGCCTGGGTCTAAAATTAAAAGAAATCAATTCTGGCATAAATACTAAAAACCCTCCGGGCTATGCCGTGAGGAAACGATATATATTTTCTTTTAGGTTGGACGAAATTGGAGAAGGTGGACCACTTGAAATGCAAGGTGAGTTATTTAAAACTTCTATCTGCAAAGCTTCGACCACAGCTGGGTTCCATCGCATAATGCGAAATATTCCCCTCCACTTTTGTTATCAATTGTCCAAATCAAATATCACATAATTCTATCCATGCGACAATTGCGGGAAGGTGTTTTCGTTGTAGTAACAGTTGTTGCTCTTCTTCTTTCGCCACCTTTCCCACACCATGGTGGGGTCACTGGTGTAGGTTGAATTTGTGGCCCCGTTTTACGGCAGGATGCCCCTCCTGACGGCAACCCGATGTGATGGGAGATATTAAATATTATGAGTTTCTGTGATGGCACTGTGATGTACTGTATGTAACTTCGTATATGAAAATTTGGGTAGTAACTGAGAATTCTTAAATCGTCAGCCAAGCGTTTGGCCAATTCCTAACCATGATTAATATACTTCTTAAATGTTATATTTAAGTTTAAGGATATATGAAGAGAAAATATTCATGAATATTACGTGGACTGCAAAAGAGTTAAGAATTACATTAAGAATCGTTGTGAATCCCATCAACATATATCAGTATTTGTAAATGGCGTCCTTCTTGCTAGGTGTGAAGCTTACATGCACATTCTTCACAATTAAGTTGTAAAGAAATGTAAACTAGCTTCCTCATAACGAAGTGATAGGCCTCCAGCTATTTTCAGGTACACCGCCAACATAGGTGAGCTGCATGTACAATTTTAGCCACATACTAGCCTTCCTGCGATTCTTAGACTTTGTTGCAACACCGGCTATCGAACTCGGGAATCAGAGAACGGAAGATAATAGTGCTAAACGTTAGGCTACGGAGGCGGGCAATAAAGAGGTAATTTTGAATTAATTACATATTTGCTAGATGTTCATACTCCTTGTATAAGTGGTTGGGGATATAATTCATTCTGTTCTTCATAGTGTATAATTTTACCCCTAAGACAGCAATTAAATACATATATACATACATACATACATACATACATACATACATACATACATACATACATACATACATACATATTTATTTATTTATTTATTTATTTATTTATTTATTTATTTATTTATTTATTTATTTATTTATTTATTTCAAAAAAAGCACCTGAGCCAAGTCTCATAATGGTGCGGAACAATTGGTTACATTTGATAAAATGGAAGAAATTAGAGAACATTAGCACATTAAGTTTCCAATATTTAGATATTGTACTGACAGAAACTGAATGTGAACGGAGGAAACATGAAATTCTAGCGCAAAACTCTACAAATTTTTATGCCTTCAAAAAAACAATGAACTTAGTTTTAAAGACTGGCAATTTAGTAGCTCTCAAATAAGCTCAAGAAGGATATTGAAAAATGTTACAGAATAACGCCGCGGAGAATTAATGCCATATTAAGTAGATATTGTTGATTTATAGTGTACTTCGATAACTCCTCTTGTACTGTATGACAAAATTAAAGTTACATAGAGTGTTGCAATGAAATATATTTTTCAGTTCTTATAACATAACCGCTGAAGCATTCTATTTTTGGATATAACTACGGTATATTTGTAGGTTCTTGGGATGTGCGATATAGTGCTCTCTTCTTGCCGTGATGCTCAGTCGGGGTGATGGATACTTAAAAGCTCTTGTAGTATATACAGTGTCATATATGAAACTGTCCATTACTGTTTGCATGAAGGATCAAAACAAAATGAATGGAAAGTTGCAATAGTAGCCCCCGTGTACAAAACAAAGGGTGACAAACATGAAGCGGATAGTTACAGTCCAGTCAACTTGACCTGTGGTGTTTGTAAGCCCTGGAAGAGCACTTTTGTGATTATATCAGACACTTTTGCGAAATTACTAACTGGTCTGATAGGTGGCAGTTCGAGTTAAGGAAAGGTTATTCCTGTGAAGCTCAATTTGTAGGATTCCAGCAAGATATAGGCTTAGCAGATAACTTAGATTCAGCTCAAATGAACTGTATTGCTATTGATCAATCGAAGGCTTTTGATAGGGTAGGTGATGGGTAATAACTGACGAAAATGAGGGTTACTGGACTAGAAAAAAGTGTAGTTGAATGAGTGGATACATTTATAGAAAGTAGAACTGAGAGAATTAGAATAGGTGAAGTTTATCAGATCTTGTAATGATTACAAGGGGGTCCCAGAGGCCATGAGTTGAAGGATTGTGAGCGTCTACAGGGGGACTTAGAAAATATTGTGAGATGGACAGCCGACAATGGTTAATGGAATGAAAAGTCAGTTTGTACGTTCATCTAGGGAAACAGTTCCCTCACTGTTGATGGGGAATACTTTAAGTACCTAGGTGTTATTACCAGAAATGATAGTCATTGGGGTAATACTATTAACGAGGTTGTTAGGAAAACTTACAGATCTCTTCACATGGTTATGGGAGTATTTTGGTGCTGTAGTAAGGATGTAAGTGAGAGGGGGAATATGTCGCTGGTAAGACCACAATTAGAGTATGCTTCTAGTGTATGGGACCCACACCACGACTACTTGATACTAGAACTGGAAAAGGTAGAAAGGGAATCAGCACGATCTCTACTGTGTGATTTCTGACAAAGGTGGAAAAACTGGGAGTAAGGAGACGAGATGCTCGACTGTGCAGTATGTTTCGAACTGTCAGTGGAGAGATGGCGTGGAACGACATTAGTAGATTAATAAGCTTGTGCGGTACTTTTAAATTTAGGAAGTATCATAAAATGAGAATAAAGTTGTAATTCAAGGGGAGAGATTGAGGCAAATATTCATTTATAGGACGAGGAGTAAGGAATTAGAATAAATAAACAAGGGAAACATACGATAAATTTCCGATTTCTTTGAAAAGCTAGGCAAATAATTGATAGGAAATCTGCCACCTGGGTGACAGACCTCAATGCACATTGTTTTGTTTTTTTTGTTAGTGGCTTTACGTCGCACCGACACAGATAGGTCTTACGGCGACGAAGGGATAGGAAAGGCCTAGGAGTTGGAAGGAAGCGGCCCTGGCCTTAATAAAGGTACATCCCCATCATTTTCCTGGTGTGAAAATGGGAAACCACGGAATACCATCTTCAGGGCTGCCCAAAGTGGGATTCGAACCCACTATCTCCCGGATTCAACCTCACAAATGCACATAGTTGATGACAGATTGACTGACTTGTATATCTGGGATATGATTGGTTTCCCTTCTATCTTGTTGGGTACGTGGGAAGAAGAACGTACTTTACAAGAAAACTGAGGTGATTTCTACTTTTAAATAAATGTATTAACATTATATATTAACGATCATGAAAACTAAGGAAATAAAGGAACTCAATCGTCCAATGATAATGAAACAAACACATACTGACATGTTTTTACAGTGGTGTTATTAATGGTTCGTTTGCAACTTGTTGCTTTCTACTCCGCTCTCCTGCATAGATTAACATTTCGAAAGTTCAGAAATTATGGCTTCGTTTCGTTGAAAGCCATCACAGGTACAATCCTTCTTGCAATTTACTCAATATTTTGTGTTTCTATTATTGTTCTATGACAATGTAAATTTTAAAACAACATATCTGAGATCAGAAAACGAAAATTAGGAGATAGGTAAGTAGGAGTGTTCGCCGAGAGTGGTTGGTAAAGAAGTGTCATTAGGTGAAAATTCCTTCGTTCATTTATGCGTAGCCATTCCAATGTTTTAAAAAATTGTGTAACATTAGCGTCATGTCGCAGGTGGAAGGCATATCGTATGCATGAGTTTTGCGCTCTTTAAAGTATGTTCAGAATTTGGATTGACTAGTACAGTATCACAGTAGTCAAAAATTGGGAATAGTAGTGCTTGGATTAATTTTAATTTAAGGTTTTGTGGAAAAGAATTCTTGTGATATTTCAGGGGATATAGAGTTGCATGAACCTTTGTATATACATTAGTTACGTGTTCATTACAGGTCAGATTCTCATGGATGGAGATTCTAAGATTAGCTACATTTCTAAGGTACGGTACAGCAATGTCACTGATGATGATTGGAGGATTGATATTTCTTATTACATATGATAACTTAGAGTTTCCTATAATAATACCTTGTTTTTTACGAAGATTTTGGATTAAGTGCTTGTTTTTAGAATAGGCGGTAAGCCTTTAAATATCTGAATTGAGATTCTGAACTTTTTCATGTAAATTGTTTACAGTGGCGTGTTTGTATATCTGCAAATCATCAGCATATAAGTGGTAGTTACAACACAGAAGTGCGGAAGATAGATAGATATGGTTTATTTTAACTGGCAAAGTTAGGGACAGGTGTTCCTGTCTTACACTTAACCAGTGAAATACATAAATAACATAAAATAAAAATATTTGAATAATGAATTAAAAAAAGCGACAATCAAATTACTATGCTACTGTGCTATCCTACTGTACATAAAATATCTATTGTAAAGCACAATATAAATTAACATTTCCTTGTAATAATATAATACCAGCGAAAAATTAACATACAACGAATTGCAGTAATAATAATAATAATAATAATAATAATAATAATATAGACAAACCTACTAATATTTACAATTAATTTGTCCAATTATAGGAATATATCACACTGACGAATGTTGCAGTTTTGGTGTTTTTATCGTCGATGAGAAACATTACAAATTGGAGATCGGGATAAGGTTAACTATGCTGGGAACCGCAGCTGAGTACTCTCTAACATTATTGATGAATTATATAATAATAATAATAATAATAATAATAATAATAATAATAATAATAATAATAATAATAATAATAATAATAAGAAGAAGAAGAAGAAGAAGAAGAAGAATGGTCAGGATGAGAAGGAGAAGAGGAGGACGAACAAGAAGAAATCTGTCGCACTACGAGCTCGTTTCATAGAAATATTTTGAGCACACACTTTTAAATCTTCCGTGGTTTGATATCCCTCTGACCTCCTGCGGAAGGAAGTTCCATTCACGCCTGGCCACAACCGTGAAGGAATTGTTGTCGGTTGAGGCTTTATGCCTAGGAATAGCGAGCAATGTCGAGCTTAACGCTCTGGTGTTTTAATCATGGTGTTCAGAAAGGCTATAAAATCGTTCATATAGGTAAGATGGGGATTGCAACGTAAGGATTCGGTGCAGCTTGCGTCTGTCTTCAAGGCGTCGACGGAAGATTGGGTAACATGATCAGAAAATTTCCGATTATCTCGGTTTCGCGTCTCTGTAAACTACGTCACAATAATCGAATATTTGAAGAACGAGGCTTTCAACTATTTTCTTCTTTAAACTGAACGGGAAAGTAAATTTGACATTGTATAATATGTGCAGCATCGCGAAAACTCTTCTACTCACAGATATGATCCGTCCAAGAGAAGTGCTGGTCAATGTTTACTCAGAGTCTTTTACGCTCTTGCAAAAGGGTAAAGCTTGGTTTTGAAGTCGTACGTCAGGAATGGACATGCGGTAATTAGTGGAAATACGTTTTGGGTGAACAACTGCTATGGTGTGGGATTTTTTCGGGTTTAAAATAAGTCCATGCTGGGAAGACCATCTGCTTATGGCCTCTAGATGCATGTTAATTTACATGGAAGATGAACAATAGGGGCCCTAAAACAGACCCTTGAGGGTCACCGAATGATTTTACAGCCCATTGGGATCTTTAATTGTTTACCACTACGCACTAGTAAAGGGTTTGTAAGGTACGACTTAAAAAAATAGGGCTATCGGGCCGATGTGCAGAGAGCGGAGCTTGGATAATAGTATGTCTACATTTACCGTGTCAAACCCACTAGTAAAGTCAAGGTGTGTCAGTATCGACACCTGCAGTTTGTCCATTGCTAGTCTTATATCACCGAGCTCGATAGCGTCAGTCGCTTAAGTGCGGCCAGTATCCAGTATTCGGGAGATAGTAGGTTCGAACCCCACTGTCGGCAGCCCTGAAAATGGTTTTCCGTGGTTTTCCACATTCACACCAGGAAAATGCTGGGGCTGTACCTTAATTAAGGCCACGGCCGCTTCCTTCCCACTCCTAGCGCTTTCCTATCCCATCTTCGCAGTAAGACGTATCTACGTCGGTGCGACGTAAAGCAACACTAGCAAAAAAAAAAGAAGTCTTATATCACCTGTTACCCGAAGAAGTGCAGTCGTAATACTGTGTCCTTTTCTGAAGCCAGATTTCAATGGGTCAAAAAGAGAATGCCATCACCATAAGATCTATCTGTGTCGGTGCGACGTAAAGCAAATAATAATAATAATAAAAGAGAAAGACTGGTTAAGATTTCTACTGGGTACAGCTCCAGCATTTGCCTGGTGTGAAATTGGGAAAGCATGGAAAGCCATCTTCATGGCTGCCGACAGTGGGATTCGAACTCACTGTCTCTCGGATGAAAGCTCACAGCTGCGCGCCCCTAACCTTACGGCCAACTGGTACGGTGCAAATTTTCTATCATACTTGTCACACTACTTCGAGGACTGAAATAGTTTAGCACGAATCTTGCGGCATTTCGCTGTACCATCTCAAGTTCTTTATTGAGTCCTGTTTGGTACGGATCCCATACAGCTGCTCCATATTCTAGGACGGGCCTTATTGAGTGGTATATAGCCCTGCGCCTTCGCCTGTGTACTGCTGCCCTTTAGCACCGTCATCACGAAACATAAGGGCTTGTACACTTTAGTATTTACATATCCTACGCGGGTGTCCATTTTAGATCTCTCTTTACGTGCATTCCTTTCATGAGTCACCCTCTACCATATCATTCGATCCAAGACAATATTGAAAGTCCCCTTGCCTAAGTTTCTTTCGCATTCTTATTAGACTGCATTTTCGAGAATTTATTTTCATTTTGTTACCGAGTGCCCACTTATGGAGCATATTTATATCGGCTTGTAAAAACCTATTATCGCTAGAATTTTTTATTTTTCTGTATATTATGAAGTCGTCAGCAAACAAGCTGCATTCACTTCGAATTTCGTTCGGCAGATTTTTTATAAACGCCGTAAATAGGAGTGGCCCTATTACACCACCATGTACTACGACCGACTTTATAGTAACTGCGCCGTAGTATTGACTTCCTACCTTTACCCTTTTCGAGCTGTCTGTCTAAAATTCCTGGATCCACAGAACCACCATTTTATCAATGTTTGTTTCCACCTATATTCGGATCAGAATTTCATGTGGTTCTACATCAAATGCTTTAGCAAAATCAATTAATATTAGAATTTTATATAAAAAGTTCGCGATCTTCTTGTGCTTATTTTAACAACTTAAAGTCGTTAATTTGCGAATTACTATTAAATAATGAAATTCAGACTAAAATTCATCTTAATAAAACTAAGGAAATTACTGTAAGAAAGGTGCCCACAAGACACTAAAATATCGCCCACATTATTTCATTTAACCATCGATGGGGTGCTCAAAGCACTCAATGACCCTGAAATTTTGGTTTTTCCTTGTGTAATGATATCGATAACGTATCTTCAGTGGCATGATTTACTCATTGCCATAGTTGAAATTAGCAACAGGGTTCTTATTCATCTAGCAGAAAATAAAATTGCGCCTGCTGGTCTTAGAGTAAATCCGTCCAATAGGAAATTATATTTTTTTGTGAAAGAAAGAACCCTTACATCTCCAGGTAGACATATGTGAACAATTCCATTCTTCACTCTCTCACAGATTGTACAGTATCCATAAAATGCCTTGATGAGAGCTGCTCTTACGAAACCATCCTGTAGCTATGAATGCTGTAGCAGGATTGAAACCCTTGGTCATTTAATGCGATTCTGTACCAAGAGTGAACTGCAGAGTAATAGATACGATCTATAAAATGGGAATTCTTTGAAGAAGTACCCTGCGTGTCATCATGTGGCTCTAATAGGAAAGCTGATACCGTGGCAATAAACCAGAAACAGTGTGTAACCTACATCTTGGATTCAAGCAATGGAGGTGGATGTAGAGAAGGAACTAATCTTCGAGCCATGTTTTCTACACCTCAGCGAGCAATAAAACATTCCATTATGAACATGTGAGGTGCACGATCTACTTTTCGAAGCTAGAGGTGGCATGTCAAAGTTTGTTTCCCGCATCCTGATAGAAGTGGGTTTCTCAACAAACATTCTGCACGATAGTGTCCTGACCTTACTTAAGGACTCTCAAACCGTTTAGCTTCACAATTCCGGTTTATTTTTGTAAATTGAAGGTGTACCGGGCGGTACACCTCCACGCCGCTAATTCAAAAGGTGCGCCAGTTGAAACTCCTCTGCTGGAGGAAGCCTGAACTTGATTGACGGTATTAATTTTCTACTTTCTCAGAAGATGTCACTACCTGTAAATTTTGGAGTTTTAGAACTGTGTCATTTTTGATGTGTTTTTGTTTTGCTTGAAGTAAGAAGTGTGAACTTTCTCTTCTAGAGGACACTACTGAAGAACTACAATAGTGCACCCTAGTGCGAAGAAAAAGAACTGTTCTTTGGAGAAAATTTTATTTCAAAAGTTTGTTCTTTGTTAAATTTCTTTCAGTCATTGGTTAAGTTGGCAATATTACCCCTTTCTTTCCCCTTGTTTTAAATCTAGCCAATCCCGAATTTCTGAAATTAATTTTCCACCAATAATGTGTTTCTTCTTCATCTTGTGTAGGGGTTTCTCTTTTTTCTCCAATAAAGTGATTGTGGGCGGGTGTTTTCATTCCCCTAACGCCTAGAACCTTCCGCGAGAGTATATAAACTGCTGATTTTAGGGTCTCTGAGCCACTTCTGTTCCATCTTTCAGTGTGTAAAGTACATAGCAGGGGGCGGGTAGCGCCTCTTTCTTCGGCGGCGGTCAACAACAAGGTAATGGCCGATTAATTACTTATTTTCTTGCTTGCTCAGCAGTTTAACTCACGGGGCGGGTCCGAAGCTTTTTCTATTATGTAACCCTCCTTAAAATGTAAAGAAACTTGTATCTATTTCATCTTTTGAACTGCATATCGGGATAGAGAGTGCTTAACCCTCTCGAGCTCCCAATCATAATGTTTTGAGGTGAACTTATTTTTCTCAACCTATTCTTCGTTAATATAATGTAAATTGTTCTTTTCTGAAGTCACCTCTGTAGTATGGGATTAGCCCTTGCATTAATGGCCTAGTGCCAAGTAGGTTTTTAAAAAAAACAAAGTGTATTAGGAGTGCAGATCGCCTCCTCTCAAATTGTTATTTTGGAGGTCATGTAATTACCCCTTTTCATTCAATAGACCTCAGTAGGTTGGGTATTTTACCCCTGTGTCTATGTCCAGTGAGGACAACTTGAAGGTGGAGTTTGGTGTGGCCTTTGAGAGGCTTAGAGTTGAGAGCGAGTGGCTCTTTTTGAAAACTGAGTGTTGTATGCCTCGTGGAGGCTTTTCAGTGTAATTTGGAGCAAGGGCTCCTAGGCATGAATGGGGTTTTCTGCCCCTCTGTTGAAACTTGTGTTTGGGGTAAAACTGAGCTGATTGCCCAAGCATTGTGAAGTCAGGGCGCGAAGCCCAAATTCTGTAAATATTGTAACTACCCTTTTGACTTGCTACTTTGTACCTGCCATGCTTGTTATCTCCTTATTTTGAAAAGAAAATATAACCTTGTTAAATTTTAAATTAATTTTACTTTCGTAGCTGGAGACCTATTCACACCCGCACCTTCTTTCACCTCTACCTATCACGGAAAGCTCCGTAACAGAAGGAATGAGTTTTAAAGATTTTCATTGAGAATTGTTTTTCTATCTTGAAACTGTTGAAATAACATTTGATCAGCTGAACCTTCAGTCAGATTAATATATCTATCTAAATGTCTAATTTTTCGACCCTGATTCTACAGAGCAGTCTAGACTGATCAAAGTATTGACCCAAGTCTGTAGTTGGGTTCGTCTGTGTTTAATATCCTCGGTGGGATCAGGCCTCAATCTCCGTCTGGAACGGACCGTGGTACAAGGCGAGGTTTTCTTGCGTTTACACTCGCTGCTGAGGTGAGGTAAGAAGAGCACTCTATCACGTGCTTCACTTTTCACACTGGAGGAACTAATTATGTTCCGACTGTATTGGAGCGGCTCGCCTTACTCATTACCCAGCGCTCTCCATGCACACTCTAATGAGCGTACTAGAGAGAGTTACATTATGCGTCGGCTCAGGTAGAGTAAAGAATTAACTAAGTTTGGAAGCTTTCGTTACCACCATAAGAGCTAATTACCTCCATTCTAGTTCTCACTGCCGAATCAACAAAGAGACAAATTCTAAGGTAGTGAAGGTATTTCGAAGTTTGAAGACTTAGGTTACAGACTAGATATTCATATGAGGAAGCATATGGAAGCAAACACGTTATTCACTAAAAATAATATTAATTTACATTTCAGCCAATTAGTTGCAACATTGTCACAGCATAGACAACATCTGAAGCCCTCGGCGAAGGTGACAAGTTAAGTTAATTTTACAAAAAAACCGGGAAGTAGCATTGCTCACATTTCCGAAGTCAGAATCCCGGCACTACCCAGCTGCCGTCGGCTTACTTTATTTGAGTTCTTCCACTGTTCTGTAAGGAAGAGGGCTTTTAGAATATTTCACATCATTGAACGACATACCAATTTCTAGGACCACATAGAAAGCAACACTCATAACCATAAAACACCAAGTTGGCTGCGCGTTTAAGGCCGTTCAGTTGTTACTTTGCACAAGGGATATGGTGGATTCGAACCCCACAATCGGCCGCCTTGAAGATGGTTTTTCATGGTCTTCAATTTACACACCAGTCTGTACCTTAATTAAGGCCACGGTCGATTTCTTGCCAGTCGTAGCCTTTTCCTATCTCATTATAGCCAAGTTGGTACTAAGTTGGTACGATTTTTTACCACCAGCAAATAACAAGTAGAGGATATCAGTCTCTACTGCTGTACGTTCACGTAGCTGATAACGAAGAAACTCTAATGCATATAAACAACAACAACAACAACAATAACATAATAAAGTTCTAGCGGCTTAGGGCCGGTTCTACCACCTACGGTTGAAGAAGTCCGTAACTGTCCCTCCGCGTAAAACGATATTTCCGTTCGACCACTCCCGAGTAGCGCCAGTGCCGTGCGGTGAACATATTCATTACCCCAGCTGAAAAATGTTTTTTAAAATATAAACAAATCGTAGCCCCACAACACTCTCTAAAGTCAACATTACCATTTTATAAGGCTGCATTTTTCGTGGAAAGGTCTACCTGAGAAAGATCTTTCAAGAATATTTTCAACTACACGCTCGCAATACTTCCAAATTGATATTCACGGCAGTGAAGTCACGATCATAACTTAATCTATAGCAGATTTTAAACAATGTACTAACAGTTTCATCCGGTGACGCTCCGTGATAGTACAGTAATTCTTTTTCACAAAAATACACCGGGACTTACTATTAGTTTTTTGCTAAAAATTCTAAACTAATCAGCAAAATTTAATTGGTATTTTACCGTCATTAAAGTTTTATAGTTTCACTCGCATACTGAGTGTACGTGCATCAACGACAAACGAGGGGAAATATTTGTCACGACGTATAACACACGTTTAATTCATGAAGAATGCCACAGAACTCGGGCCACCTTCACATATAATCCAAGAGGAACACTACAAAAATTCACCATATACCACCATTACAGACAACCAGTCGCGCTTAACTCTGTGTTCATGCTGGGCAACCTAAATATTTTTGTGTGGCTATCGGAACGCATACTCTACACGTGCCATCAATGAATTCCTCGAATAAACTGTATACATGCCTAAACCCAAGACTAAAATATATTCTTCTATATTACAATTTATTTCATATACTGACCCTATTTTTATTAGCAAGATGATGTGCAAGTGGCTATACTGTTAAGATGTTGGTACTTTTTCTTGCAGTCTCTATTGTGTGGCGCTGAAGACTTCGAGTGTCAAGTATTAAAACTAACACCCCTTACCTAAGCTAGCTGATCTGTCGCTGTAAATTGCTGTCGGGGGAGGGGGCACAGCTCCGCCTCAAGGAAGCTTCAAGTGCATGCGACACCCAAGCGGCCTTAAATTTCTCTGGGGTTAGCTCTCTATCGCTGGAGAAGCTGAACTGCAGTAGAGCGAGCGGATTGTCCAGACAGCTGTACTTGCCTTGGTTTAGATGTTCGCAAGTTTTTAAATATTATAGATTATACATTTACTTCAGTTCATCCGATGTTAGGGTATGGTAACTTGGTATAATTTGAATATATTGATTCTCGACAGGTAAACAAAATTATAGCAGGGTATGCCCATACTAATTAAGCATGTGTAATCGTGATAGCCAATGCGCAATGTGAGAAGTATAAGTGAAAGGTGTAAATAATTCAAGTGGAAACGCTTCTTTAAGTTTTTTTTGCTAGGGGCTTTACGTCGCACCGACACAGATAGGTCTTATGGCGACGATGGGATAGGAAAGGACTAGGAGTTGGAAAGAAGCGGCCGTGGCCTTAATTAAGGTACAGCCCCAGCATTTGTCTGGTGTGAAAATGGGAAACCATGGAAAACCATTTTCAGGGCTGCCGATAGTGGGATTCGAACCTACTATCTCCCGGATGCAAGCTCACAGCCGCGCGCCTCTACGCGCACGGCTAACTCGCCCGGTCTTTAAGTTTGTAGTAGTGTAAATAATTCAAGAGAAAACGCCTCTTTAAGTTTGAAATAATTAAAAATCGAATGAGGTCTAGAAAGAGACTAACGAACATTCACGATGTCAAGATCACTCTAAAATATGATTTGTAAAGTATGTTGTATGGCATATCCATGTGAATAAGATGTTTTTCAGTAGTATGGGCTGCTCTTTTCGGACAAACTGGATGTCATTCCCTTAAGGAAATTTGGTCATGAGTTCTATATTATATTCTCCACACGAAACACCTGTCTTCTAATTTATTTCATGTTTGCTATGTTGCTTATGAGTTAGGTTAACCTGTGTAAATTTGTAAATTATCTCTGTTCCCAATGCAAATTTAGGTCATGATGTTGGCTTCGTGTTTTGAAAGGAGTCATAAGTATTCAGCCTGTGCACCGCTGTCATCAATATTAGGTGAAGATTTTGCTCTAAATTAGCACCTATTTACCATTGTATTGTTCTATTTGAAGTTGTAGTTTTCATGTAATATACAAGGGGTATTGCACCTTCTGTCTGTTGATGTTTGGTTAAAGTTGAGATGGTGAAAGGATTCATGACCTGAGGAGCGTACCTCCTTTTAACCTTAATGTTTTGTGTCTGATCCTCTGTTTATATTGATGTGTGTTGAGGTAGCGTGAGGGTTGATTGCGGAGATTATGGTTTCGTCATGAGGTGACTGGTTCCTCTGGAGCCATAATGGTGGTTGTTGTGGTGATTATATTGGGGTGGGCACAATGTGATTTGTTGGCATGTTTTCGAGAATTGTGTTATATCCTTTTAATTTCGGGGCTGACACAAGTACACTGGTGGTCACTGGTGTGGTGTCATGTTGTTGGTGTAGTGTGGGTTATGTTAATGGTGGAATGTCGACTCTAAGGGGAGGTTGTACATTGCCTTGATATGTTTCCTAGGTGTCATGGTGGATTTGGCGAATACTCATTTAAATGTATCTGCAACTCATTTAGGGCGATATTCTTTAGTTAAATGTACTTACTCTTTCCGTGTGTGCTTTTGGTTCTACTTATGTTCTCTGGCATAACCTGTTCTTTAGATGTCATTTTCGATTTAATGTGGTGCTGTAATGTTCATTTTGAATTAACCTACCTGTCTATGGTATTTTATCAGTGGAGCTTGATATCGGTTAACATTGTTATTGTAATAACTTACCGTTCTGTGATGTGGCTGAATAAGTATGGGATTATTTTGCTCTTGTCGGCCGGTACTGAAGTCATCAATCCTCTATTTGGTTATGGGGCCTTGTAGTGGCTTCCTCCTTTCTTATAATTGCATTGAGCGTTGACTATCGATCTGGCACGTTAACTACCATTTATATTTCATCTACCTTGTTTCCTTTGTATTTGGAGGTGTACCGGTAAGCTCTGAGGCTACAGTATAAGTCTGCGGATTTTACTTATTATTAGACCGAGTTTTTGGGCCGAGATCCCTTTGGGATAACATGTAGTGAATCGTGCTAGGTCTCTGCTCCTTATTTTTCCTGTTGGTCATTTAATTGAGGTGCATTTCATTACCTTTCATTTAATTGAGTGGTCCATTGTGGATGCATTTGTTGGATGATTCTGTGAAGTTGGGGGAATGAAGTGATTTCAGATTTATTTACCCTCCTGAATTTCCGTCTTGTCATTTTCTGTCCCGTTGCTCCTGTAGTGTTAATGAAGGAACAGCGATGAATTATTATTCTCCTGTCTGATATTATTCTGGGCCTGGTAATTGTTGATAGTTCGGTTGTTGATGACACACTTAAACGCGCACCCTCCATCTTTTGAATTTTGAAGTCTCCAATCGTTGCTGCCTATGTTTGCCTTGCCTTGAATATCATTAACTCTAACTCTAGGATATCTTCCTTTACTAAAACTTGATATTTGTGTATGTCTTTGATTTTCATGTCTGTAATGTCTTCGATTTTGGAGATAAAGTTTCCTCATAAGAGGTATTCAACCCCGTTTTCACGTTTTTACCACCTTAAGGTGATTTTCCGAAAACAAATAATACGTATTTCTTTATTTTAAAGGAGATTTCAAGTAACAATCTTTACGCCTGTAATCTGTTCAGCTTTTGAGATATAGATATACTCATTTAATCAATTCATCCCCTCTTCACCCCCTTAGCACCCCCAAAATTTCATTTATTTCTCTGAAGTAGTTTTGGCTCAGCAATGATGAATCTGTCAGTCAGTCAGTCAGTTACTCAGTCAGTACATGTTATTTGATATATCTAGATTTCTGATCCAAGAATTAAATGTCATGAAGTGATTCAAACCAAGGTCTCCCAGAGAGACCATACAGCTGATGTTACAAGTACCGCTAACCAGTTTCTCCTCTGGGGAATGAACGCTTACTTTCATAAGTAAACATGTTTGTCTCAGTACAAGTACTATTTGTATCTCCTCGTAGACCGGAACTCCACTCGTAAAATATGATCTAGGTTAAGTAATTTATTCAATCGATATGATTTATTTATTATTGCAGTGAAAGACGATCTCGTAAACCATTTGTAGAGTGATACCAAGAGTCTTGTTAATAACAGGGAATCACAGAGAAATTTTATTATGAATATTTGAAGTGCTGTGAAAGTACTATTTTTCCTTCATACTATCATTAAATTAATACAGTTGGTTCATTTCAATAAAAGCTTACTACTCCAACTTACATTCGACAGTTAAGCCAAAATAATAGCGTAATTCTAAATGAGACCCATGCTTGTCTTTGGTCTCCTTATTGCAACTGAAACCAGTTAAGGTAGACTCCCTGAAATTCTATATCAAGAATTAACACTGAAAATAAGAAAGGAAGTAAGGATTTATTTTTATTTCCATGTCACTCTTGATATTGTGATCATATCCACGAGACTTCCAGTTTTACGTGGATCCGATTTACCTTAAATTTAGGATAGAGTATTCATTTTTTGTAATCCAAAATTATGTTTTGATACATGACTTTTTCTTATTGCAATTAAATAAGAGTTTATAACCATGTTCCAAATTATCACATTTTGTCGTAGATGTTAAACAGTGTTATATATCCTAGAACAAACATGTATCCTGTTCCTTCATTAGTTAAATTAGTGCTTAATCACTTTCCTCTTATTTTCTGTTACCAACTATTTTTAATGTACGAGCAATTGCTGTCCTTCCTTTTGTGACGCACTCTTTATTAAATAATTTTGCAATTTTTCTCTTTTTGCTTTGGGTTCACTACCCAGTTATTTGACCCTAAAGTCTGTCCTTCTAAATACTCTCAACAGATAAGCTTCTTCCATTGTTTATCCACAGAACAATACGCTCGTCATGTTTCACTCCTTGACCCTTATTCTTACAGATGTTATAGTAGAAATGGAAGTTTCAGCGAAGGTATACCATCACTGGTGATAGCGCACCTTCACTGACTCCTGTAGTAAAAGTGGATTATTGATACCAATTTTGCCAAAAATGACACATTCACTAGGGATAGTGCACCATCGTTAATGGTGGTATACCTTGACTGCCAAGAGGTAACGAATATAAACCATAGTGCTGCAATTGAATACATAGTCATATTCCAAAAGATGCAGTTTATGAGCTTCAATTTGAAAACATAGGTAATCATGTTATATAAAATAGCATGAAAAGTGTAAGGTATGAACAGAAAAAAATAATTTGCTGCGCTGAAAGTTGCATTTTAGTTTATGAAAATGATAATATAATTGAAAATGAATTTAATGCAGCTTTGATGTGCACTATGGTACTTAGAGTTGCACAGCACATTTTGCTATTTTCAAAATCATCTCAAAGTCTGACATTTGAGCTGGCAGTTGCATTCGAAGAATCCCTGGCCGCTTACTGTTTACTGAGACGACGCAACTGTCCTCAAGGCAACAGTTTTCATTGCTGGAACTTCCTCCTCTAAGCTTATTCTAAGAGAAAAAGTACTGAACTGGGACCTGAGAAAAATGTTGTCACAATCGCTTATCGTATCGTCCCTTCCCAAAATATGCAACAGCAATCAATTTAGTACCTTGCGTAAAGCTGGCTCAGCACACAATATCTCGTCCCGATTTGCTAGAAGCCATCAGCCATTGTTTCGAGGATGACACCCAAGATCGACGTTGCATCTCATCTTCCTCAATCGAAGTCGGGAACTGGAACTCTCACTGTACATCCCTCTTCCACCGGTGGCAAACAACGATCCGAGCACTTTTGCATTCTTTGTGCTTGTTCTTCTAAGCACTTGTACGTCTCAGTTCTATTTCTTTATTAGCACGAGCAGACTCGTCTAAATCAGTCAGGCAGTATTCATTATTGTCCGGAGCAAATTATTTTTCTCCGTTCTCAATCTCTGTTCCTGTTGGTACATTATCCTCTTGCACTGGGGATTTGCTATAATCATTATCCAGCAACGTTTCAGTCTCTTTCTCACTGCTATCACATATCTGATTAATTATATTTTCAAGGTCATTCTCAGAGTGAACCTTCACCAACGCTTCAGGAAGTAAACTTGATGAAGACAAACCATGTTCAGGAGGGCATCCGAATATCGCTTCGTATGGGGACCTTTTAATTCAAAAATGTACAGCGCTGTTCTTCATTAACTGGACAGGCCTTAGTACACGGCTCCACTCAGCGGTGTTGTGCTCCTGCATCGATGTAGTTGGCATATTTTTTATATCTTGATTTGCTCGCTCTACACTGCCTTGGCACTGGCCTTGCACAATCTTAAAATTGGACCATAGTTCAGTTAGGCTGTTCATTATTTTGTTAACAAACTCGACGATTGTCTGACTTCAACACAGACGGAGCGCCTAACAACATAAAAATGTCAATGATGTTATCGCATATCACCTCATCTGCTTTGGAGTTCAGTGGCCTCGGAACAACAAATGGACCTGATAAACCACTATGAATTTATAGTCTCCATCTGGTTGTGATTGAAAGTCAATTAGATCAACTTGACATCTGGAATTTAACTCTTTGAACAGCATATGCTTCACTACTATTCCTTCCTTCTAACCTTTTTGTTTTTGTAAACAAGTCCCATGTAAGTTAAAATGAATATGGACACCTCTGTACGTTAAAGTACTTTGTCTTTAAGCATTTTATCATTCGGTCGCTTCCACCGCGGCCACTCGTTACATGAGCATCATGCAGAATATCATGCAGCTCTTCATCGTCAATGTAGTACTTTATCGTGCCTTCTTCAGTAAGAATTTGTGTTAATTTCGTTATTCCATTCACCTCGAGCACTTCATATCTCTTCAAAACATTGTAACCGTTGCCGTCCCTCTTTTATGTCCAGATTATAGTGATTTAACCTTGCTGATAAATGACTGGTACCTTTCTCTGTCCATGAAGACACAATTTTATTTGGGGTTTCCCTGCTCCACCCTAAGATGTTCGTAGAACTTCACTGATTCAACCATAGCTGCACATATGTATAACATAACAATAACCAACTGATGATAATTACATTCATGCAGATGCCTGGTATGATAGTTGGTCGCTAATAGGAGGTCCTGTTATAGGACAAATATATCAGTCTATTGTTTGAATCATATTGAGAGCTGGTAAAAATTCACCGCCAAATTAAACGCGCCCTACTAATAATCTTATACTGTACACATCCACTATCCGGGGCCAGTGATGGTACACCTTCACTAGTGGACGTGTTTTATTCGTTTTATGGTAAGCTCTCACTGATCATTTTAGTGATCCACTTCCAGTATAACATAGATACCAGTTAACCACCACACCATACCTCTATTCGTAAATTTTGTCTTTATGTATTTATTTATTTATTTATTTATTTATTTATTTATTTATTTATTTATTTATTTATTTAATTTCCTTTTTCTTTATTTATTTATTCCCTCCTTTCATTCATTAGCTAATTTCACGGAATTTCAGTAGTGTTCTTTTGGGCCTAATTCTGACTTGATAATATGCTTCTCATTACCTTTCATTCTAATAGTTATTTTCTTACCCAGCTACTTTTCTTCGTTCTGATTCCCTCTATCTCAGCATTCTCGCGTTATTTTTCTGCCTAGCATACTTTCTACCTTATTTACCCAGTTATTATCATGTAGATGTTTCATCCGATGTGGTTATGCTAAATACACCAATGTTTTCCTCTTCTTAATCTTAATCGATATATTATTGACCTTTTAACTGCACTAGTACTGCACCTAACGTTTCAGCACAAGTGAAAACAAAGTGACATCAGTGAACTAACCGACATCTGAACGTATAATAATAATAATAATAATAATAATAATTTCGTGTGGCTATTTCTAGCCGAGTGCAGCCCTTGTAAGGCAGACCCTCCGATGAGGGTGGGCGGCATCTGCCATGCATAGGTAACTGCGTGTTATTGTGGTGGAGGATAGTGTTATGTGTGGTGTGTGAGTTGCAGGAATGTTGGGGACAGCACAAACACCCAGCCCCTGGGCCATTGGAATTAACCAATTAAGGCTAAAATCCCCGACCCGGCCGGGAATCGAACCCGGGACCCTCTGAACCGAAGGCCAGTACGCTGACCATTCAGCCGACGAGTCGGACATCTGAACGTGAAACAGCCGATGTTTGGCCATTTTAAATGCTCGCTAGATCTGCTACCGTTTTCAAGCCACCTATTACTTTTCGTCTCGTTTAAGGTAGATTGCCCAAGTAAAATTTGAAAATGATTCTTAATTCGCTCTTACTTCACGAGTTTGTCAATCTTTTTCTAGTGATAAAATTATCTCCTTTACTGGGACTTCTTGCAGTCAAAAAGGCCTAGTATTTTTGTCTCAATTTATACAAAGCATTTTAGCTGCATGTGCTTGAGTTTACAACCTTATAATTATTTTATAAAAATCTTGCGTTACAGAGTTTTGTTACCAAGTTTAATCCTCGATTCGGAAATGTGAAACAGGATATCTGCAGCGAATACCTTTAGTTTAACGTGAATATGAAAGCGTCAACTGAGGAGGAAGAAAAGAAAAGCCCGGTTTTTCGGCGACTTTTTCATAAGCATCGCGACAGGGCCTTTATCCAGCATCTGAACGTGATTCCACATAACACAGTCACAGTGAGTTTTGATATGATGCAAAAACTTCCAAAATTAACATTGGCGAATCTTATTATGTCAGGCAGATGGTGTTATGTACTAGGTATAGTAATTCTTGAGAAGACAAAAGCAGTTTTCCCATATACTGTCCATTTCTATAGCTGGCACCATTCTGTGAACATGGAGTCTTAAAGAACGTCCGATATACTGCTGCATTCCTAGACAGCTCAAACCGGTTGAACATCAATATCATTCAACATCAAAATCATATCCTTGCCAAAGAAAATGGTTCAGTCCAACTTCTCTGGGTAATGGTGTACAAGGAGAATGACTTACCTTTCTATACACACGCATTAATTTTACCAGATGGTAATGGTATTAGTGGTACTGAAATAATTTATGATTTGTCTGTCTGACAAGTTATTTACTGTATTCTTGTTCAGTAGACATTTATATTTGCTAAAATTAAGTCCTTTGCACAATTTATATTCTTTCATTTAATATTTTTATTTAACTAATTTATGCCTTCACAATAAGTAACTGAATTTTAATAATTTTACATTTAAATATAGTCATTTTCTCAAAGGTTCTGTTAACTGCAGTGAAATGTGTGCCTTTCAGATGGAATTATTAAGAATTTCAGTTCCAAAATGTACCAAATCCATCAACATTTATTGAACATTTCCTCAACTGCAAAAGTGTTAACAGAAATACTTTATATAATAATGCATTAAATAAGCGCAATAAAAGCACTAAAGAGAATTTTCAGTTAAAAATTAACACTCTGAGAGTTTTTCTTCTCTCCTGTGATTTTTTACCTTCTTTTGGATTTGGTACCTTTTTTAAATAAGCTTCTCGCATGTTCCTTTTCTCATTTTGACGACAGATCTGGTACAGCTTGAGTATGATTCTCAGTAATAACCCACAATTTTAACTATGAATGCGATCAGTGCTTAAAATCTTCGAGCCCCATTAACTGCCATTTACGATGGCCTTCTAAATCTCTTCCTTCCCAATGACTTCCTAACTTTAATTACCTTCTGAAACGCGAAACTATGCGCACACCATAATCAAGTACTGATCAGGCTCCGCATTCCTAGAGGTTGTAATAGGTACCTATTTCGTAACTACGTCATGCGTATGTGATCTATTGTCATACAATATTATAAATTGTTGTTAGTGAGCCATAGCGTCTTTAAAATATGACATCATTGGTTTCTAAATTATAATTACACAGGGTGTACGAAAAATACCTTCCGATAATCATTATGACGAGTGCCAGGACAATTAAGTAGGTTTCAACTCTCTAACTCACAAGTGAGGCTTGTCTGTTCATAAGGCGCTATTTCAACATCCAAACAATAAATGAGTATTTCGTCCACTAGCATTACAGTAGTTGAATATTATCAATTGCCATGAACAATCCGGAACAGGAAAATCAAAATTCCTTAAAAGTTGTACAAAACCCGATCATGGGTACTTTGCATGTGCCTGTAATTTTGCGTTCTTTGCCCTTTTCCCGCAACTTTCCTAAGGTGGAAGTGGCACCTTTGTTACAGACATGCCACAACTGTGAGTTAGACTGTTGAAACCTGCTTAATTGTCCCTTCAATTTCTTATCCAGAAGTAAAGTAATATCGCTTTTGACGACGTCCGCAGTCCAAATATCCGCCTCTAATCACGATCTGTGATTATTGCACACATTTTTCATTCACGCAGTGCATTTTACCATATGTTTAAAATGAACTCTCCCACGCAGTCAGTTCTGTACCTGTGGATGAATAAGAGCCCTTTAAGGAAAACTTTGCATTGCAATCCACATTTACTAGATGACTTTCACTTTAATCTTTGTGTAACAATTGCCAAGTTCCACTTACGATATCTTTATACACATGTCTCTGGGAGAGCGGGAAGACATTTGATAATTACAGTGAAGTCAGTTGAGAGTTTTTCGAACATAATTTTATTTTTTAGTCCAGCATATGATTTTTCTCCCGTCTTTTGTTTTCATAGTTCCCTGGTGACTTGTATTTCTCTTCCTTTTCAGTGCCAACAGACACATCATTCGCCAGTATTAACGACCCTCTCGCAAGATAATGAGTGGAACAATGTGGCCATAACGGAACACGATGTGCAAATTACTTTGCTCTGACATATACTTCCATTACCATTGCATGCTAAAATTAAATGTGATATATTCCTAGAGAAGTTGTACAAAACACCTTATCTGTTTACCAAGAACCTCTAAAACTTGGAACACTCGCTTCCCAGCTTTAACTTTATGGCATTATATATTCTGAAACAAATAATTCTTATCTTAATTTCCATGCAGCCTCATATTCCGTCTCGTCCTATTTGTGTTCACTCTTTCGTTATTTCTAGAGGAATATGACACTACACCGCTCACCTCACCTGCCGTTTCCACTATATCAGGAGCTGAAAAATAGCTATTAACAAATTGTGTTACTTGTTACATGCGCATCAGAAACATAAAATATGAACACGTATAGTAAATCCACTTAAAACTCACACATCGCGCATGAGACGGCAACAATTTTTCACATCATTTATACACACTAGACTTAATACAAGCGACATTCCTTTTCTAAATTTTGTCTTATGTTGCTAAAACAAAGCATTAATTCTATTGTTGCGGGGCCACTTCTGAATCGCTTATGTCAGACTGCATTCAGTTCAAGACAGATGTTGATTCCAATCAATCAATCAATCAATCAATCAATCAATCAATCAATCAATCAATCAATCAATCAATCAATCAATCAATCAATCAATCAATCAATCAATCAATCAATCAATCAATCTTGATCTGCACTTAGGGCCGTCGCCCAGGTGGCAGATTTCCTATCTGTTGTTTTCCTAGCATTTCCTTAAATGATTGCAAAGAATGTGGAAAATTATTTAACATCTCCCTTGGTAAATTATTACAATCCCTAACTCCCCTACTTATAAACGGATATTTGCACACATTTGTTCTCTTGAATTCCAACTTTATCTTCATCTTGTGATCGTTCCTACTTTTAAAAGCACAACTCAGGCTTATTCGTCTACTAATGCCATTCCATGCCACCTCTCCCCTGACAGCTCGGAACATACCACTTAATCGAGCAGCTCGTCTCCTTTGTCCCAAGTCTTCCCAGCACAAACTCTGCAACATGTTCGTAACACTACTCCTTTGTCGAAAATCACCCAGAACAAATCGAGCTGCTTTCTCTTGCGGTTTTCCAGTTCTCGAATCAAGTAACCCTGGTGAGGGTCCCATACACAGAAACCATACTCTAGTTGGGGTCTTAAAAAGACTTACATGCCCTCTTCTTTACATCCTTACTACAACCCCTAAATACTCTCATAATAATGTGCAGAGATCTGTACCCTTCATTTACAATCCCATTTATGTGATTACCCCAATGAAGATCTTTCCTTATACTAACACCTAGGTATTTACGGTGATCCCCACAACGGGCTTTCACCCCATCAATGCAGTAATTAAAACTGAGAGTTCTTTTCTTATTAGTGAAACTCACAACCTGAATTTTAACCCCGTTTATCATCATTGCCTGTAGTCTATCTAACAACACAGTCGAGATCTATTTGCAGTTGCTTACTAATTTGTAACTTATTCACTACTGCATACAAAATAACATCATTCCCAAATTGCCTTAATTATGATTCCAGTTCTTACTCGTATCAATTGTATATATAAGAAAACATAAAGGTCCAATTGTACTGCCTTGAGTAATTCTCCTCTTAATGATTACAGTTCCAGATAACGCATCACCTACTCTAATATTTTACGTCCTGTTTTCTACAAATATAGCCACCAATTCAATCACTTTTTTGTCTAGTCCAATAGCCCCCATTTTTGCCAGTGGTCTCCCACGATCTACCCTATCAGGTGCCTGTAAAACGTTCCTAACTGGCTTACTTACTTTAAAAATATATAAATCTGAATTAAAATGAAAAATATGAAAATTAATATTCATTGAATATAATACTCAATCGTCGGACCTTGTACTCACACTTAGTTCTTACCTGATTACTTACACATACGTTATTTGATGGGCGCCAGCTACAACACAGTGCAGCAATAATAGAATGAGAATCTTGAATATCTCTAGGTTGTGGGGTAATAAGCTTACTTTTGACAACATACCATACAGGTTCTAGGAAAAGGAGATTGTTGTTCGGTTTCCCCATTAAATTTGAGGTTATGTAAGTCTACCATTGATATAAAACGATAAATTAATTTGATAGAACGAAATATATTCTTGAAATAATTTCAATAAATATAGTAAGAACTGCTGCGATAAAACATATGAGAATATAAAAGTATGGAATTGCAACTGAAAGAAACTAGGCATTAATTTGAATTCCTCTTTACCGGATATTTAACAATTATACACGACATTTATTTCTCACTGGTTCACTTGACTGTACCTTCAACACTTTGAGTGTAATTACGACGTATTCCTTTGACTTGGCGTTTGCTGTTGATGTATCAAGCCTAATTTGGTGATGTATCCTCTTTGTTTCACTGACGACTAAGTATCCATGTGACTGCTTCTTCTCCATCCAGATTACTGACTACTATCATCTCAGTACAACACTTCTTGGCAAGTGTCTCCATCCATATGACTTCTTGGCAAGTCTATCCTTCTATAACTTCATGGCAAGCCTTTTCGTCCGTATCTTCAAGTAACTGACCGACTGAAGTCTCCCCTTCCAATTGACTCACTTACTGTTTACCATCCATTTTACTGACCGACCAACTGTGGCCTCAATCTCCCAATGACCAATGACTAATGACTGACGCTACAAGATACAGCCAGCTTATATAGACATTAGTTGACACACCTACGCAATCTTCAGAAATATGTATGATATACTTCCACCCTGCTCCAAATGTTATATACAATGGTAAAATTGCCTGGGGCACTCAGTAGGTATCTCCACAAAGTGAGCTCATCGCTAAATGCTCACAATGACAGAGCGATGACTCGGCAGTTACGCTAGCAGTATTGCAACATGTGCGTTGCAATGTCAAAACATATTACAAAGCATATCCATATATGATATTATGTAGCAAGTCTTACTTTACATTGTAAAGTGCTAATATTCACACACACACACACACACACATATATATACACACAATAAATTAAATACAATCACGCAAGCGATAATCATCACAGAATTGAATTGAACAAGAATAATAGTTACAATAATAGTGATCTCACAGATATAATAATAATAATAATAATAATAATAATAATAATAATAATAATAATAATAATAATAATACACGTATCACATTGAAACGAGATTTGAACATTTACAATTCGCCTCCCTCATAAATAAATCGAAGGGCAAAGAATCGATTGATTTATGAACATAATATATATAACACTGGCACATATAAACACTTTAAACGTGTATACGACAATAATATTTGTTTACATCAATACATTTTATAAAATATCACAGATATGAGAACTATTCTTTCACAGTGTCATCATAGATAACTCCTTAAGTGTCCTGTTCTCTCCTTATTGTACACTACACAAGAGTATAACATTTAATTTAACACATACAAGTTATTTTATACGAATTTACAATATTACACATTTTTAAATCAAAACATTTTATGAAAATCACTTATATATGAGAACTTTTCTTGCATTTTGTCATCACAGTTAACTGCCCAATGTATCGTTCTCTCCTTGCCAGACAATACACGACAATGTAACACTTATTTTCCACGTTTTTCCATGTACTGGAGCTCAATGCACGAATACGACGTCTTGGTTCACACGCAAATTCACAGATGTTAGTTTTATTTTGCCAGTTTCTCACAAAAGTTAATCATATTATTATCTCAACAAATCTCACGTGAAGTACTTCTTCAAATTGTTTATGTTATAAGTACCGACAATCTTCCCTTCTTGATCTGTTAAGGAATATGCACACTTCCCGATACGGTTCACAATAGTGAAATACCCCTGATACAAAAGAAAGAATTTAGACATATTTCCCGCCTCTGCAGATGGTGGGAATGGAACTCTGAGTAGCACCTTGTCACTCAAACTGAATTAATTTTGCCCTTATTAAGTTACATATCTCAATAAATCCATCCTCCTTGGCAACAATAATTAAAGGATCACTATATCTACAAGATGTTTCAATTTCTCTGTAATCCAGCGTAATGTTTACTCTTTCTACGACGGCACTGGCATATTTAAGTTGAATGCGCTACTTACCTCACACAAATGATGAATGGTCATGTACTACACATTTATGTTCATATTCGTGTTCTTCTTGACTTATCACGAAATACAACTCGATGTTCACCTAACATCGAACACAATTACTCCTCCTGTAATTCACTCAAATTATCTCAAGCCACTGCCTCACACAGACTATCCCTCGGATCCTGGTCGTATGGACACGAGACACACATCAAAACATTTCCTCTCACTAGGAACACCTTCACTTACCTCTCATATCTTTAAAAGAACACACGTTACAATCACTTACCTCAGACCATCATAATTAACACGTTCTTCTTTGCTAGATTTCTCCCAGAACTAACACACACTAGCTAATTCAAAGTCTATACTACCTTCATGATTTGAAACCCAGTCAGCTCATAAAATAACTGAATGCACAAGATTTGATACAACAAGGCATGGCTGAAACTTACAGTTATATTCAATCGTGATTGGTACCGCTATCATTTTATTGACTCACCGTGACTTATTACCAACAGCTGTTATAATATCGAATAGTACCTTCACTTACCTTCTCCATATCGCAATTTCTATCATCGGAGTTACTACCTCACTACTAAGAGTATATTATCGGCATTATAAGTACTTACATCACTTATAAGATCACTTCTTATGTCTAAATTAATACTACTATTAATTACTTTATCTATGACTACGTCATTACTTAAAACTTTTGACTTATCACTACTTAGGTCACAATCACACT
The DNA here is from genome assembly GCF_040414725.1 of Anabrus simplex. Taxonomy (NCBI): domain Eukaryota; kingdom Metazoa; phylum Arthropoda; class Insecta; order Orthoptera; family Tettigoniidae; genus Anabrus; species Anabrus simplex. Next base: position 428,285,945 of record NC_090266.1, on the reverse strand, counting down.
GTACCCTTAAATCTACTTTCACTGCATAACTACTTATACTACATACCTGTTCATCTTCTACCTTCGGCCTGTTCACTTAACTTACTTATCCGAGTCCCTGTGAGTTTGAAATACTCTGGCTCGATAACGACACCTTGATAACCTTCGTATTTGGCATATCATAATCTCTCTGATATATCAAATCCATACGCCTCCCATCTACGGATTCGCTCTGGTTACTCTTCTGACCCCTATCACCATCGACATAACTCTTAATTCTCTACTGATCATGATTACTATCTCGCCTCTGATACTTGGCTAACATTTCCCCCCCCTCTGTACTCTACTACTTTCACTAAACATCATGCGTTCTCTCTCGCGCCCTTGCACACATTCCTCCCAAAGCCTGTCAATGAATTTCTCTTTAAAGTTTCACAAATTAGACATAGTATTCCAGTACACTCGAAACCATATTTTCCTTTCACCGATAAGAACATTAGACAAAATCTCCAACACATATTCCCATTCAATAATATTATTCCTCAACTTACTTGCAAATCTTTTCTCGACTAATTTTACAAATTCCATAGCATTGAACTGTTTTCCAGAAAACATAGGTAAACCACGATCCCTACTGAACAAACCACTCGCTACTATCACCTCTCAAACCGTATCACCTCTAAATTCCTGCCGTATCACTCCCTGGCAGTTCAAAATTTCTGCTTCTGCTACTCTCTCAGCATTCCCTTCCACTATTCTAACTTCTTCCTGCAATTCTTCCTCTCCCTCCTCGCCTGCTGTTATAGCGTTTCCTGTTCGTTCCGTAGTTCAGTGACCCGCGCAACCTTGCTTTCAATTTGTTCATTTCTACTAATCTGTTCCCTCATATCTACCCCGACTGCATTGTAAATCTTGTCCAATCTTTTCTCGACTACCTCAAGAATTTGTTCCTGATTGCTAGAAATTTTATTACTTAAGAGTATGATGTTGTTACAGTCCCCTCTACATACTTCCTTGACTCGCTCGGTCTGAATATGAAGATTGCTCCGACTCAACTTCATTTTACCTTCAATACCAACACACTTTTCATTTGACTTACTTTCTAACTTAGATGTTTGATTATTTATCTCTTATATCTTAATATCTATATCACTAATGATCGCATTGTTACCACAATTAATTTTTCCGTGTTACTGTTAATCTGTTTATTAAAAGTTTCATTATTACTACTAATTACTTGTTCGAAGTGGCTAATTATCTGTTTATTCCGATTTTCGAGTAATTCTTTCATGTGTTTATTCCTATATTCATTACAGGCTAAATAATCCTTTCATTTCTTTATTACTATTTTCATTCCTACTAATTAATTCTTCCATCTGTTTATTACTATTTTCGCTCAGTATCATATTTTCATTACAGATCTCGGTAAATCTGGCCATCAGCAAATTTATAAAATTTTGGTACATCCCCACCCACCTCGCGATTTCCTTTTGAGTTTCGGTGTGCTTCCCAACTTCCGCACTTTCCGGAATTACATCAGAACCTTCAATCATGTTCATCAGCTCACGACTCTCAACCTCACCTTGGATGTTCATAGAAGCAACAGTCTCCTCGTCACGTGACTTACTATTGCCCTCCTTGTCCATCTTTGGTTCACTAATAAAAGTACGCGATCTCAAATTAATTTTCCTCTTCAAGTCCCTTGACATGCCACCAAAATACAAATATATATCACAAAATTACACTCCTCACATTTACCGGCTATAATTCCGCTGGCTTTAGATGTGCATACTGTTCCCAAAATGAAACAATGGTATGCTGTCATTCAAAACAAGTTCTGAATTTAATCGAGCCCCACGTTTGGGCGACAATATATAGAATGTTCCTAACTCACTTACTTACTTTAGAAATATATAAATCTGAATTAAAATGAAAAATATGAAAATTAATATTCATTGAATATAATACTCAATCGTCGGACCTTGTACTCACACTTAGTTCTTACCTGATTACTTACACATACGTTATTTGATGGGCGCCAGCTACAACACAGTGCAGAGATAATAGAATGATAATCTTGAATATTTCTAGGGTGTGGGGTAATAAGCTTACTTTTGACAACATACCATACAGGTTCTAAGAAAAGGAGATTGTTGTTAGGTTCCCAATTAAATTTGAAGTTATGTAAGTCTACCATTGAAATAAAACGATAAATTAATTTGAAAGAACAAAATATATTCTTGAAATAATTTCAATAAAAATAGTAAGAACTGCTGCGATAAAACAGATGAGAATATAAAAGTATGGAATTGCAACTGAAAGAAACTAGGCATTAATTTGAATTCCTCTTTACCGGAAATTTAACAAGTATACACGAAATTTATCCCTCACTGGTTCACTTGACTGTACCTTCAACTCTTTGAATGTAATTACGACGTATTCCTTTGACTTGGTGTTTGCTGTAGGTGTATCAAGCCTAATTTGGTGATGCATCCTCTTTGTTTCACTGATGACTAAGTATCCATGTGACTGCTTCTTCTCCATCCAGATTACTGACTACTATCATCTCAGTACAACACTTCTTGGCAAGTGTCTCCATCCATATGACTTCTTGGCAAGTCTATCCTTCTATAACTTCATGGCAAGCCTTTTCGTCCGTATCTTCAACTAACTGACCGACTGAGGCATCTCCTTCCAATTGACTCACTCACTGTTTACCATCCATTTTACTGACCGACCAACTGTGGCCTCACTCTCCCAATGACCAATGACTAATGACTGGCGCTGCAAAATACAGCCAGCTTATATAGACATTAGTTGACACATTGACGCGTCCCATTGGAATTGGGGAAGCTCGCTGGCTCTGCCGCCAGCAGAGTCAGAGGGTAGTAGGGAAGTAAAATACCACCGTGAAAAAAAACTGGTCCCTTGCCAGGGTTACGGCAAAGACTGGTAAATGACCAAAAGCCAGAAAACATCTTGAGACAACCTCTAGGGCTAACAACCCTAGTTGTAAAAGGATGGGTACCCGTCCAAAGCAAAGTCAAGTCAAAAAGCATGATGGCACAACATTTCAAGAAACATACCCCAAGGGGTAAATCTTCGGATAAATCCCTCGTCGTGAACGCTACGGCGCACGAATCTCGTTCGGATTCTGGGGGAGACCCGACATCATGCAAGAGACGAGTCGGAGCGTCTCGGTGTACCCCGAAGAGTCAAAAACTCAGGCCAAAATCTAAAACCTTTCTAGCAACTTTCAACATAAATTCACTTACACAAACTGGCAAGCTGAAAACCCTCACCAAAGCTCTTCACGAAAATCAGATATCCATAATGGCCCTACAGGAAACAAGGTACCCAGATGAAGAGATTTTTGAATCTGAATGCTACCGATTTTTCAAGAGCAAAGCGCAAAGAGGAATCCTCAATGGAGCTGTGATGCTTGGAACCGCGTTTGCTTTTAGAACCAAGATCCTTAAATCGGTTGCAAATTTCGAACCTGTGAATGACAGATTGTCTATACTCACAAATAAATGCGCGAACAAAACCTACGCCCTAGTTAACGCACATGCTCCTACAAACGATAAGAATAAGTCTGATCCAGACAAAGTTGATAATTTCTGGGACCTACTGGATGAAAAATTAAACAAAATCCCCAAACACCATGTCAAGCTTCTTTTGGGTGACTTCAATGCCCAACTAGGTCGTGAACAGAAGTACAAGAAAGTTATAGGAAATTACCCTGCTCACAAAAGAACCAATCCCAACGGCAAAAGACTGGTGTCCATTAGCGAAAATCACAACCTGCAGGTCATGTCGACCCACTTTCGCCATCTACCCAGAAAGCAAATGACTGGGCGTTCTCCCGTCCAAGCTCTCGGAGAGTTCCAAATTGATCATGTTGCAATCTCCAGGAGAAACAGCCCTGAGATTATGAATGTCAAGGTAAAGAAAGGCGTCAATGTGGCCTCAGATCATTATATGTCTCTTATCAAATTCAAACCAATTCCCACAAACACAAGGAAGACAACCAAGCAGATCACACGCTTCGACAATGATAAACTTCGGCAAAGGGTCGAGGAGTTCCAGGAGAAGGCTAGACCAAATGACTGTGACTTTAACAACGCCAAAAGTCTCCTTGCCGAGGCCGCCAAAGACCTTGCAGAAATCAAAAGAAGCAAAAGGCGTGCCTGGTGGAATGGTACCTGCGAATCAGTCCTCCAAGAAAGACTCAATGCGTGGAAACAGTACTACTCTACGAAACAGAAAATGATTGGGAAACCTACAAAACCCAACGTGCCCACGCATCTAGGGTGTTCAGAACTGAGAAACGTAAATACGAAAAATCTCTCATTGAAAAGATAGAACAAAACTTTAGGAAGAATGAAAGCAGAGAGTACTACAGAGCCTTCAAACGCAAACTCACTGGCTATAAACCACCATCTCTATGCTTTGAGCGAAAGGACGGCACACTGGCGACGTCAAATGAAGAAAATTGCAGCATTCTGGCAGATTACTTCAAGAATTTACTTAATTGCTCTAAACCGCAAAGCGCCATTGAGACCAAGAAACCGTTACTCAGGTACCCAGATTCCAGACCACCCGACAGAGATGAAATCAAGCGCCTCATTGTCCGTCTCAAAAATAACAAAGCGCCGGGGGAAGACTCAGTAGTAGCAGAACTATGGAAATATGCCCCAGAGGAATCACTTAATATCTTGCAAAAGCAAATAGAAGAAATTTGGAACAAGGAGACCCTAGCCGAAGATTGGAAAATAGCTTTCATCCATCCATTACACAAAAAAGGCAGCATGAAGAACATCAACAACTACAGAGGAATATCTTTGCTACACGTGACTTACAAAATTCTCCATCCTGGAGCGTTTGGAAGCACATGTCGAACATCAAATAGGTGAATACTAAGAAGGGTTCAGAAAAGGTCGCTCAACAGCTGAACAGATCGAAAAACTCAAAACGATCATCCGATATTGTACACTAAGGTCCAAGCAGTATGTGTCTGTCTTTGTGGACTTTAAGAAAGCGTACGACTCCATTGACCGGGAAGTCCTGCTAAACATCTTAAATGAATTTGGAGTTGATTTGAAACTGCTGGCATTAATTAGAGCCACCCTGACCGATACAAAATCTAAGGTGAATTTCCACGGATGTCTCTCGCATTCCTTTGACATCAAAACAGGAGTCCGACAAGGTGATGGGCTATCCCCGATACTCTTCAACTGTGTTCTTGAAAAGATCATCAGAACCTGGCGGGTGAGTTTACAGGAAACCAACTACAGTCCATAGAGAATAGGAACAAAATCCAAGGGGTCAGAACAGACTGCTTAGCATTTGCCGATGATGTTGCTGTTCTCTCAAACGACATAGAAACCGCTAGAGCTCAAGTTGAAATTTTAAAGGAAATTGCCGAACAAACTGGTTTGCAAATATCGTTTGAGAAAACAGAAGTAATGACTAACGTCAAAGAGGCTCCACCAAAACTCCATACAAAATACGGGGACATCACCCGAGTAGACAAATTCAAATACCTGGGTGAGATCATCATGAAAAATGGACTGGACAAAGAAGCACTTCAGGAGCGAGTACGCAAACTGGAAATAGCATACGAAACATCCCGCACAATCTACAACAAAAAATGCCTTTCCCAAAACACTAAGATACGTCACTATGAAGCAGTTCTGAAGCCAGTAGTTCTATATGCAGCCGAAATCCTGTCTCTAAATGGCAACAAAGGACTCCTTGAAGAACTGGAGGAAAGAGAACGCAAAATTGTGAGAGGAATCTTGGGATCAAAGTACAGAAATGGAATCCATCAAAAGAGATCCAACAAGGAAGTCTACAGCAAAATAGAGAAAATTACCGACACAATCAGAAAAAGACGGGCACGATTTTACGGTCATCTGAAAAGAATGGACGGAAGAAAGTTAACTAAAGAAATCTTTCACTTTTTTGTTTCAAACCCCAAAACCACAATTCCCTGGTTTAGAAATACCAAAGAAGACCTGCAAATGCTACATATCTCAGCTGAAGACGCCCTTAACAGAGATCTCTTCCGCAAGAAAATATTGACGAATGGGCTAAACCGAGACGAGCAACCGAAGAGAAGACACGGTGCTCCTTAGACAGAGGAGCGTAAGCAAGCCCACTCACAAAGAATGAGGGAAATTTGGGCTCTAAAGAAGGCCAAGTTCAGTGTCAAATGCAAGAAGACTTAACGTGGTCCTTGATGGCCCCAGCGAATTATATATATATATATATATAATACAGGTATCACCTTGTAACGAGATTTGAACCGTTTCATGCCTTACATACGCCAATCGCGATATAGTGCATTTGACCTCCTAAATCCAAGATATCTGCTATATTTGCTGGTGTCATACAAGTTGAGCTTCAGTGGAATATCCTTTCCTAAACTCGAACTGTTTTCTATCGAACCAGTTATTAATTTCACAAACATGTCTAATATAATCAGAAAGAATGGTTTCCCAAAGCTTACCTGCAATGCATGTCAAACTTACTGGACTGTAATTTTCAGCTCTATGTCTATCATCCTTTCCTTTATACACACATTTAGTCACGAACTCAAATAAATATATAACCTAGCAAGGTCAACTTTAAAAAAAATTGTTAAAACTGTTTAAGTACAAGTGTTAGAGAGATGGTGCAATGGGGAAAACTTGTATATATAATTACTTACGGTTAAGGGGTATTGGCGGCCACAGCTCGAGGTACGCGCTGGAGGTGCACATTTTTGCAATTAGCGGCCACGTCGAATTTTGTAAAATTGGGGGAGAGGGTTCTTATTTCTAACCGAATTATTGCAACCTGATGATCGACGATTCAATGTATGAGTACAAGTCTAATACCTTAACTATATGATTGTTGTGTCTGAACTAATGTAAGTACAATGTTACGATGATATTATCTACTATGGAAGCATTCCAAAGAAAAACCATTTAAAGGAAGACCGAGATTCGAATTTCAACATACTTTCCCTCTAAATTCTACTCTGCACAAAGATATCCCCCCTTCCAGACCATCAAACTAATCTTGAACCCCTAGCAGAGGTGGGAAACGAACCTGGTCCAATCGAGCGGAAAGCTGCTATGTTCACCCTCAGGTCACGATGAAGGCAGAATTTGAGTTAGCACAGAACGAACAATCAAGCTTAGAGTTTTTGGCTCTTGAGCCCGAAGGCTGGTTGGATTCCCATTTGCTTCATCATTATGTGCTATAAATAGCCTAGGCGTCGCTAAATAGGCGTATTAGGAAATAAGGCATGAGGTAGTTTACCGTTGCTTTCCTCAGTGAGCCAGAAGGTACTCTTTGATATGAGTCTGCCAAGCCCACTGAAATGTGCACACACTTACGTGCATTACGAGTGACACTTTCACATCATTCATTTGGATGATAAGTATTGCTGTCATTGGTAATATCCCAGGAATTTTTATGTTGAGAAAGGCAACCATAAGACTGAAACAGATCAATTAAAGTAACAAAATTGTCTAGCACATGCCAGAAGACACAGTGCACTGTAAACACTCCGTCTAACCAAAAATAAATGGAATGTGACTTTAAATCCGACAGGCATGAACAATAGATCATTTTACGAAGATATCCAATCTGGGCAACGGGAAATTAATGTTTGCAATATAACATTTGGAGACAGAGATTGAAATAATGTACAGCTTGATGGGAAATAGGATATTTATTGCAATTTGCTTAACGTCACCCAGACACAGATAGGTCTTATGGCGACGATGGGACAGGAAAGGCCTAGGAGTGGGAAGGAAGCTGCCGTGGCATTAATTAAGGTACATCCCCAGCATCTGCCTGGTGTGAAAATGGGGAACCACGGAAAACCATCTTCAGCGCTGCCGACAGTGGGGTTCGAACCTACTATCTCCCGGATGCAAGCTCACAGCCGCGTGCCTGTAACCGCACGGCCAATTCGCCCGGTGTAGGAAATAGGGACTAGGGCTTATTCAAGATAAACATAAACTATTACGCAAGAAAAGACATTTGGTCACTTTCTTACAGATTCGTACCTACATGATACACACAAATATTGAAATGAAAACAGACACGCAATGAAAACACACCTTTTTTGGAACATTTAAGAAATGAAATGAAAATCGATTTTTGTATACTCGAGACATGACGCCATGCACAACGTGTCAGAGAAAGTGCTTATACCACAAAACGGCTACGTGGTTATTAAGCGTCTGAATGAGGAGTATTCCTACTCCCAGAATGGATGACAGATTGACACCGCCTTCTTATGCTTATGACAAGGCGCCGCACGGTCACTTAAGGCAGGGCATCTTCAAAGACTTGTAGTGCTTGGTGTGATGGATTTCCCGCACACATTGCAGCATTTGCCCCCAGATATTTTTCGATCGGATTCAAGTCGGTACTTCTGGATGGCCACTCCATTCGTTGCACGTTTTGCTCTAACAGGAATATCTGAACGACGTTGGCGCCATGAGCTCTTGCGTAATCATATTGTAAATTTAACCCAGATGTGACCACGAATTCTTTTAGTTTTTTATCTTTTATGTAAAATAAGAGTTGAAAATATACCATATACTACATCTTAGTGAAAATCTCTGAAGTTTTTTCACAGGTTTGCCGCTGGAGGGTGTCCTTTTAAAAGGACAGTGGGAACATAGATAGGATTTTAAGAGATGATAAATTTTTGTATTACTGTTTCTGAGACTTGTTAAATTTTACACCCATAGATATAATCCTAGTGCCCTGAAAAAGGAAAAGTAACTAAAAGGATGAATAATTAGAGTTACGTAATATTTAGTGTTTACAATTAATAGTACATTAGTTACCTAATAGTAAATTTTCTTTCTTGTAATGGATTTGATGTTTACATTACAAAGCTACGTTATGGTGTGGCCTACGTACGTGATGTTTTCAAAGGATCATTCTGATATCGCTGGTATGGATCCTTCCACACAACGTAGCCAGAGTACGTAGCAAAAACCCGTAGCTTGTAACTGTACCTAATAGGCTTGCCGCGTATGAACTGATTACAAGCAATGTCGCCCATAATATGAGAGCAGCATTGCACTTCGCACACTTTGTAGATACTTTCTTGTGGCAGAGTCTGGCCTGTTTCACCTGTGTGGCAATCATATGGTCAGTTCTGTGATATCTGGAATCGGCGTTATTCAGACTGGATGACCTCTTTCGTGAGCTGTTGCTTTCCAAGATACCAATCACAACTCTCCTGCGGAAATTCAGGTGGTCCAACTTACCACCATTGTATCGATGTAACTGTCCCGCGTTTTGTTCGGCAACATCAAGTGCGCAGGCTATCGAGGGATAATACCATTTCTTGCCACGAACAACCGCGATACAGACTCACATTTTGGTAACTTCTGTCCACACCACCCATCCCACCGTTATATTTGTGTATTAGGTTAGGCTGCTGAATGGTGACGCGAAAACCTTGAAGCGTTCTGAAGAGTTATAACAGAAGCACCCTTTGAAGCCACAGACACCACATTGTTATCGTTCCAGTTAGTTACAACAATCTTATTGTCTGAAGTTGCCTTAGATTTTTAAAAACGTGTTTATCTTTTTTAATTTCTTGTTTTGACTTTAGAGGACATTTCAGGATTCTGTTGTCTCGGAATGTGCCTGTTCCCTTTAGATTCCGATTTCCAAGCTCTTCAATAAGAAGCATGGTTGTGAATAGGTTATCAAAACTACTGTATATGGTAGGGAAAGTAACCCATGTTCATCAGGATGTCGCTGTACTGCAGAACAACTGAAGGGCCCATACCTAGATCTTTATATGCCTCAGAGATCATAGTTTTTGATCGCTGGTATGGATCCTTCCACACGACGTAGCCAGAGTACGTAGCAAAGACCCGTACCTTGTAACTGTACCTAATAGGCTTGCCGCGTATGAACTGATTACAAGCAATGTCGCCCATAATATGAGATTATGGACTCATCAACACTGTGCAGTACGTGATGTGGTGCTATGTTTTGAAATCTTTTATTCCAAAGATCATAAAGTGGTCTTATTTTTGAGAAACGATCATGTGGATCCAGTTTATTATTTTCACAACATAGCAAGTTGGACATAATGAACTCGAATCTGTTTCTTGAAAAAGCTGTAGCCACAGCTTCGTTGACTGTGTCCTTTCAACGGTCCCAATACCTTCTCCTCCTGGGCACCTGTGAATATCCACTAAGTAGCAAAATTCCTATGAAACATTCCATTTCATCATGCGTGATATCTCCTAAATGGTTTCTCCTGGCTGCGTATCTACTGCTGTGGGTTGCTAAACGTTCTACTACCTCGTTATCAAAGAAATCATAAAATGTCTCAACTGGAGTTTTTGAGACTTTGACTTCCATCATCTGAGGCCAAAGTTCGTCATTCAAACAAAGGTCACCGTCCTTCCAAAATTATGCCTTGTTTTTAATATTAGGCGAAGACAAGCTTACAGAAGAGAGAGAGCGTTCAGAGATGCCCCCTGTTTCATCTTCAGTAGGAGTCAGTGTTATAGGAGTAGGTGGAAAATGTGAACCTCCAAATTCTGTATCGCGGTCATTATCGACGCAGCGAGAAAACAAATACGCCTCGGCTTTCAGTTGTGATGTTGGGAGGTTGCTGGGAGTGACGTCAACTTCTTCTGCCGAGTATTCATCGGTAATATCACACAATGCAGTAATGGGAGGCATTACTGCAATGTCAATCTGAGCCTCTGAAGAAATATTGCCCTCTTCATCTTATTCTAATACAGCTAACAGCTCATCAAGGTTTAGACCTCTAAAACAATAATAAGGAACCAATCACTTCTTTATCCTAATAGCTTTACTCGAAACAATTTAAGGAATATTTTTCATAACTTCTATAGCAAGGAATCTGGTCATAAGTATATATTACATTATCATTCTATTTCATTGCAGTACCACTACTGAAGCTAAACAGTGTGCACATAACAATGTAGGTGCATGTTACCACTGTCCTTTTAGAAGGACACCCTAATATACGCCCTCCCCATGGCCTGATTTGAAACTTCTCCTCTCACATTCTACTACTAAACGGAAGCCACGTGCTTTAAATACACAATTTAACATAAACACACGTAAAATATATGATAAATTAAGAAATACTCATTTCTGTGCATGATAAGACGGGCGAAATACCAACTTGAAAATGAGGTTCTACAATAATGGGTTGTTCCCCCCAAATGTTGCCAGGGCAGCTAGCTTCAGCTTTAAAGATCTCTTTCCACAGCCTTCTTCATCCTCACAAGATCACGAATGCTGGGCTAGTTTACGCAGAATTAGCTAGGAAGGGGTTCAGTGAGTTAATGTTTTGTCTTCTTACAGAAGGACAGTGGGCATATCCGGGTAAGCTTTTCCAGTCGGTGGTGAACACTAATTATAACCCATACCACACCATAAAACACCAGTACAATAGTTACGAACTAATAATGACGTGTTTCATTACAAAAGGAAAATCCTCAGATTACATCAAATTACATTAAATCGTGTGCACATGTGTACAGCATTGTTTACAATGTGTAAAATCATCAGTGAGTCTGAATTGGTGAAGTTGTGAACAAGTAAGAATATATAATGATTGAGCCCTCCGCTGTCACTTAGGTAACTTTTACAAACTGTTCCTCACTTATCCGAGCCGCTAATCGCCCGTCACCCTGAGCAACCACGTTTGGACTGAAACTAGTCTCCCTGCTCCGGTCCCGACAGCTAAGAGTAGGGGGGAGGGGGGTTAAGGGAAATTCTGCAGGGAGGGGAAAGTGAAAGCAGGGGGTGATGGGAAAGCTGTGGGCATCGACTCCGTTCATTCCCCTGACGAAGCTGCGTCTTTCAGTCATTAAGAAACGGTCGTTGCACTTTGCATGAATAGGCTGTGGGTTGTCGGAGAACGGCAGTACCCATATGATTGACATGGCAGCCTTAAAAAACAACATCAATGGATGTATTATTGATTTTACGGTTCGGTTTGAATCGTACGCTAACCAACCCAGTGAAGTACGCGGGGAAATGAAGAGCATTTAGGAGACAACTATCCCCTTCAACTGACGTGAATATGGACTAGATAACATCGAGGTGACAGGCCTAATGATTGGTGGATGAGAAATAATATCTAGGTTCTTTGAGTAATTCCGCTCAAGATTCAACATAATAAATAATGAGACATCATTTGCATAGTCGGTAATATGTTCGGTATACTTTGTCCTCATGTACGACCTCTTCGAGGGGAAAGTGTTTTTTCTCTGAATAAAATGGTATGCGCTTATCTTCATGAAATTAATGGACTGGTGAACCAACCGGGATATATGTGCATGCGTGTGTGCGCGCATGTTCCTGTGTGTGTGTGTGTGTGTGTGTGTGGTTCTATAGCTAAAATAAGCTATTACAAAGGGGAAGAACCCTTGCTGTATCTAATACAGCATACCATCTGCAATTGAAGCGGGAAACCACCGAAAACCACTTTCTCGATGACCGAGAGTGAGACATTAACCGATATACATTCTCAGTTATATTTCAAAAGTTGAAATACCCCCAGATAGGACCTCAGTAGGTGGCAGATTCTGGAAACAAATCCAATCAACCTGACAGAATGCTACTAAGTGAACCACGATGGTGGCTGTAGCCCTTTATGAATGTCAAATTATAACATTACACTAGCGAATGTACCCGTGCTTCGCTACGGTATTCTACATTGTATTCGAATATCGAAGTAAATAGTGTACATGCAGTAAATAAGATTGTTTTAAAATTGCATGTTTCTTAGCGTTATCCGAGAAAGAGCATGGGGAGGTCCCCGTACGTTGTTTCCAATGTAAAGTGTTTGTTATGGATTTGTGATATAACGGCAGGCTCACTTGCCTACTGCCATTCAAAATCGAGTTGGGAAGTTTACATTATAATTGCAGGCCCCATTGCCTACTACGCGGATAGAATCGATTTGGGGAGTTTTAGTTAAAATGGCAGCCCCCTTTTCCTACTTCCAGACAGATTACAGTTGAGGAGTTTCTATGATAATGGCAGGCAATTACCCTACTATCACTCGAAATTGAGTTGTGCAGTTATCATTATAATGCCAGGCCCATTTTCCTACTTCCAGCCAGCTAACTGCCAGTCACACCAAGTTGGTGAGTTTCCATCAAAATAGCAGGCCACTATGCCTAATGCCAGTCACATTTTAGATGAGGACATTTCTTTATAATGGCGGGCACCCTTGCCTTCTGCCAAACACAATCGGGTAGGGGAGTTTTAAACAAAACTGCATGCTCACTTGCCTTCTGCAAGTCAAATCGAGAAGTGAACTATTCATTACATTTGTAGGCCTACCTTACTAATGACAGTTACACAGGAGTTGGAGAAGGAACCCTTTCATACTGCCAGTCAAAGTCGGTGTGGGGAGTACTGATTACAATAGCAGACCCACCCTTTCTCGATCGCTACAAATCGACATCAGTGAATATATATAGATCGACATACGAAAGTATATGCGTGTTTACAATATTGAAGACCTTCATTTACAGATTAACTGCTACTAAACGTACGTTATATCGACAAAGGATTATACCATAAGACATGCCGGATTTAGTGGCCTGAATGGCTGGTCCTATGATATGTCATGTATTCTTGGGTCAGATTGAGTTAGAAACGTGGAACGGGGTAAAGGTTTTGTAAGATTATCTCACATTACATTACTTTTCGGATAATTATGTGACAGCTACATACATAGCATTTGGCTCACATATGGCTACTGGGTGGGCCAATTTTCGTGAAGAGTTTGATGGTTCTGTATTTCATATAAGTAATCGAAAGTATGAATTATGCATGTAAAAATTCCAAAATTGACTTAACATCGATTAATAGAGAAAAATCAAACGTAAAAGGGATACAGATACGGCAAAAAGTCATAAGACCAAGGTTGTAGATCATTCCAAATTGAACGGAGATTGTGCGATCCGTTATGTGATAGGAATTTCCGAAGGTCTGCACCATAATTAAAATTGCCTGCATATTTCGATATTCTTCGGGGATAAAAGGTGAAAAATGTAATGATCTTGGATGTTTTCCGTTCGTTACAGGCTAAAACGTATAATTTTGTCAAATTTCAATTATCTTCTTTTCCTTCTGGCAGATTATGCCGCAATCTGGATTTTGGGCGAGGCTGGTAAAAATTAGGACTTTCAGGAAACTAAACCAAAAATTATGCAGATGGTCATTATTACCCCTTAAACGGAAAGCTGTACGAAAATTTCGCCAAAATAGTCAGTGTAGAGGCACACAGTCGTTACGATTTGATTTATATAGATAAGGAATCTGCTCCATGTAAAACACCTTTTGGGCTATGTCCGCTGGACTTAACCTGCAAAACTGACCATTCATGTCATCTCACTTATTAATCCTCCTGACGAAAATATGCACATGAAGAAAAGGTTTAGAGGTGGAATTCCATCACGTTTGGTCGATTTCCAGTCAGGTTGGTCTTGTTCTGTATATATTGTGGAAGAGTAAAATCCGATGGGACTTGTACAGAAAAACGGTCCGTTAATGATATCTCCCTTATTAATCCTCGTATCGAAATGATGCACATGAGAAAAAAGGTTTAGAAATTAATTTCTACCAAGGTAGGTAGATTTCCATTAAGTTTGGTTGTGTATATTTTGTGGAAGTGCAAAATCACTTTCGGTTTCGTATAAACCTCCCAGTCAGTTCAGGGATTTAGAAACAATATTTGCCCTAAAACCTATCAAGGACAGGTGTATTCTAAATATGAGTCTTGGTGGAAATACATCCAGTAGTTTGTAGCACTCGCGTACATACGGCGTAATTAAGGAAGAAAATAATACAGTTAAGAAAGTTGAAAGTAATAGCAAATGGATTATAACTGAAGACAGTCGGATAACGACAAATATGTAAATGCCAAGTGAATGTATTGGAAAATCAAATGCCCCTCAATAAATTATGCTAGTGTGAGTTATGGATATAATAAAGCGGTAACAGAGGAGAAATTTAGGTCCAGTGATTCCTAGGTAAACAAATAATAAGAAGATGACTAATGGTGTTATTACTTAATCTATTCGATGGCGGTTATAACATCCAACGATATTCCGCCAATATCGCGCAGATAGGCCGATTGACGCCTCTCTTGCCTTCTACCTAAGAAACAACCACGAATTTAAAAGCATGATGAGGAAAATGGCAATACGTTACTTCCCTGCTGGCATGCAGTCAGAGACGTTGCCATGGTAACTTGTAGGTTCGTTGTCTGTCTGTCGGTCACTCAATGCAGAGCATGATACCAGCGGAAAATTGTAAATTTCTCCGTTATGTGAAGAGTAAGGTAAATTATGAACATAACGAAAGTTGTTTATAATGAAGAGACGTTTCACGTACGGTAAACGAAGTTTACATAAAATCAATAGTATAAGAGAAAATGGAGGAAACCCATTCCGGTTTTCCTATGATATGCATTACGAAACCTTTCCCTGGATGAATATACTCTAAATATGAAGTTTGGTTGAGATCTATCTAGCCGTTTCGACGTGATGGTGGAAAAACCATTCTGGTTTTCCTATAAAACCCCAGTCTGCTCAATGATTTTAAAATAATATGCATATCGAAACCTTCCCCGGGATGAGTGTACTCTAAATATGAAGTTTGGTTGAGATCTATCTAGCCGTTTCGACGTGATGAAGGAAAAACCATTCTGGTTTTCCTATAAACCCCCCGTGTATTAAAAGATTTTAAAATGATATGCATATTGAAACCTTCCCCGGGATGAGTATACTCTAAATATGAAGTTTGGTTGAGATCTATCCAACCGTTTCGACGTGATGGTGGAACAGACAAACAGACAGACAAACAGACAAACAGACACGAAACGTAAAAACCACCGATTCGGTCTTGAGTTGACCTAAAACGGATAAATATCTGAAAAATTGGCAAAACAAAAGAAATTACAGACAGCGGACCCCCTACAATTTTATTTATATAGATTACTAGCGATTGTACCCGTGCTTCGCTACGGTATTCTACATTGTATTCGAATATCGAAGTAAATAGTGTACATGCAGTAAATAAGATTGTTTTAAAATTGCATGTCTCTTAGCGTTATCCAAGAAAGAGCATGGGGAGGTCCCCGTACGTTGTTTCCAATGTAAAGTGTTTGTTACGGGTTTGTGATATAACGGCAAGCTCACTTGTCTACTGCTATTCACAATCGAGTTGGGAAGTTTACATTATAATTGCAGGCCCCATTGCCTACTACGCGGACAGAATCAATTTGGGAAGTTTTCTTTAAAATGGCAGCCCCCCTTTGCTACATCCAGACAGATTACAGTTGAGGAGTTTCTATTATAATGGTAGGCAATTACCCTACTATCACTCGAAATTGAGTTGTGCAGTTATCATTATAATGCCAGGCCCATTTTCCTACTGCCGGCCAGCTTACTGCCAGTCACACCAAGTTGGTGAGTTTCCATCAAAACAGCAGGCCACTATGCCTAATGCCAGTCACATTTTAGATGAGGACATTTCTTTATAATGGCGCTCACCCTTGCCTACTGCCAAACACATTCGGGTTGGTGAGTTTTAAACAAAACTGCATGCTCACTTGCCTTCTGCAAGTCAAATGGAGAAGGGAACTATTCATTACAATTGTCGGCCTTCCTTACTAATGACAGTTACACAGGAGTTGGAGAAGGAACCCTTTCCTACTGCCAGTCAAAGTCGTTGTGGGGGTACTGATTACAATAGCAGACACACCCTTTCTCGATCGCTAAAAATCGACATCAGTGAATATATATAGATCGACATACGAAAGTATATGTGTGTTTACAATATTGAAGACCTTCATTTACAGATTAACTGCTACTAAACGTACGTCATATCGACAAAGGATTATACCATAAGACACGCCGGATTTAGTGGCCTAAATAGCTGGTCCTATGATATGTCATCTATTCTTGGGTCAGATTGAGTTAGAAACGTGGAACAGGGTAAAGGTTTTGTAAGATTATCTCACATTACATTACTTTTCGGATAATTATGTGACAGCTACATACATAGCATTTGGCTCACATATGCCTACTGGGTGGGCCAATTTACGTGAAGAGTATGATGATTCTGTACTTCATATAAGTAATTGAAAGTATGAATTATCCATGTGAAAATTCTAATTTGACTTAACATCGATTAATAGAGAAAAATCAAACGTAAAAGGGATACAGATACGGCAAATAGTCATAAGACCAAGGTTGTATATCATTCCAAATTGAACGGAGTTTGTGCAATCCGTTATGTAATAGGAATTTCCGAAGGTCTGCAACATCATTTAAATTGTCTGCATATTTCGATATTCTTCGGGGATAAAAAGTGAAAAAAATTTTGATCTAGGATGTTTTCTGTTCGTTACAGGCTAAAACGTATAATTTTATCAAATTTCAATCATCTTCTTTTTCTTCTGGCAGATTATGCCGCAATCTGGATTTTGGGCGAGGCGGGTAAAAATTAGGACATTCAGGAAACTAAACCAAAAATTATGCAGATGGTCATTATTACCCCTTAAACGGAAAGCTGTACGAAAATTTCGCCAAAATAGTCAGGGTAGAGGCACACAGTCGTTACGATTTGATTTATATAGATAAGGAATCTGCTCCATGTAAAACACCTTTTGGGCTATGTCCGCTGGACTTAACCTGCAAAAGTGACCATTCATGATATCTCCCTTATTAATCCTCCTGACGAGAAAAATGCAGCTGAAGAAAAAGGTTAAGAGGTGGAATTCCATCTCGTTTGTTCGATTTCCAGTCAGGTTGGTCTTGTTCTGTATATATTGTGGAAGAGTAAAATCACCATTTGTGTTCCCTATAAACCGCCAGTCCATTCCGGAACATGAAATGTTATTGACCTTTAAAACCTACCTTTGGACAGGTGGATGCTAAATATAAATTTTGGTTCGAATGTCTTCAGTAGTTTTCAAGTAGTAAGGAATACGCTTTACACGCACCCGCTCGTGAGTCAAGCCCGATGGGACTTGTACAGAAAAACGGTCCGTTAATGATATCTCCCTTACTGATCCTCTATCGAAATGATGCACATGAGAAAAAAGGTTTAGAATTTAATTTCTACCAAGGTAGGTAGATTTCCATTAAATTTGGTTGTGTATATTTTGTGGAAGTGCAAAATCAATGTTTCGGTTTCGTATAAACCCCCAGTCAGTTCAGGGATTTAGAAACAATATTTGCCCTAAAACCTATCAAGGACAGGTGTATTCTAAATATGAGTCTACCATTTTCACACCAGGCAAATGCTGGGGCTGTATACTAATTAAGGCCACGGCCGCTTCCTTCCAACTCCTAGGCGCTCCCTATCCCATCGTCGCCATAAGACCTGTCTGTGTCGGTGCGACGTAAAGCCCATAGCAAAAAAAAAAATATGAGTCTTGGTGGAAATATATCCAGTAGTTTGTAGCACTCGCGTACATACGGCGTAATTAAGGAAGAAAATAATACAGTTAAGAAAGTTGAAAGTAATAGAAAATGGATTATAACTGAGGACAGCCGGATAACGACAAATATGTAAATGCCAAGTGAATGTATTGGAAAATCAAATGCCCCTCAATAAATTATGCTAGCGTGAGTTATGGATATAATAAAGCGGTAACAGAGGAGAAATTTAGGTCCAGTGATTCTTAGGTAAACAAATAATAAGAAGATGACTAATGGTGTTATTACTTAATCTATTCGATGGCGGTTATAACATCCAACGATATTCCGCCAATATCCCGCAGATAGGCCGATTGACGCCTCTTTTGCCTTCTACCCAAGGAACAACCACGAATTTAAAAGCATTATGAGGAAAATGGCAATACGTTACTTCCCTGCTGGCATGCAGTCAGAGACGTTGCCATGGTAACCTGTAGGTTCGTTGTCGGTCTATCGGTCACTCAATGCAGAGCATGATACCAGCGGAAAATTGTAAATTTCTCCGTCATCTGAAGAGTAAGGTAAATTATGAACATAACGAAAGTTGTTTATAATGAAGGGACGTTTCACGTACGGTAAACGAAGTTTACAGAAAATCAATAGTATAAGAGAAAATGGAGGAAACCTATTCTGGTTTTCTTATAAACCCCCCATCTGTTCAAAGATTTTAAAATGATATGCATATCGAAACGTTCCCCTGGATGAGTATACTCTAAATATGAAGTTTGGTTGAGATCTATCTAGCCGTTTCGAAGTGATGGTGGAAAAACCATTCAGGTTTTCCTATAAACTCCCCGTGTATTCAAAGATTTTAAAATGATATGCATATCGAAACCTTCCCCTGGATGAGTATACTCTAAATATGAAGTTTGGTTGAGATCTATATAGCCGTTTCGCCCTGATGGTGGAACAGACAAACAGACAGACAAACAGACAAACAGACACGAAACGTAAAAACCAGCGATTCCGTCTTGAGTTGACCTAAAACGGATAAATATCTGAAAAATTGGCAAACGAAAAGAAATTACAGACAGCGGACCCCCTACAATTTTATTTATATAGATTACACTACTGTCAGAAAGTCCTTACCTGCCCTGTGGTGGACAATTCATGCTACCTTATATCGAAGGTAATCTAGAAAAGCCAATGGAGTTATCCCAGTTTGTTCACCATCCCTTTATAATAATTGAAAATATGCAACTTTGTTAGGTGCAATATTGCTGTGCTGGCAGCTCATGTTACCGACGTAAGACGAGTCAACTACAAACAAGAAAAACGACTATATGCAATCCCCGCGTTAAGGAAAAATGATTTCGCTAATACGCTGTTTATTGATTGCTGATGTGATACATGCACAGGTAATGCGATAAAGTTGATAGGTAATGCGAAGTGATATGTTGCAGTAAAATACTATGGAAGTTGTGAACCACGAGTCAGAGATGCTTCTATTCTTCTTCTTCTTCTTCTCCTTCCACTTTTCTAACTCCCTTGTGAGTTTGCGGGCGAGAACTGTGTCACACATATATGTATGTATGTATGTATGTATGTATGTATGTATGTATGTATGTATGTATGTATGTATGTATGTATGTATGTATGTATGTATGTATGTATGTATGTGCAATTGACCCTGTTTTACGGCTGGTTGCCCTTCCCAGTGCCAACTATACGAGGAGGGATGAACCACGAGTCAAAGATATGACTCAAGAGATTAGATGTCGAGGAAACGGTGTAATCATACGATACGTTTCCTTAAAGGCTGAATCGTTAAGGTCGTGATCGACGTAGAGATCTGAAAATGATCCGACAGACCGACTCCCAACTTATGTAGACACCTTTGGAGGTTTTCACAGCTCATTAGTTCACACGTACGACAGAGTGTGTCTAAATGCGTCTGCACTTTCGAGTTCATATCCACGTATACCGTAGTACTAATCCTGTATAGTAAAAGTGATCGGTATGTATAAGTAAATTCTAGACAAGGAGTTGCATGGAAATGAATTATAAGGGTGGTAAACCACTGTGTGTACGGAGTCAATGTGCAAATTTCGGAATTATTTATTCCTGTCTTAATTATGAATGACCGCGCTCTTGATCTCGACTACTATATCGGGTGATTCCAAAAACTACAGTGCTTAGGGAATACATGCAGGGACTAATTTAGCCAACGTTCGAAGCATCAGAAATGTATGCTCTGGTGCTAGAGGAGAAGTCCTTGCCAATATTATTAGAGAAACTTTTCTGATTCAAAGTTTGAATTACGAATCTACTCGATAGTACACGACCCGGGGCTAGAGGAGAAGACCTTTGCCAATGTTATTAGAGAAACTTTCCTTATTCAAAGTTTGATTTACGACCCTGTGTCTTTTCTTCCATTGCTCCTTGTTAACCTTTAATTTGTACATCACAACTTCAGTTCGAACCTTCTCTAATTAATGTGAGTGATATTCATATCTTGGTTTCTTTCTACCATTATTACGCCATACAGCCTACTTTCCCTCCGAAGTCAAGTGAAAATAGACCCTATCTAATGAAATACACTCAGATTCCTCCATAATTACCTATTGGACTCAGTAAATAGCCATCACCATACAGGTCAAGAAGGCCTTTGTTTGTGCGGAAGGTAAAGGATTCCTCTTTTTTCAGTCTCGACACGAAGTGGGACATAAGAGATATATGGGGACACAATCTATGCCTCGCCAGCTTTGCCTTCAAGAAATAACCTGATACTTAGTGTTGGTATAGGATGAGTAACTCTTAGGACCTTGAGCACTTTCAGAAGGGAAATACTCGCTTCTGCACATTTGGACTTCCTAACGAGAAATCGAACCCACGTCCTTCCGGGTGAACCGAAAAACTCATTACCACCTCACTAGGAAGCCTCTATTGGACTACGGATCTCTATATTTGCCACATGCTTTAACCTTCTTCTTACAATAATCATCACTAACTCGCTATTACGCTTATTATAGATTTTAAAGTTTAAGATATGCTGTTTAAGTCTGTGAATGTGTGAGATTTAAGGAGAGAATTCGACCTTAAATGTATATATCACAGATTGAGGATGAATTTGCTCTCTATATTTACGTCTATGACAATATACCTGTACCGCTTCATTAGTGACATCGACATTCTTTTATCGTATTCATAACTAGTATTAAGGGTATCGTGAAGCTATATACTTCTCTTCTCCATTAAATTAATAGTAACATACACATAGTATTGACTATATATATATATATTGATAATAAAGTTATTTTTCCTATTTGAAGTATACGTGTTTTATCCGCCATCCCAGCAGCTTTTCTTTCATTCCTCCTCTCTTTCTTTCTTTCTTTCTTTCTTTCTTTCTCAATCTGTTTACCCTCCAGGGTTGGGTTTTCCCTCGGACTCAGTGAGGGATCTCACCTCTACCACCTCAAGGTCAGTGTGCTGGAGCGTGATACTTTGTGTCGAGCGATACAACTGGGGAGGAGGACCAATACCTCGCCCAGGCGGCCTCATCTGGTATGCTGAACAGGGGCCTTGTCCGTGGCCTTAGGTTGGGTACCATCCCGACATTCGCCTGGAGGAGAAGTGGGTAACAATGAAAAACCACTTTGAGGATGGCTGAGGTGCGAATCGAACCCACCTCTACTCAGTCGACCTCCCGAAACTGAGTGGACCCAGTTCTAGCCCTCGTACCACTTTTCAAATTTCGTGGCAGAGCCGGGAATCGAACCTGGATCTCCTGGGGTGGCAGCTAATCTCGCTAACCACTACACCACAGAGGCGGACCCCTGCAGAATTTAATTCGTTAAATTCTGCGGTGTTCGAACTCCACCGTCTGCGGACCTGAAGATGGTTTCCCGTGGTTTCCCATTTCTCATCAGGTAAATGCTGGGGCTGTACCTTAATTAAGACCACATTCGCTTCCTTTCCCCTCCTAGCCCTTTCATGTCCCATCGTCGCCTTAAGACCTATTTGTGTCGGTGCGATGTAAAAAACTCGTCAAAAGCAATCTAACTAGCAGGACTTGTTGAACGTTGTAAATGTTTCCATGCTGTTGAAATGCACAACAGAACAAATTACGATTTTGTTTGCTTTCGTGTTTCGTGAAAACTAAGAGTGAGCATTTTTTATAAATCCTTCTCTCGTTTCTATTTAACCACAGTGATAATGGAGGTGTCCTGTTTGTGGAATGTATTGGACTGTATTTATGTATATTGGTGAGATTGAAAGTACAGTCACGTCGGCTGAGCGTAACACACATGCTTGTCAACAAGTCGTGGCTCATATCTTCCTATCACAAACTTATGCTCCAGAGTAACATCAATATACACGCCACATTAAAACAGTATAGATTCTAACACAGATTTGCGCTAAAAGAAATGTTTGTACCGAAGGGAACAAGTATAGTGGTATACTTTTGGATGCTTCAGCGGCAGCAGGAATCCGGTGGCCCCTGGACGAGGCTTGATCCGTTGGGTGACGTTACAGCGCGGCGCGGACTGCTGGCTAAGAGCGCGCTCGTAATATCACACGACCTTTACGCTGGCTACGTGTCTCGGCTTAACCTCACAGACGCCGGGTTCAACCCCATGCCTAAGGGCGTTAACCGTAGAGACACTAGTCCGAAGCCTAAATGTACAAGCTTAACCTAAGAGACTCAAAAGATCAACACCCGGGCTAACCGAATACGAGTGTAAGCTTAGCCTAACAGAATTCAAGTTCGATACCCAGGCTAATTACATAAAAGTGCAGGCCCAACGTTACGCTTACCACGTTTTCACCTAACCTAACCTCCCGAGCTCACCGAATACGACTGGAAGCTTAACCTGACAGACTTCAACTTCGATGTCCAGGCTGACTACGTAACAGTGCAGGCCTAACGTTACGCTAACCACGCGTTAACCTAAAATAACCTAACCTAACCTCTCAGGCTAACCGCATAAGACTGTGAGATTACCTTAACAGAATTTAAGTTTTATACGCAGACTGATTGCATAAAAGTGCAGGCTTAACCTTACGCTGACCAGGCGTTAACCTAACCGGTTGCCCTTCCCTACACCCTGGCTAAAAGTGTAGGCTTAATCTTACGCTGACCAGGCGTTAACCTTACCGGTTGCCCTCACATAAACCCTGGCTATAAGTGCAGGCTTAACCTTACGCTAACCAAGCATTAACCTAACCGGTTGCCCTTCTCTACACCCTGGCCAAAAGTGCAGGCTTAACCTTACGCTGACCAGGCGTTAACCTATCGGAGTGCCATTCCCTACACTATGGCTAGAGGAGCGTTCCCAGGCTTAACCTGACTAGAGTAGATGAGATATGGTCCAGGGGCTTTTGGAGCTGAGCTCCACCGGGCGAGTTGGCCGTGCGGTTAGAGGCGCGCAGCTGTGAGCTTGCATCCGGGAGATACTGGGTTCTAACCCCACTGTCGGTAGCCCTGAAGATGGTTTTCCGTTGTTTCCCATTTTCACACGAGGCAAATGCCGGGGCTGCACCTTAATTAAGGCCACGGCCGCTTCCTTCCCACTCCTAGGCCTTTCCTATCACATCGTCGCCATAAGACCTATCTGTGTCGGTTCGACGTAAAGCAAGTTGTAAAGAAAGGAGCTCAGCTTGGTGGGAGCTGAACTTGGAACAGGATGGCGGCTACACATGGGACTAGGGAAATGATGTAAGGCTTAATACATGTGCTTTATTCATAGGCCGCATAACGTTGAAAGGCGACTTTAGGTCTTGTAGCTGAGCGAACGCATAAATGGCAAAAGGCTAAAAGTGCTAAATGGCTAAAGGACAAAAGGGCTAAAGGGCTAAATGGCAAAAGGTTAAAAAGAATAAAGAGCAAAAGGGCTAAAGGGAATGAGCTATGGTCTAGGGCTCAGAGCTGAACTTGGAAGGGGGAAAGGGCACAAGTGCTAAAGAGCTCTAAAGGACAAGAGGGCAAAAAGAGCTAAAGGGGAAAGGGGATAATTCTGAACCAAATATAATAAATCAAGGGACCCTAAATGTAATTCGTTTCACCTTTTACAAATCCATTTTCTAAAAGCCAGCAAATAATAATAATAATAATAATAATAATAATAATAATAATAATAATAATAATAATAATAATAATAATAATAATAATAATGTTAATGGCTTTACGTTCTATTAGCTACTTTTAAGGTTTTCGGAGACGTGGAGGTGCCGGAATTTAGTTCCGCAGTAGTCCTTATACGTGCTAATAAGTATACCGACACGAGACTGAGGTATTTGAAGACCTTCAAATAACACCAGACTGAGCAAGGATCGATCCTGCGAAGTTGGGGCCAGAAGGCCAGCGCCTCCACCGTCTGAGCCCCTCAGCCCTGCTCATCAGCAAGTCATAATTAAATTCACACCTGGTCGTTAAGAAACCACGCTGAAATTCAGAAGGTTTTTGAGTTAATTGTGAACTCAGACTGAGAAACGTGGGCAAGCCAATGGACTTTCCCTACTTTGTCATGTTCAAAGACAAACAATCCAGAGGTAGAAAATATCGCCAAATACAATACAACAGGATTTAAAATAATTTAAGCTGATTTTCTGGGGTAAACACGGTTCAATAAAGGGAGTAAAATATCATTCATGAATCTGGCAAAAACTGGGAGGGAATTCACAAAGGATTACACTATACAATGGCGTGTGTTGATATTACAGTAGTAGACGACTAAATTTGAGTGGCGTTTTTAATACTAGGAAAGATGATTACAGATATTTTGACAACATCTATTTAAACCAATATATCTTACGAATATCTATCACCAAATCAATCACCACTGATCTGCATTCAGCTCAGTCACCCAGGTGGCAGATTCCCTATCAGTGGATTACCTAGACATTTCTGCAATGATTTCAGAGAAGTTGGAAATTTATCGAACAACTGCCTTGGTAAATTAATCCAGTTCCTAATTACTTTTCCTATAAACGAATATTTGCACCAGTTTGCCCTCTTGAATTCCAAATTTACCTTCATATTATCATCTTTCCTAGTATTAAAAACGCCACTCAAATTTAGTCGTCTACTACTGTAATATCAACACACGCCATTGCATAGTGTAATCCTTTGTGAATTCCCTCCCATTTTTTGCCAGATTCATGAATGATATTTTACTCCCTTTATTGAACCGTGTTTACCCCAGAAAATCAGCTTAAATTATTTTAAATCCTGTTGTATTGTATTTGGCGATATTTTCTACCTCTGGATTGTTTGTCTTTGAACGGCGTCAATATTGCTTTGATAACGGGATTAGATGACCCCTAAGAACTACAGTCATCACATTCATCTGTCATGGATCTCAATTACCAATATTCACTATTGCATGTTTCTGAAGTGACTCATAGTGTAATTGGCTGTTTGTATACGAACAGGAGAATATCGGGACATCGCCAAACTCTCATTTCCCGTGACAGATGAATTAACCATACATAATTAAAACCCCTGACCCATCGGAAATCAAATCTGAGGCCCTCTGAACAGAAGGATTTCTCGACAACCAATCAGCCAAGGCACCAGATAGGAAACAAATTCATATCCTTTAATCTATATCAGGAAGTCCTCTAGTTTATCAGTTAAATTCTTAATATATGACAGTTTCAAAATTTATTTCTTAAGATTGACAATGGGGCATTACAAGAACGTCTCGTATCCTTTTCGATACTTCCTCCTTCCCTCCAAGGGTGGCGACCGGGTGAGTAGCTACGCGGTTTTCGTCACGTAGCTGCCAGCTTGCAATCGGGAGATGGTGTGGTCGAATACAACTGTTAGCAGCCTTGAAGATGGTTTTCCGTGGTTTCCCATTGTTATGAAGGCAAGTGGTGGGGGCTGTGACTTAATCATGGCTATGGTCAAAAGCTACCCACTCCTAGCCCCTTCCTGTTCCATCTTTGCCATAACACATATCTGTGTCGGCGCGACTTAAAATTAATAGTAAGGAAAATAAAAGATGAGGCGGAGAATGAGATTAAAATCTATCTGATAAAGGCAGCGACTGTATATTTGTTTTGAGCAAGCTCGAATATGTGTCGAACAGAATATAACAAAACCAGCTATGTAATCGAAGTTTTTGAGTGAAATATATGGAAATTGTTTAAAATGTTGCAGAGTAATGTCTAATGCCAAAAACCCAGGTCACTCATATGTAATCAGAAATTTCCTGCCTAACTGCATTTTAGGGCAGCCAATGTGGACTCTTCATATTTCGGCCTAGCGTGATTGGTATACGCTTCACTGATGCCGTCACAGAATATTACACATCGTTGGTTTAGACTACTTTTTCATGCTCCTGCAATAAATTGGTTTATCCTGGCCATAACTGAACCAGAAATGCGGATGGTGACTTCTTCTAAAGTCAACAATGTGATGGAACCTTCCTATACACTTAATGACTTCTTCATGAGACAGAAAAATGATATTTTGCTCTAAAACCACATTTAAATCTACTTCAGTCAAACGTTTACTTAGTGACTAGAGCAGGGCCTCTCAGGGTGCATGCGCGTGGTGCATGCACTGTGCACGGTGCAAAAGACGACTTGGCTTGGTTGATCAGAGTGCAGACCCTCACTCCTCGATTTGGAGCAATAGCGCTAACTCTCTCTTTCCTTACGCCTGTCTCGCTAGCTCCCCCTGTCTCCCTCTCCACCACTTGCGCCGTAGCGCTCCAAATCCGGGCTGAGTTGAGCCGAGTATAGCCGAGTATAGCCAAGCATAGCCGAGTAGCCCAGAAACGAAGCGTTGATCCTAGCCATACCGAGCGGCACCGAGCGGCACCGATTCACAGTGCACGGAGCTCTTGCGCCTCACTCTGCACGCGTGAGATTTTGGGCGTTTGAGAGGCCCCGGACTAGAGCACACGATCACGGTTGTAAGTTGTAGCAAGTTGCGAATTGGGTGTCCGTTGGCACACATTTCAAAATTAAACAGTTTCTCTATCAGAAACTACTGTACACGTTTTCTCACCTTGTCACCACCGGTGTTGTTTCAGTATTAAACATTTGAATTGCACTCACTCCCATACTTGGTACTTATACTCACGGATATTTTTTAATATAGATCAAAAAGTCCTGTCGACGGAGATAACCCACCAGCTGATAGTCAAATTGTTATTTGCTCACAGTAGCATTCCGTGGATATATTGTACACGATTCACGCTAAGGTGCATTGTAGCCACCCAGCAAAAGACAAGTGGCCTCATG
This sequence comes from Anabrus simplex, assembly GCF_040414725.1. NCBI lineage: Eukaryota > Metazoa > Arthropoda > Insecta > Orthoptera > Tettigoniidae > Anabrus > Anabrus simplex. The sequence continues at coordinate 428,258,238 of NC_090266.1, read as the reverse complement.
CAATTTCAATGACGTTCTTGTTGGTACAAGAAGAGAAGTTATTTATGGTTTGTTTACTATCTTATATCACGGCGGTAACAATGTAACGCCACGTAAAAACCTGTCAATAGTAAAATCTTCGTAAACATGGGCCGTAATATGAGCTGATTTATTAGTGCGACAATATTATCAGTAAAGGTTTTTGAATATGGGTGAGGAAAGCAGACAGATAATCGACGGAAATCAATGCACTGAGTGAGCTGGCCAAGCGATACGGTGTAGCTGTAATCTTGTATTCGAAGGAATGTGTGTTCGAACATCACCATCGGCAGCACTGAATATATTCTCCGTGGTTTCCCATTTTCAATCGAGCCAGACATTGGGTTTGCACTTCAATCAAAGCCACGGTCACTTCCTCCCAATCCTAGTCCCTTTTTATCCCATCATTAAACCATTCGCAAAAAATGAAAATTAAATTATCATTGTAAACAGGATGCTGTTCAGCGAATTAATCACCTGGCCATGTTTACATTTTGAATTTAAAAAAATATTTGAATCAATAGTCCGCCTCTGTGGTGTACTGGTTATTGTGATCAGGTGCCATCCCCGGATTCCACGCAATTTGAAAAGTTGTACGAGGGCTGGAATGGGTTCCACTCAGCCTTGGGAGGTTTTGATTCCCATCTCAGCCATCCACGAAGTGGTTTTCCGTGGTTTTCCACTTCCCCTCCATGCAAACGCCACGATGGTACCTAACTTAAGGCCACGGCCGCTTCCTTCCCTCTTCCTTGTCTATCCCTTCCAATCTTCCCATCCCCCCACCAGACACCTGTTGAGCATAGCAGGTTAGGCTACCTAAACGAGGTACTTGTCCTCCTTCCCAGTTTTATGTACCTGACCCAAAGAGTCGCGCTCCAGGACACCACACTTGAGGCTCTAGAGGTGGGATCCCTCGCTGAGTCCGTGGGAAAAGCAGATTAGGTCAGATATAGGATGTAGTAGTTATGCAGAAATGAAAATTTTAGCTCGGGATAGGGTGGCATGGAGCGCTGTATCAAACCAGTCTATGGGGTGATGACTCAAGCAACAATAATTCTGTCACATGCCTTCTCTAAAACTTTACATCTTCTCACAGTGGTTTTCATTTTCTTGACGCATTCTGAAAATCTGGTCCTGACATCTATGTGATCTGAATTCACACGGGTTTTTTCCGACTAACTCTCCACCGATGATGACCACACCTTATTTTCAAAGTTTCCCGTGAAACCTTGCCTAGTATACTGGTCAATTAAATACCTCGACTATCTTTGGAATCTTTTCCCTTCCCTTGTTCGTATCTACGTACAGAAAGTATCTTACACACATTCCATGCTAACCCTATTACTCTATAAAGCCACTTCTTCCTGTCTTTCCAACTACATTCACCATTTCAGGTATTATTCCGTCTGTTAGTGTTGATTTATAACACTATAGTTTATTTACCATTCTTTTCACTTCTTCGAGCGTAATTTCACTGGCATCGCTTTTTTCTTGCCCCATGAACTCTCCTATTCGGGACTTCAGAGGAAATATGAATTTACTTTTACGTTGAGAAGTTTTTCAAAACATCCCTTCGATCTGTCCAGTGATCCCTGGGATCTACAATGAGTTCGCCTGTTTTTTCAAATACATTATCCGCTTCTTCTTTACCTCCCCCAGTAAAGTTCTTCATTACAGTCCAGAAACGGTCCCCTGCAGCTTGACCCCACATTTCTCAGTTATTAAGGAAATACTCCCACGCTTTCTTCCCTTGATTCTACAATGATTTATTTCACTGCGTTTCTTTCATGTAAGTACTATTCCCTATATATAAAAATTGCTGTTTGGGGCCAGTAATAAACACCAAGGTACAGAGCCGGCATCGAACCATCCACTTTAGTCTCAGAAAGCCAGCACTTATGCCGTCTGAGCCACTCAGACTGGTTGCATTTTATAAAAGCACACTTCTCACAACATTAACCGCTTTATTGGTCAGTGCTTCAAGAGTTTGCTGAAGTCTTTGTATTATGTATCCTAAGCGAAGGAATTAAATTTAGAAAGTGATACGAGGGCTGGAATGGAGTCCACTCCACCTCTGGAGGTCAACTGAGTATAGGGATGTTCGATTCCCTCCTCAGCCATCCTCGAATTGGTTTTAGGTGGTTTCTCACTTCTTCTCCTAACTTAAGGCCACGGCCGCTTCCTTCTTTCTTCCTTGTCTATCCCTTCCAATCTTCCCATCCCCCGACAAGGCCCCCGTTCAGCATAGCAGGCGAGTTACTGGTCATTCTCCCCAATTGTATCCCCAGAGCCAAAGTCTCACGCCTCAGGACACTGCACCTGAGGCGGTAGAGGTGGGATCCCTCGCTGAGTCCGATGGAAAACCAACCCTGGAGGGTAAACAGATTAAGAAAGAGAGAAGAAACGTAGGAATTGTTGTAAATACTTCATGCAGACTTCCAATGAATATCCCTAAATAGTCGCACAAGTCCTCAGACCTACAAGGTTAATCAATAACCTTAAACTCTGAACTACTGCTGTATGAGATGTACTCAATATATAATAATAATAATAATAATAATAGTAATAATAATAATAATAATAATAATAATAATAATAATAATAATAATAATGCCAGGCTGAGTGGCTCAGACGGTTAAGGTGCTGGCCTTCTAGCCCCAACGTGGCAGGTTCGATCCTGGCTCAGTCCGGTGGTATTTGAAGGTGCTCAAATACGACAGCCTCGTGTCGGTAGATTTACTGGCAAGTAAAAAACTCCTGCGGGACTAAATTCCGGCACCTCGGCGTCTCCGAAGACCGTAAAAGTAGTTAATGGGACTTAAAGCAAATAACATTAATAATAATAATAATAATAATAATAATAATAATAATAATAATAATAATAATCTTTCTTCCTTAATCTGTTTACCCTCCAGGGTTGGTTATTCCCTCGGACTATGCGAGGGACCACACTTCTTCCACCTCAAGAGCAGTGTCCTGGAACGTGAGGCTTTGACTTAGGGGAATGAAACTGGAGAGGAGGACCAGTACCTCGCCCAGGCGGCCTCATCTGCTATGCTCAACAGGGGCCTTGTAAGGGGATGGGAAGATTGGAAGGGATAGACAAGGAAGAGGGAAGGAAGCGGCCGTGGCGTTATGTTACGCACCATCCCGGTATTTGCCTAGAGGAGAAGTGCGAAACCACGGAAAACCACTTCGAGGATGGATGAAGTGGGAATTAGACACACTTCCACTTCCACTCAGTTGACCTCCCGAGGTTGAGTGGACACCGTTCCAGCCCTCGTACCACTTTTCAAATTTCGTGGCAGAGCCGGGAATTGCTTCCGGGCCTCCGATGTACAGTAAAAATACAAGAGTAAATATTTGCTGCTTACACTAACCTAAGATTCTATTAAATACACTCGGATAACTTCGGGATCACACGAATACATACACGTGAATATATGAATTCAGCCTAACACATGTACAAGTCTTAACATTGCGAAGAATGGAACACTTTCCAATCACTGGTATTACTATCTCCTGCTTTGTCTCCACTCCGGAATTGTTAGGTATTCGATTGGTATTTGGTAATTACGAGGTATAACTAAATTATATAAAATTTCGTAGAAAACTCCCATTTTGCCATATGTAGATTTTTGCATCTGATAGGTATTGGGTGAATAGGCAGAAAGTATATTCTACAATATTCAAGAAGTTCTATTACAGTTCAGAAGGGGCTGGGCAAAATGTGGTTTCCGTGGTAGATAGAGAATAATTAAAAGAATGCATTATGTTTACGCACAATAAAGGGGATAAACCTCTTTGAAAATCAAACATAGGTGTCCAATGTGCAAAATTTAAGAAGTTCCAGTTAAGTTGGTGAATGGCATACTCACACACATTCTCCCACTCTTAGCAGGCTTCCCGCAAGTGAGGAATGTCCAGCACTAGTAAACAATAAGGAACTGCCGAGGTACATAAGCAAGCCCATTTGAGGTAACTCATGATTATTCCGACGATGATGACTCGAACGAGATACACAGGAAAGCCTCATTGATATTCCGGACATCAAGCCTGCCGAGGTCCATGGGGTTATTAAGGACTTACATGAGAAGAAGGCTCCAATGATGAATGGGTATCGAACAAGGAACTTAAATTAAATAGTGCAGTCATATTTTTGGCTGCAGTTTTTTCGACGTGTCTTAAATTAGGATAATTCTTGATGTTTGGGAGACTGGTAAAATGGAATTCATTACAAAATCAGGGAAGGACAGATTGTTCCCACAAAATTACAAAATTACAGACCGAAAACGCTGTCATCACATATATTCAAACTTTTCAAGAGGCTTCTTCTCACCCACCTCATTGGATACGTGGGTACCCAAAACATACTCAGACCGGAACAATTCTTTTTCCGGTCGAAACATAGGATGACGATGCGGTGCTACCTCTAATTCAGTATGCTGCAACATAGTTCAATGTACGCCATAACATGCCAGCAGTATTCTTCGATGTAGAGAAAGCTTTCTACACTGTCTGGCACGAAAATCTCATTATTAAAATTGAGGCACATAAAGTCCGAATTACTAAGTCAAAATTATCCCATCATATTTAACGAATAGGAAATTTTATGCTTCCTGTGAGGGGGAGAAATTCACCCCTAGGGCACTAAAATCCGGTATCCCGCAAGGAGGAGATCTGTCCCCCACCCTCTACGGCCTGAATGTGAACAATCTTCCGACTCGTCAATGAGTGGAGTTCCAGACGACATTGCCATTTACATCTTTAAGATCAGAAACACCCGTGCTGCCTCCGCGCTGCATCAGTGCATCACGTCGTCGTGGGAGTGATGCGTCTGAAACAAGGTGAAAATAAATCGTACAAAAACTCAGGCAATTATTTTCACCAAGCGTCGAACTAAATTCCCCGCTGTCTTCGACCAACAAAACTTGGACAAGTTATGGACTGTGGTTTGTCCTGGAGGCCTTACAAAGAGCTACGGTAGGTGTGGCCGTTCTGAGACCTCTGCTGGGGAATAAACAATGTCTAAATGTATTAAGAGAAATATTTTCTTAGCATGTTTCAGACATATCCTGCTGTATAGGTGTGAGGCATGTGGCTATATTCCTAAAACTCCACTATCAAAATTACAGACATTCCAAAATAAAACCCTATGAATGATTACCAGAACCCCTAGACTGAAATCTAGTAAATACAGTAAATACGAGCCGAACTTCGTATTCCGCATATTATATCTTAGATTAAAACAATAGCAGATGACCAAATCTAAAATTCCTCCTTAGCCACTCAACCGACCCCGGCTTCTTACTCTTAAAACGGGTCGTAAAGACCAAGAAGCCAAACACATCTTTCAAACACAACAGCCCTTGGATCACTTACGACATGTTTTAAATAGGAAAACAACGACTCTTTCAGCCTTTTCAAAATTCTAAACAATTTTCTCACCAACGTACATCAAATTTAAAGCCCATGGAGGTTTTCTCTCAACCTCCACCCCTCAAATATTCCAACCTCAAAATCTCAAAATTAAATTAAGCGATGAACGTGTTTCTTCCCTGACGGAAGGCAAAATACCACCTCTCAGCCAGACGATTTCCCCCGCCAGTGCAGTAAACAGAGGTTTTTCCGAATCATCATGTATTCTAGGAAACAGCTGAGTAAAAGGGTATGGTTTCCGTCCTGGGACTCTCATTTACTCGCCCTCAACAAGAAAAAGTAAAGGGATCCTTTATAGTATGGTCCAACGAAGCCCATATACCCGAGGCGTTGACATGGAAATGGTAGTAATTTTAAGAAATAAGCGAATTTTTTTTTTCATGGAGAACATATTAAACGCTCGTGCCAATGGCATGGGAAAGGTACCAAATCAGCTGGTACAGTAGATTAGTTTTTACGATTGGCGCAAGACGGAACCTGTGTTTAGTCCACGAGGTTTGGCATGGAGAAGGCGGTAGGTCAGCCTGTGCCTCTGGTGTAATTAGTTATAACCTTTGCCACTTATTGAAAGTCAACTGCGTGTAAACCTTGTTTATAGCTATTATAGTTCGTCATAGAGATACTTCAGTTTCCAGAATGCCTCCGAAACCTATTTCATTCAAAATGGTAAGTCGTTATGCCAGCATCATGACGTTCATACTAGTTCTTTGTTTTAAACAATAAGTACTACGTGTGGCCAACAGCATTTCCAGAAGAAGATGCGGATATAATGAGAGAGACTAAACATTTTCGACCCTTTCCCATAATCATAATGACGCCTGGGGATTTTCGTGACTTAGCCATGGAGACCAAGAGATATTTAAATACTGAACCCATTAGTATGAGCACTGTGAACTGGATAAGGATTTCAAGAACCGAACTTCCCTCAAACAAGACAATGCAATCATTCAACGAGTAAGAACCGCGGTAGGAGCAAAATATATTCCAAAGAAGACCATTCTATGACGCGATCAACTACATACAGACTTTACAAGGAAACTAACCATCAGCGAACCGGAAAAAGGACTTATTCACTATGCTGGAATTCTTGGATGAAAAATGTAATTTGTTTTATCGTGAAATTTCCGCTTGAAACATACATTTCAGCTGACGAACTGATTGGTCAGTGATGTTCAGAACGTATTTTATCGCACAATTTTTGCCCGAATAATAATTATCATAAATTTGTGTGTTAAATTGATGAATAGATTATTCCTTGATTTTACATGATTTATTTTCAGTAATATCTGCTTCAGAATGTTGGTAAAACTATATTTTTATTCCCCTATAATATCCACTTTGTATGATTTACTACCTTTCCCATGCCAATGCCTCATTTAATAGATGCTTAAAGACGTGTTCGTTACAGATGGACGGAGTGCTATCCCTGGGGTTTCTCCCCTGGAAGGTTTTAATCTTCTATAGTGGTGCCGAGTGGTGGTTTAGAGATTACAAGTGTTACTCTGGGCTTACATTCGGACAGACCAGCTTCTCTCTATCTGAATCTCATACCTACGGGGCCATTTCAGCGGTTCGGTGCAGTGAACTTCTAGCACCATCATGTACCCCAACGTAACTACTACAATTACCGCACAGAATACCACTACTTCAGGCGCCGTCCAATCAGCTGCAGATCTAGCAGCCATTGTACCATTTAATACAACCATCATGTCTTCACACGCTGATCCAAACTACCAGCCTGGCTCCGTAGTGCAACGACGCTCGAAGCGCACAGTTTCACTACTCCCTGCTGAAGAGTAACCAACCCCGCGCCGTCGTGCTGTGGCTCCGCCATCACTGCCTACTGACCCCATCACCGGAACGCCACCAACTTTTATGAACAGCGAAAATCTACTGCCTCTCCAGAACCCACCTGCCCCAACCGACATTCCCACATGGAGAACTCGCCGACACATCACCATCTTCCGCTCACTTAAGCCGCACCCTACTTAAGGGCACCCATATGTTTTTCCGGCTCAGTCCCACCACAGACTTCCGTTCCCCGGCCCACATATTCAAAACCATATTCCATTTCAATATGAGACGTGGAGAGATCGCTGCCATCCGCCCTACTTCTAATGGGATGCTCATCAAACCCAACGGAGAAGTCGCCGCTCAGAGACTCACTCAGACAATAGGTACAGATCAATTAGCAGCATCAGTACCTTTTTTTTCAACACAACCTTAAAAGCACTACCCCGACACCCCTCCTAATTTAGTCAGTTGCCGTGATCCGTGGGGTGGACCCGGCCGTCTCCGATGGTGATATTCTCAATGAGCTTCATGCGGAAGAAATTCCGATCGGGAAAAATAAAACTAACGACCTGATAACGCTAGAGAAAGTTAAAGCTCGTTATATGAAACGAATCCTGGGTATCGGGAAGACAGCACCATCAAAACTGACCTATGTTCTACTGAAATAAATTTTCTTCACAGAAGACATCAGAATCAGATACATCTGCCAAACACTAAGGCCTACGAGAACACAATCCAGATTCTCATAGAAAAACGCAGCTATATCTGGAACGACTCTCATTCAACAGACGCAACAATGTCGGATGATTGGAATCAAGCAAAAAACGAGTTTCGACACGTAATAACCCGGTATAGAACCCATGGTTTTCATCACAAATATTTCCAAAATAAGAAATGTCATAACCCGAATGACGATTGTGTGTGTGAATTGTGCAGTTAACACTGTGAAGGATATCACGCAAATATCTGCAGTAAAAGAAAATATCAGTAAAAAAACTAGGACTAGAATATGTAATATAATTTTTGTATTTTGCACATTGCGCGCACATTCATTAATGAAAATCTACAGCCTGTTTCCAGTCATTCGACTGGGTCAGGAATGGAATGAATGAAGCCCCTATCTAGCGGCGAGGATAGGAAATATGCCGGCTGCGGAAGCCTGCCTCACTCCTCTGGGGCAATGATTAATGACTGACAGATGAAATGAAATGATATTGGAGAGTGTTGCTGGAATGAAATATGACACGGAAAACCGGAGTACCCGGAGAAAAACCTGTCCCACCTCCGCTTTGTCCAGCACAAATCTCACATGGAGTGACCGGGATTTGAACCACGGAATCCAGTGGTGAGAGGCCGACGTGCTGCCGCCTGAGCCACGGAGGCTCATGCACTTTCATTAATGAAATGAAATGTCGTATGGCTTTTAGTGCCGGGATATCCCAGGAGGGGTTCGGCTCGCCAGGTGCAGGTCTTTCTATTTGACGCCTGTAGGCGACCTGCGCGTCGTGATGAGGATGAAATGATGATGAAGACAACACATAAACCCAGTCCCCGTGCCATTGAAATTAACCAATTAAGGTTAAAATACCCAACCCGGCCGGGAATCGAACCCGCGACCCTCTGAACAGAAGACCAGTACGGTGACCGTTCAGCTAACGAGTCGGACACTTTCATTAATAATAATTAAAAATATAGTGTAACCATTCAAGCTCTAAGGTTAACTGCAACCGTATTTAAAGAAAAAGTATAATCAGGGATTCGAAGAAATAGTGTATTATGGGTGTGCCTTGGAATTACTCAACGGTGATACATGAGGTTCCACTCACGGGCGTTAAGGTTCAATTAGGCACCAGTTACAGTTCATGGCAATCATCACCACGATAACATTACCATCATAAGAATTCGTAACTTACAACTATTTGAGGCAACTATAAATCCTAATTTATAAATGAAAATACTGAGAATCGATTTCAATTGGAAGGATGTTCCGTTTTAATTATGTCAATTCATCGATAGAATATAATTAACAATAATGAAAAATAGTATCTTGCAACATGGGTAGATAAATATCAAATGTTGAATATCATAGTTAAAGTAGTTTAAAAACATACATTAAAATACTTTTGTTGGCTATCATTCTCTCGCTCATATGGCGCTACAATATTATTATGATTCAAAGAATGTTGGCAAAGCGATCTAATATTAATGTTAAATACAAGCAAATAAGTTGTTATTGCCAACATGAAAATTGCTGAAGGCTTACATGTACACTTAATTACAATAGTATTTCAATTACTTATTTTATCCGCCGCAGAAGATAAAGGAAATATTTATTCGTTCATACCTATTTCCATTATGGGTCAAAACCTTGTCCTTTAATATTCCATTAATATAATATTAAATAGTCACATAAATCAACGAACTCTAACTGACAACATGAGTGCTCACTACATAAACACGTCCAACGCCGTGGAACCTAAAAAAATTCAGTCACGGACACTCAAACTGAGTTCTGCAGATAACCACGGGTAAATAATCGAGAGAAATGTCAAATAAGAGATCAACATAATTATGATGTTCTCGAGCTTCTGCACCTAAATAAAATAAACATTCAATCCTGCCCACTGCCATAATAAACAACCATGATATGAAATCATCAAGACGTAATAACATCTGCATCCCTCCACAGGCTTTCCTCCGGATAGCTGAAATTCTACCAGCATCTACAAACACATACACTAACACTACTGCTACTCTACTCTACTAGGTTGTACATTGGGTAGTATGACCCTAACTTCGCTTCCAGTCATAATGCAACTCATACGTATTATTGGGACAATATTATTTCGAAGATTTTCATGTTTAATATATTTATATAATCACATAACTCTCGTTCCATAATCATATCTCGGATTAATATCATTGATGTCTATTTACATGTCCATTACGAAAATACTCTTCGGAAAATAGTACACTCGCGGTACAATTATCAAACCCTAATCGCTTGTCTATTCCGCAGTATCACTTTAACATTCGCATAATGAGCATTTCCTTTTCTATCTTCCAATATCAACATTCCTGGGATTTCTCGAAGACAACATTAAATCACAAATAATGCTTATTTCCCAACAAATATTCCAAAATAAACATCGCGCACAATATCATTATCAGTTACTTCGACGACCCTAACATTCAACCATATCAGATCACTTTATATACGCATCATGCCTATTCAAAAACCTTCATTCAAATATAAGAGCTCATAATTGCCAAATGAAACTGTTTCAATTCCAAATACTAGTGAACTCTACCGTCTATACCAACGCGGTCTAATAAAATATTTCTTACATGAAGACTCATTCACGGTACATGAAATATTGATTTACAAGGAAAACTTCCATCCTTGATAACACAATAAACACATTCTGATTATTCTAATAAGACTTTTTCACAACTAGATTGACATATTAAATTAATTGGGAAGAACGTATTACAGTAACGAACAGTTAACTACTAGTAAAATTCCCGTATTACAACCCAACAAAACAACTGAAATTGGCACATTAATAATTAGAATTCCAATCATGACATTATTTAGGAGGATCAGTGCTCTCCACGAATACTATAAGATGCTTAGAGATGAATTTGTAGTGTCGCTCAAGTTGCATTTATACATAACATGTTATACTCATAAACATGAAAGAAAATCCACATCTACACAATGTACAATTTAATAGAGTAGAAAGAAGGACAAGTTTTGTACTCATCTTATTGGTGAGTTCTTGAAGACGCAGTCGAATCATCCTGGTGGTCCTTGGAATATTATCATTTCCTCGTGTTAACACATTTTTCCAGACCCGCCGGGATTCCACCCGATTTAGGCCTGCATGGCCATTCTGGTGGATCTTTCGATATAACAGTTCTCCATCTGATTCGATATCATAAAAACTGTAAATTATATAATTCAATTAGTACGGTATTTTATATCAAAGCAGGTATATCAACGTTTTGATAAAACACTCGCCTTGTTGTTTTCCTATTAAGAACTATGTTTTCTTGTCTTACCCCCAAACCCCATGGCACTACAGCCCTTGAAGGGCCTTGACCTACCAAGCGACCGCTGATCAGCCTGAAGGCCTGCAGATTACGAGGTGTCGTGTGGTCAGCACGACGAATGCTATCGGCCGTTATTCTTGGCTTTCTAGACAGGGGCCGCTATCTCACCGTCAGACAGCTCCTCAATTCTAATCACGTAGGCTGAGTGGACCTCGAACCAGCCCTCAGGTCCAGATAAAAATCCTTGACCTGGCCGGGAATCGAACCTGGGGCCTCCGGGTGAGAAGCAGGCACGCTACCCCTACACCACGGGGCCGGCTTTTCTAGTCTTACAGTTTACTTTTTTTATTAGCATATAATTCAGACAGATTCAATCAGTCTGCGACTAGCTTTCATTTCATTTATGTGTGTCGATGCTCAATCTCTTTCTTTTTTAATTGTTCTATATAAAAGAAAACCCAATTCTGTAATGACAATAATATAATTGTGTGAGTTTTTATGATTGAGAATAAATCATTGCCATATAACCACTTTTTAAGATCGAGGAACATTCTCCTCGAAATGAATGATCTCACGAGCGGGAATGCTAACAATGGAATGCATCCAATAGTTTATATCGTTGTTTCTCCAATTCTGTCCTAATCGATAGTTTCTTAAACGATTTCTCAATCATCTGTACATGTTCACAGTAATAAAATAATGCATGACTAGAGAAAATGAAGGTGAAATTGACATGTATCAATTATAACATTTAACACAGTCCATGGTCTGCGTCGTATAAACTGTTATCGAAATTAAACATTATGCATGAGAAATAAATTTACTCTCTCTTCACTCAACAGTAGTTGATTTTACTTCAACATTAAACTTCTGGACATCAATTTAATAGATACCACGGGATTCTGAGCGTCTGAATTTTCATATATTGAATATTTATTTAAAAGTATTATTCAACTGAGCGAGTTGCTTCGAATTATCAATGTATATACCATAAATTGACTGGACGTATACTTTTCAAATGATTTCAGCCAATTTCCATGCTATCATAAACTTCATTGCTTCCTTCATGTTCGACTCGGAATCCATTGAAAGGTTACTATAGGGTATTTTGTTTTTATGGTTTCTTTTTCTTATTTGATATTTCCTACTGCACATGGCATAATAGGGTTACATTATGCTACTTGTTCTTACACTTCTCCTCCATTAATTCATTCACATTATTGAACAACTTACGTTAGGGCTCTGCAAATACAGATAAAACTACGACATCATCATCAAATGTTTTGGAGTTTAGTTTCCCCTCCTCAAATTAACGTTCCTTTTCCGAATTTCTCTTTGATTCCCTTTAACAGTTACTCTATATTCACCTTAAAAACGAGGTGGAGTTAAATTGCAAGTACAGCTCACTTTTCTATGGACTACTTCTCCTCTTTCATGTCCCTCGATTTATTATGATGATGATGATGCTTGTTGTTTAAAGGGGCCTAACATCTAAGGTCATCGGCCCCCCTCGATTTATTATTGTAATTGTAATTGATTCCAGTTTCTTTCAGAATGTCAGAAAGCTTGGTCCAGTCAATTTTATCGAGATTATTTTCCACATCTACAAAAATCCTTATTTCGATTCTTTATGGTCAAATCTATATTCAGTACCTTATTGTGTATCTCTACATTTATTCAGAAACAAAATCGATCTTCCCTCAGTTCAACATTAACTTAACTTTTCTCTCCATTATTCTGTAAATAATATGTGTTGACGTTTAACTCAAGTGAGGTGCGTATAAAACTGATTATGTAGTAGGTTCACAATACTATCAGTCCATTTCTTAGATACATATATTACAACGTTCTTCTTTCTCAGGTAACACTTCTCGTATCTCATGTGACTTGCCATTGTTGCTTATTCGGAGGGTCAATCATCCGTCTCTGGAACCTTCGTCCTACATAGGATCTTCATTACTTCATTATGACCTCAAATTGAGGCCTCCCATGTCAACATATCTAGAAACTATTCTCTCTGCAACACAATAATAGTTAGCGATTTCATTGGGTACATTTATTCAATATCTTTAAGCCACCATTCTGGATTGGCCATTTTCGATAGTACTTTACTCGTGAACAAGTCCCATGTAAGAAACAACCTCCACTTACAGACTATTCTGAAAACATACTCTATTGGCTGTTTTATCGATGATTGTCGGCAGCGAGGATTTTAAAAACTGATGAGCATCCGACATGGATCAATGAATTATCGTAGATGAAATTACGCTGCTCGATGCTGTTTTACTTATTTCTATTTGTAAATATCATTCACGGGCAACGCAACTGAAAGTGAGAATGTGTAGAATCTGATACAAAGTCTAATTTACCATCATTTTCTTCATAATTATGTAATTCTGTTCTGAGCTGAAATTTGGAAATCGCTAAGTCTCATTGATAACACACAACGTTCTAGAAATTGTTATGCGAATAATTCATCATTATTATTAATTATCATCATTATTGAAAATCTCCGGAAAAACACAAGGACACTCTCGAATCAGCCTATAACTTTGATAAAAATTTATCCCTCACACTGAAACCTAATACAAGCAAGCATCGTCAAGATTTCACGGGTGGTTTTTATGATTAACCGTGATGAATGTCATTAGATCGATTGAGAGCTTCCAGGAAAGGTTAAAGGAATTCCAAGTTCAATCTACTAATGCGTCGAGCGTATTGGCCATATACAGACCGCAAGTTGCCTCGGCCTCCCACCTCTCTCACCATTCTCTTTGCTGGCGCTCCGCACATCAGTCCATCGTTAGCACCCGCCGCTCCGAACAGTCACTACCACTTACGGAATTAAAGTCTTGTTTAGTTTCCTTGTTTCATACTACATGCCGGAATATCAAAAAGGGTGCAATCCCAGATGAAATGCAACCTTTCAACGAGCAGTGAACTCGAAATGAAAGAAGGTTTACTTGCACTTCACTCAGCAAGATGAAATCAAGCCAAAGCACTAAGTTGAAATGTTGGAGTTTCTCTCCTTAATAAGAAGTTAAGGCAGCATGCAATTTGTTAGGCCGACCAGAAGTATTTGAATCACTGTTCGATGGATAGTTAGATTTCATCTAGGATTACACCCTGTGTAATATTCTGACATGTTAAACTTTTACCTCCTAGATATGGGGGGGGGGGGTCAGAAATATAAATGACATAAAGAAATATTATTTTTAACACGAACGTGCCCACATATGCAATTTAGCAACATCTTTAACTAATGAAGACCCTGTGCCTGTTATATTGTACATAGAGCTTTGAATTGTCTCTAATATTTTGAATGAGTATATCATTTAAAATCTTGTGTGCATTTAAGGATTCCTTTGCTTCTGCTTTTGATAACATAATGCCATACACCGGGACTTTGTGAAAATAGAACAATCAACCGAAAACAGCTTTAAAGCTTGGTTAAAATTACACCAAATTATGCAGTTTACATGTTTACATGTTTAACATACACATGTAGTCATAACAAATAAAAAATATGCAATGACACTATTCAATACAACTTGTATGTTAACGTGGAAATTATTTTATTTACAAATGCTATTCATCGTTGTCGTTTCAGAACACCAAATTTTATGTTTAGAAAAGGATGTTAATTCTTCTTTCAGTAAGGAGGAATTCCGGCCCGCGAAGGTTCGTATTTAAACATATTTAGGAAGTACTGACATAATTAACGCAACGTATCTAAGTACCGTATAACCTCGCGAACTTATTTACAAAATACAAGTTGATTCTGGTATACGTGAGTCAACTATATGACAGTGTGCTCATCACTACCTCACGTCATTAATAAAATTATACATGCAAATCAGTGGCGCCTCGTGAGATTTTACCCTGGCAGGACTGTGCCGCCATTTCTTTCCCCTCCGCAATCGGTCCATTGTTCCCTGACCAGCACCACGATACTTTTAGATGAAGGGAAATAATAATCCGATGACACTGGCTGAATATAAATCTGATTGCACTACAACATTAATTAATTTACTACACTGCAATAGCATTTATGCACACACATGAATAAACAGGCTAACAGCCAATGCAATCCCGACTACTATGGCACTGCACTGTTTCACTCATTACAATCACAATTGATAATAACAACATTCATTAAAGTAAATAAAGAGTGCATTTCCGAATTTCTCTCTCCTTGTTTAAATTTCAAAGCATGACAACGTATTTAACAAGTTGACCACCCTACAAACAGTGCCATGACGTTAGAGTTATATTTTGAATCTTTATTTTAGTTTCTTTATAGAACTGAATTGTTTATATAGTCAGTATAATGGAATTCATTGTTTTGTAAAATGTTTTGGAATTAATCTCTAACAACAATAATTGTAAGACGTGTGGGAAAATGCCAAGGTGCTTTTTAAAGTGGTTGGCAATGTTGCTGAGGGCTACAACGTTCAGCGCTTACACCCGCCTGCACTCTTCCTTCCCCTGACAAGCCACTATCGTCCTTCCAGGCTCCTCCGACACCCCGCACACTTGCAGACTCCTGTAACCTACTGAGGGCTCTGCCAGACAAATCATACCCGCCTGCACTCTTCCTTCCCCTGACAAGCCCACGTCGTCCTTCCAGGCTCCTCCCGCACCCCGCACACTTGCAGACTCCTGTAACCTACTGAGGGCTCTGCCGGACATATCATACCCGCCTGCACTCTTCCTTCCCCTGACAAGCCCACATCGTTCTTCCAGCCTCCTCCCGCACCCCGCACACTTGCAGACTCCTGTAACCTACTGAGGGCTCTGCCGGACATATCATACCCGCCTGCACTCTTCCTTCCCCTGACAAGCCCACGTCGTCCTTCCAGGCTCCTCCCACACCCCTCACACTTGCAAACTCTTGGGACCTACTGAGGGCTCTGCCGGACATATCATACCTGCCTGCACTCCTCCTTCCCCTGACAAGCCAACATCGTCCTTCCAGGCTCCTCCCGCACCCCGCACACTTGCAAACTCTTGGGACCTACTGAGGGCTCTGCCGGACATATCATACCCGCCTGCACTCCTCCTTCCCCTGACAAGCCCACATCGTCCTTCCAGGCTCCTCCCGCACCCCGCACACTAGCAAAGTCTGGGGACCTACTCAGGGCTCTGCTGCCACAGTCCGAGCGCCTCACGACTAAAGAGAAAACATCGTGCTTGCTGGACAGCAGCCACGGTCTGAAAGCCTTTGCCATTACCTTGAAAATAGAAAAGCAAAATATTTACAGCCGAAATAATAAAGATAACATTGTATAACTGAATATAACATCACATAAGTTCGACTCCGCTACATTTGTCCATCTTTTCATGTAATCAATTATAGAATGAAATAATATTAAATATTTTTGAAAAGGCGGTGGGACGGCGTCGAAAATCCCTGCATTCCCCACCGCCACTGATGCAAATAACTATCAAAATATCTCAACACTACTTACATTTATGTCTTTGTGATATTTTACGTCCTTGGGTAGTATGGAAATTAACATGTTCAATAGCTTCCATTAATTCAGACTCAGGATTGGGCACCAATGAACCGAGCTCGATAGCTGCAGTCGCTTAAGGGAAACCAGTATCTAGTATTCGGGAGATAGTGTGTTCGAATCCCACTGTCGGCAGCCCTGAATATGGATTTCCGTGCTTCTCCATTTCCACACAAGGCAAATGTTGGGGCTGTACCTTTATTAAGCCCAAGGCTGCTTCCTTTCCACTTCTGGCCCTTTACTGTCCCGTCGTCGCCGTAAGACCTATCTGTGTCGGTGCGACGTAAAGCAACATCCAAAGAAGAAAAGGGGCACCAATAAAAATATGATATCGATACAATTCATCATTTATGTTTATACAGAATGTAAGGGAATCTTATGTACTGTCCCAGTACGTGCACCAAAAAGTTATGGAATAAAATAAAACCTTAAAAACAGGGTTTGACTGTGACTAAAGGGGAACAATAAATAATTGTTAACGGAAAATGTAATGGCATCTTATTGTATGAGAGATGGGCGGATGGCGACGTAAGATTGACTAAGATTCAGTGGCTTAAAAAGATTAATCAAATTATTTATATCATTTGACGGAATCTACATATATTACACTGAATTTGAATTATTGATAGAGTTCATCATGATGATATAATATTATGCGCTAACACACGTATATAGTAATTGGGCTCGAACTAATTAGGTAAACATCAACGCGGTGTAGGGGGCAGCGCGTCCGCCTGTCACCCGGCAGCCCAGCGTTCGATTTCCGGCCGGCGTCAGGGTTTTTTAATTGTAATTATAAATATACCTGGCCTGGGGACTGAGTGTTGTGACGTCTCTAATCTTCCTATCGTCACACAAAACATTCCACATTACCGCCATTCCAATTACACGCAGGTTCATACAATATGATGCTAGTAAGTGCAAAAGATCCACATTGGTCGACGCCCCGAACAAATAGAATATTTATTTTTTAAATTAAGTAAACATTACTACGGCTATGATCTTATTTACAACTAGAAGTTACCCGCGGCTTCGCTCGCGTGGATTTCGTAAATTAATAAATGTATTCGTTCCTCGGTACTGTGCTAAGACATTATCTGAAAATCCCTAAAGTATAAACATTCAGCGATAAATTGAGTTTCATTTACCCCGGAAACTCTTTGTAAACGACGTTTGTGTTATTGCCTTTTGGGGCTAAGGTGACCATGCAACATAGAACTGTACATGTGAAAAACAGTCTTCTCTCAAATGGAAAAATATATATATATTTTTAAAAGAGATTCAAAATATCTATCTCCACGTCGTAACATTTTCAGGTTTTGAGATAGACTGTAATAATTCCCATAAAAAGAATTTAGCCCCTTTATCAGTCCTTCCCATTTTCCGAAAACGAAAAGAAATACATGTCCCTTTACTTTTAATGGAGATTCCAAATACTAATTTTCGCGTCTGTAACATCATCAGTTTGTGAGATATAAGCATTCTCATTTAAAATTATTAACTTTTTTCACATCTTTTAACCCCCCGTTAAGTGCGTTTTCCGAAAACAGAAAGCACGTATTTCTGTAATTTTAAAGGATTTTCCAAATACCAAGTATCATGTCTGTAACATTTTAAGTTCTTGACATATACTGTAGATATATCGGTACTCATTTTCAAAATTCACCCACTTTTTCAATTCTTTTCAACCCCTTAAGGGGACTTTCCGAAAATAAAAGATATGTGTTTCTTTATTTGAAAGGAGATTAAAAATACCAACTTTCACGTCTGTAACATCTTCAGTTTCTAAGATATAAGTATCTTCTAAAACAGAATTCAACTCTTTCTTTACTTATTTTCACCCCTTGCCCCACCCAAGTCGATTTTCTGAACATAAAAATAGTACGTGTTTATTTTTAAAGGAGATTCCAAATACCATGTTTCACGTCTGTGAAATCCTTATCTTTTAGAGATATAAGTAACCTCATATAAATAATTGAACGAATATTTCAATTTCCCCCCCCCCCGTGAGTGGGTTTCCGAAAACAAAAGAAGACGTGCTCCTTTATTCTTTTAAAGGAGATTTCAAATACCAATTTTCACGTCTGTAAAATCTTTCTTTTTTGAGATATAATTATCCTCACAAAAATAATTCAACCCATTTTTCACCCCACCCCCGTTAAGTTGATTAACCCCCTACCCCCAAGTTTATTTTCCCCCTAAAATGCGCTTTTCTTCACTTTAAAGGAGATTCCAAATAGAAATTTTCTCGTATGTATCAACTTTAGTTTTCATAAGATATAAGTAATCTCATACAAATAATTCAATAAATTTTCAATTCTTTCACCCTCCTTAATTGAATTTTCCGAAATCAAAGGAATATGTTACTCTACTTTTCAAGGGGATGCAAAACATCAATTTTCAAGTCTGCAACATCTATAGTTTTTGAGATATATCTAGAATCATACAAAGACTAACTAATTTTTTCAATTTTTCACCCCCACCTGAGTGAATCTTCCTAAAATAAAAAATATGCAATACGTTATGAGATTCCAATCACAAATTTTTACGTCTCTAACGTCTTCAGTGTTTGAGATATCAGTATCCTAATACAAAGAATTCAACCCACTTTTCAGTCCTTTCTACCGCCCCTCCCAAGTGTTTTTTTTCCGAAAACAAAAAATATGCATTTCATTTTCAGAAAGGGATTAAAAATACCAATTTTCACTTCTGTTACATGTTAAGTTTTTGAGATATACTGTAGATATGGTCATTCTAAAAATTAACCCCTTTTTTGTTCCCCTGAAGTGGATTTTCCGAGAAAAAAATCTATGTATTTTACAGGAAATTCCAAGTATCACTTTTCAAGTGTGTAACATGTTAAGTGTCTGAGATATATTGTAGGCCTAGATATTTTTAAATTCCACTCCGTTTGTCACTCTTGTTCACCCCCTATTCATTGGATTTTTCAAAAACTACAAAATACGTGTTTCTTTGTTTTTAAAGGAGATTCCAAATACCAATTTTCATGTCTGTAACATCTTCAGTTTTTCAGATATGAGTATCCTCATAAAAGGTATTCAACCAGTTTTCCCCCTTTTTACACCCCCCCCCCAATGGAATTTTGAGGAAACAAAGAACACGTGTTTCCTTATATTTAAAGGAGATTCGAAATACCAAGTTTTACGTCTGTAAACTTTAAAGTTTTTGAGGCATAAATAGGCTATTGAAAAATTTCACCCCCCCCCCCCCTTTTATTGAAAGAGTCATCTAATGGAAGTACAAATATCGAAGATGAAAACACTGCAGATGGCGAAAATAATGAGTCGGGTAAGTGATGTTTCCTTACTACAATTTATTACGTAGTACAGCCATTAAATTCTGAGACTGACCGCACGATGGCGCTGTGGTGCACTATAGTGCACAGGTGGCGCCGTGGGATGGTACCATGTCAGTTATTCTCTCGTTCCTGCATGAGACAGTTGACTGCATGCACTGGAATCAGACGTACGGTCGTTGTTGTGACGGTGATTTGAATGCGCCCGTCAGACCTTGACATGTCACAGTTTGAGCAACGGGCAAACATCAAGTTCTGCCAGAAATTAGTTAAAACCGCTGCCGAAACGTTTGAAATGATGCAGCAGGTTTACGGTGAGGACGCATTGAGTCGCAGTGTTATGTTTAAGTGGCAGCGACGTTTTGTGCAAGGACGGGACAGTTTGGAAGATGATATGCGTACTGGTCGGCCACGAACAGTTCGAACGGAACGCAAGGAGATACAACGTTGGTGCGTGATAACTGCTCCCAATCGGTAGACGATCTCGCAGCAGCAATAAGGGTCAGCCATGGTACTTGCCACAAAATTCTGACGGATGACCTTAACATGTCTCGTGTTACCCATCACAATGTGCCACGAATCCTGTCGCAAGACCAACGTGATGATCGCATGACGTTTTGTGGTAACCTCATCAGTTGTGTTGACGATGATCCGACGTTTCTCAACCGGATATTAACTGGAGACGAAACAGGGTGTTTCTTTTCAGCGGTGCTTCCAGCAGCTATACAAACGTTGGCAAACGTTCATAATGGCCAACGGCGACTATTTTGAGGGAGGATGTGGTTCTGTTTAAGTAGTTAACGGCCAACATAGACTACTTCGAGGGTGGATATGGTTCTGTGTAGGTGTACGCCGTGTAATGCAGCACCGTGTGCAACATACGAAGTCGTGTGGGTGCCTATTCTCCAGGCGTCAAGTCTCAGAACTTAATGACTGTACTAGGTGTAATAAGTACTAGAATTTTACATGGTTTGGGTTTTCTCTTTTGTAACTTGTTTGCATATTGTTTAAAGGGGCCCAACATCTGAGGTCGTCGGCCCTGCTACTTGCTTAACGTCGCACTAATACATCGAAGGTTTTCGGCGATGAAGGGATGGGAAACAGTTAGGATTGGGAGGGTAGCGGCCGTGGTATCAATTCAGATACAACCCAAGGAATTGCCTGGTGTGAAAATAAGAAACCACGGAGAACCATCTGCAGGACTCCCGACTATGAAATTTGAACCCCCTATCTCCCGAATACTAGCTTGCAGATGCGCGCCAACCGAAGGGACAACTATCTCGGTGATAATTATTATTGGCAATATCATTACAGTATTTGACTTTCTATGAAACAAAACATAAAAGTGCTGGACCTGCAAGTAACAGTACTGGAGAAATATCCAGTAGCCAGGTAAGTTCTTGTAGAGGTACTCCTGGGTCTTTATGTCAGCAAGCAGCTCCTGGTGGTAAAATGTAATTGGAACAATAGCCGGACATAAACATACCAGGAAGACGTCATAATCACAATATTCTGAAGGCAAACCCTGATCAAAAAACCGATGCCAAAAGAAATGTAATTACAGTGTGGCTAGCGTATGGCGTTTAAATATTACAATTGTTGATCTGTTATTTCCTAGTAAAACTTGGTTGCCTTTTAATCACTTCAACGTTACAAGTTTTGGCTCGCAGTGGATGTTGATTCGAAATACATTCTAAAAGGCCTTCCATACCTGGAAAATGTACGAACCGAGAATGAACAAATATCTGATTATGTTGTGATGAAACTTACGGAGCCATGTTTGTCTAAAGGCAGAAATGTAACTGAGAATTTTCTTCGCATTTGTACATCAGGTCAAGAAACTGAAGGAAAAGTCAGTTACCATTGTGGGTACAGTAACACCAAGTGAAGAGAGAAATACCTAAATCTACCAAAACTATGAAAGCTCCATTGCAATGAACCACAATATGGAAGCATGGTGATGTTACCTCCACTGTGTATCAAGAGAAAGTTTTAAACAATGTACTAATAATGAGCTCCCTCCATTCCACAGTTAATATCAAAGTAATTACAACGGCTCACGTTAATAAGCCGTTAGAACTTCCAGCCGTAAGCAAAGAATCGTCCAATCATACGATCTTTACGATAACTTCTATATCAAGTTTCAAGTGATATAAATGCAATTGAGGCACTTGAACTTGACATCCCTTTGCATGAAATTCTTGTATCACAGTTGATTCTTCAACAAATTGATGAGGTCAGCAAAAGCAATCGGAGTTGACGTCATCAAATATTGAAATTTGCGAGACTAGACGAATTATGCCAATTTTTAGAATAGAATCAGACCTCCAAACCAGTTGTTTCTTCCTATCCACGGCATACTACTGACATCAAACACATGAAACTATTAAGAAAGGTTTTCGTCTCTACTGGCTATAACCATATTCATCCTCTCTACAAATTTTCAGTTCTTTCCAGCAGCAATGTCCAAGAATGAAATGACTTTGTCAGAAAACATAGATGTGTTCATGTTGTCTTAGACCCCGACACGCTGTTAGTAAGGAAAGGTAAGGGTTATTCTGCCCGAAGGCAGGTCCGAACCTCCACAGAGGTGTTCCTGAGCCGGAGTTTACGTGCGGTAGGGTGGCCAGTTCCTTTCCGCTCCTCCATTCCCTTGCCACCAACAGCGCGTGGCAACCCATCCAACTCCTGACCACGCCCAATGTTGCTTAACTTCGGAGATCTCACGGGATCCGGTGTTTCAACACGGCTACGGCCGTTGGCCACTGTTAGTAACTGTCCCCTTTATTCATGAGGTCTGAAACATCACCCCCTACTTCAACGAACCAATCAACCAGTCACGTGAAGTCAGCATGAAGCCACGCCTGGAAGACACAGCGACGCTGATGTCAAACGGCAACAAATTAATGCAGCCACGTATTGTTCCCTAAAGGTAAAACCTCAAACCCAGATAATACTCTGCACTGCATTGGTTAAAGTACGTGATGGATATGGAAGATGCAAACTTGTAGAGCGCTCCTAGACTCCTGTAGCCAATCACACTTCATTACAAATGCCTGTGCAGGACGGCTCAGCTTATGTAAGGTTTGAAACTGAGTACCAATACTAGGCATAATCAGCGCTAGTAGAGAATTCGCCACAGCGCTACCATTAACGTTCACTCCATGCACAGCGAATACCAAGTAGAAATTAACTGTGTTGTATTGCCAAGAATTTCTGGTGATCTCCCTGTATCATGCATTAACATCGCTGGTTGGGTTATTATGGAATAGCTACCTCTAGTCGACTCCACGTTCAACGAACCTGAGTGAACTGATACGCTGAGTGGTGCAGAGGAATTCTTCCAGCTTCTTCGAGTGGAAAGACAGATGGGACCAGGTGGCTATAATGTTCCCCAAAACACGGAACTTGGGCGAATTCTTGCAGAGAGGTTTCAGATAGACAGAGTGGCTTAAGTATCTTCACAGACCATGCAGTCCTTCTTCGCCAAGAGCGGCAATTCCCTTGACCATCTAGTTCAATAATTCTGAGAATTGGAAGATATCAGTCAGCCGAACAGATAGAAGGACAAACTGGAGTATGAGAAACACTTCGCTGCCAACACCAGGAAAAATGCTGACGGAAGATTTACTGTACGACTTCAACATCACCAGGACTCAACAGAACTTGATAAATCGATCAAAATAGCTATTTCACGGCTTCATCAACTTCAGAGCCGACTGGGGAGAAACAACCAGCTCATGAACGACTACTTTAACTTTCTAGATGAATACGAATTTCTGGGTCATATGGGGGCTATCAACACGTTAAATCCTAATGAGGACCATAGTTACTACATACCCCATCACCCATTTCTTAAAGAGGTGAGGTCAAATACGAAGTTTGGGGTAGTGTTTGCTGCTTCTGCCACCACTACAAGCGGGAAATCGCTCAACAACTTCCTCCCAATTGGACCTACCATCCGACCTTCTGATCCATCATTGCAAGATTCCGCACCCACAACTTGTGCTTTACTGCAAAAATTCGCCAGTAAAGGTTGATAGTCGCGACTGCAACCTTAAGAGAATCGTTGATTCCGATAGGATAAGTCAGATAAGTAACAGCTCCAACACGCTTTCTTGCCACCAGGTGCCTCCAGCAGTTCGCTGTTGAGGAGTCTCTAATGCGGCAGAAATTCTTCAGAGTGATTTCTATGTAGATGACTGAATGACTGAGACGGAAACCATCGAGAAGGCTTTGCCATTTCAGGAGGAACTCATTGATCGTCTGTAAAAATGGGGTTTACAGCTTCGAAATTGGTATTCCAATCATCCACGACTACTTTAAATTGTTCCTCCAGAATACAGAGAAACCTATCTGCCCTCCATGTTGATAATGGTAATAATGTTAATATGTTATGGACTCTTGTGGAATTCTGGCAACGATCAGGTGCAGATTGCGAATGGTATCGAGGTCACTAACGTCAATGGACCTGTTACATAAAGATATTTGCAGGCATGGCCTCAGAATGTATTCGTTGGGACTGATGGGTCTATTTATCATCTCCTTCAAATATTTCCTGCAGCAACTGTGGCTACTGAGCTAGTTTGGGATGAGAAACTACCAATTGAACTACCCCAGAGCTGGTAGCATCTACACTATCAGTTTCCCCTTGTCAGCCGAATACGACTCGATAGACTAGTGCTAGCGAAGGGCACTACCACCAACATACAACTGCATTGGTGTTCAAATGCATCTCAGAAGGGCTACGGGTGCTGCATTTATATTAATTGGGAAAATCAGCAGGGTGAGCGTACATCGAGGCTACTGTGCACTAAATCGCAGAATGCCCCACTGTAAGGGTCTCCTTCCTCGTGTATATTTGAATGGAGCATTCCTTCTAGCTCGCCTTCTCAAGAAGGTAACATACGTCGTAAATCTGACTACTAGTAGCATCCATCTGAAGACAGATTCACCGGTAGTTCTGTCCTGGATTGCAGCATCTCCAACGCGGTGGAAAACGTTCATCGACACAACGGAGTTGCACAGAATCAGGACAGCACATCGATTGCAGATTGGAAGCACTTTGCATCAGGAGGTAATCCTTTGCACCTGATTTCACGAGAATGCACCCAAGAAACTCTTATCGCTAAATCAGTTTGGTGGAATGGGCCACCGTAGCTTGTGGAAGATACTTTGTCATGGCCTGAGTAAATCGCTTCTGTTGAGGATCAGGATATTCCAGAACTGCGGAACCCTGTGGGTAGTCTCGTGGCACTCCAACCATAAGATGAGACCGTGAAGCGATTCTCTGAGCTTATATGACTGCAAAGATTGACAGCCACCAACGTCAAACTTCATCCCATGGAAAGAATGATGAGTGAATTAGACTTTCCAGAGTTAGGTTCTGGACTATATGGATGTATCAAGAGTGCCCAAGCATCAACATACGGTGCAGTGTTTGACGACATACGGACTACAGAAACGATTAGTAAGAATAGAAGGCTTATACCCATTAATCTATTATTCTTATTCTTATTCTTATTCTTATTCTTATTCTTATTCTTATTCTTATTCTTATTCTTATTCTTATTCTTATTCTTATTCTTATTATTATTATTATTATTATTATTATTATTATTATTATTATTATTATTATTATTATTATTACCTAAATGACTGGCTTTGGGTATATACAGGATAGCATGAGGAAAAATGTGGACTGTAGGTATAGGACACGAGGAAAGTAGCCGGTTCAAATCACTAGATCCCTGTGAAATTCTTAACACAAATACTGTATATTTAAAAACACACTTAATACATAATAAAGGAAATTCCCTACACATATTTACAGAGACGGGAAATTCCGAAATGTTCTACTTGCACCGACTACGTCATTATATTCCGTCATGCTGCCGTCTATCACCGCTCCGTTTCACATACTCCCCGGCGCCTCGTTCGGGGTGGAGGCAGGAAGCGGCAGATATTCTGCTTCCCTACCTACTGGACAGTCGTAATACAAAAGAGCACTGTCTTAATCTGGCCTCTGGCGAGGGTCTGCTAACATTCCAGTAAGAGCAAAGCAGCAAAGTTAAATCTTGTGCTAGTAACCGAACATGCCGCCCACAAAAAAAAAAAAAAAAAAAAAAAAAATTGAGTTAGAAACAATTTTTCCATGAAGAAATATAAAGATAACAAAAATGCAGAACACACAACGTTCAGATGTCGTCTCTTGAGACGTGCTAATCGGGCAGGGTATTGTAATGGGTCTTTTAAATACTCCGGTAGAAGTACGGATAGTGGCAATGGGTACTAGTTCACCAGCACCAGGGTGGACCTGATCAATTACAGCGAGTTTCCAGCACAGACGAGGTGGGGGCTTTGTCTTCCTTGACGATCAGTAATGTGCCTGGTTGCACATTATTGTATGATATTGTCCATTGAAAGTGGAACAGGTAGTCCGTTGACCACGCCTTCCAGAATCCTTGGAACTCCCGCTGTAGTTGCTGCCATCTAGAGAGTATATTGAGGCGTGCATTGCCACATCTTGTTCGGGAAGTGTAGTGATAGGTCTCCCAATTAGAAAGTCACCTGGAGTGATAGCACCTAGATCGTCGAAATCATTGGATAGGTGGACTAGAGGTCTAGAATTCAGCTAGCTTCGATTTGTGTTGTGTTGCCAGTTCTTTGAAAGTGAGTTATGCCGTGCCCACAATGATGCCTTTCAAATTCCTCCAAAGTGTCGTACCTGAGGCAGAATGAAGTGCCTATGAAAGACTTCAGTGCTTGCGAAGCTTGAAATGTCTCGTTGAAAATATTTCTCGTCGAATAAACTCTACTGTTCCCGAAGTTCTCTATCAGTGCCTACGAACATTATCCCATTGTCCGAATATCTATATGTGCGCAGGTCTCCCTCGTTGTGAAATAAAGCGTTTAACAGTTGCAAGAAAGACCTGAGCATCATCATGTTAAACATTTTCAGGTGAATAACCCTAGTAGCCAAACACGCGAAAATTGAGACATGATATTTAAACTTTGCACTGTTTTACGAGAGCCTGATTTTATGTACAGTGGGCCAGCGTAATCAATACCACTGTATACTAATGGATTGGCAGGTGACACTCTGTATTTCGGCAACTAACCCATTACTTTCTGGATATTTTTTGCCTTGATCTTATGGCAGATGAGACAATGGTGTATGATTTGGCGAATGGCATTCCTCCCATATGGTACCCAATATTGCTGGCGAAGGAAAGAAAGCAGCAAATGGCACCCAGCATATAACATCCGTCGATGTCTGTTCCCGATAATTAACTTAGTTAGATGGTGTCTTGGAGGCAAGATTATCTGATGTTGTTGGTTGAAAGGGAGCTCCGATCGTTTTAATATTGTCACCAACTCGAAGAAGCTTTTATTCGCAGTGAAATGGATTAATGGGTATAAGCCTTCTATTCTTACCAATCGTTTCTGTAGTCCGTATGTCGTCAATCACTGCACCGTATGTTGATGCTTGGGCACTCTTGATACATCCATATCATTATTATTATTATTATTATTATTATTATTATTATTATTATTATTATTATTATTATTATTATTATTATTAATTTTAAATCTTGCGCCGATAAATCATCCTCTACTGGAGAAAATCTGAACCTTAAAAACTGGACCAATTTATAAGTTTCTCAGAAGATGTCACTACAGTAAAATTTTGTGATTACCAAGTTGTCAATACTGTGTGGATTTCAACGTGTTTTGTTTTCTATTGATCAAGAAGTGTGGACTTTCTCTTATAGACGTCCCTACTAAAAAACTATGATCATGCACCCTGGTGCGAAGTGAAGGAACTTTATTTGAAGAAATTTTTGACTCATAAGTTTTTGGTCTCACTAAATTTCGTTCTTCATGCGTGGGTTGGCAATATTAAGATTTTCTTTCCGCCAGTTTTGAAGTTAGCCAATCAAATTTTTCTGTAATTAATTTTTGACCAATAGCGTCTTTCTTCTTCAATTTTGATGTGTAACTTTTAGCTAGCCAATAAAAACCTGCGCGTGTGGCTGTTTTATTCATGAAAGGTCTCGAATCTTCCCCGAGAGTATAAAAACTGCTGATTTTCTTGTCTCTCGGCCACTCGAACAACATCTAGTCTAGTGTATGGAAGTGTAGCAGTAGGCGGGAAGTGCCTCTTTCATCCGGCAGCAGCTCTTCAACAAGGTAATGGCCACTTAACATCTTTATTTCTCGCTAGATCAGCAGTCTAAACCGCGGGGAAGATCAGAAACCTTTACTATGTAACCTATCTTGAAACATGTAATTTGCCGTCGCTTTTGTAAAACTTCACATATCTACCCTCTTGAGCTCCCCTTCATTTTTAGTTTGAGGTGACTAGGTTTTGTAACTGTTTCTTCCCTTCTGTAATGTCTTAAGGTTTTCTCATACGAGCCACCTCCATAGTTTGGGAATAGCCCCTGTTTCATCGGCCTAGTGCCCCTTAGGTTTTAAAAGGTTTCATGTAGGAGTGCAAGCAACGCCTCCATTCATCTTGGTATTTAGGGCCATTTACTTAACCTATTCTTTTTCAACGAAGGCCCAGTAGGTTGGGTACAAGATACCCCTGTTTCTTTGTAAGTGTGCATTGAGGGCAGTTGATAGTAATGTTTGTTGTTGCCTTTGATAGGCTCAGATATTTGAGAGCGGCTCAGCTCTTTCTTGTGTTTGAAAAGTGCCTCTGGGAGGCTTGAGGTTGAAAGTTGGGAGCAAGTGTTCCTTGAATGAAGGGGTTTTCTGCCCTTTGACCAAATGTATCCCTGGGTAAAGTTAGGCTAGTAACTCAAGGATTGTAAAGTGGGGCTCGAAGCCCAGAATTGGTTAAGATCCCTGAACTTGTGCTTTCGTATGTAAAAAGTATATCTTGTACCTGATTTTTTTGTTATTTCACGTAGTGAAAATTTGTTAAGTCTTGTTGCCTATTGAAAATGTAATCTTCGGTTAATTCTAAGTTTTGGTTTCATATTGTGGATGGACCCATTCCAGCCCGCACCTTCTTTCACCTCTGCATTCCACGGGTAACCC